>NC_047539.1:4647897-4958250 GCF_012275295.1 Melopsittacus undulatus | reverse complement strand
CTACACTAAAGCACAACCGGAGATGTGTTGCTGTCTCCTAGACAAAAACAGCAAAGACAGTGTCTCTATCCCCACTGTGCAAAGACCAGGAGGCTGCCAGACAACAGACCCACCTGAGGGATGTGTTGCTACTCAGCTGCAGAAGCTGGGATTTACACATAAAGCACTAATGCAAAAATCCATTAACACTTATGCTGAGGAAATCCCAGTTGCCAGCATTACAACAGGGCTTGTCAATCAAGCTTAAATTCACTGAAATGACTGAGAGAAAAACCTCATCAGTGTTCCCTTTATGTGCTGCAGGGTTTCTGAAACACTGAAAGGTCTGGCTTAGAGGAAAATCTCTCCAAAGACAGGTCAAATAATAGCCAGTTATTTACAAGTGGAGAAGGTCACAAAATAGCCATAAAAAGGTGGCTGGATCAAAGAAGTGACCCAATGGCTTGGGGGTGCTGATCCTCTGTCTACAGCTAGTCCATGCAGCCCAGTTACATGGTAGTTTTCTTCCCTGCTCTGTTTCTGTGGGGATGCACACACCACAGCAAGCCCCAGAGCTTGCACGGATTACACAAACGTCAGATAGGATTTGTAGGGACAAGCTTACTGTAGGCAGCAGCATTCCCCACCACAGGCTATTTCACTACGGAAGGCTGTACTTATGGCCAAGCCTGCCTTTGCATGGAATCTGAACAAGCCATCGCAGCCAACAGGCAAGACCCACCCCAGGCTCAGCATCCTCAGTTCCTCAGGCAACCTACATCATTGATAATTACTGCACCAAATCTCCACCCAGTGCTGGAGGGTCATAGTTCTCCAGGAGATGCAGTCTCTCCCATTAGACCACCTATTGCTTCTGCTCCATTTTAAAGAAGTAATTTTAAGGACTCTGAGCAAACCATTTTCCATCTATGTCAGCATAAAGCCAACAAATGAAGTAAAAATCCTCACAAACACTGAGAAAAGTAAGAAATTTATTGCCCAAAGCAAGCTCTTCAGTAATTGTGCTCACAACAGGCAAATAATGATGGCCAGCAAGAGCATAAGGACCACTTTTAGCAGATACAACTATTTCCTGACCAGGATGGTCAAGAAGCAGCCACCCATCCCCGTATCTGCACAGCATGGATGTGGGAATCTTTTCACACACCCAGCTGGGGTTCCTTGGGGTTGGGAGCATAGAAAATGGTTTTTCTTCCTCTGTCTGTCTGTCTGGACCCTAGGACAAGAAATGGAAAGGGAAGGGCTGCAGTTCTCTGGTTTCCGAGGTTCTCCTGCTGCCTGTATTAGAAAGCCACCATGTTCTGCTGGTTGGAATTCATACCACAGCTTCATCTGACTATCAATAACTTGCTAATTACTCTCCCCTGATACAGTGAGATGCACTGCAACTCTATTCCAGAGCCGTCATTAACCTACAAGGTCACACAATTCAACAGCCCTGAAGTCTCAGGTAAAATGAGAAACAAATAGAGGGGTGTGATTAAAACAGAAATAAATCTTGACATGTAGGATACAACACTCCATGGGCCATGTACACTCTGTTTATTAAGTTTACCACAAGAAATAATAATAACTATAATTATAATTATTAATAATAACATAGAAAAATATGATTTGCATTAAAATTTTCCTTGCAATTTGAAGAACAAGATATTGCCAGGGTAACAGGCATTACCTACGGTTAAAGCTGTCAGAGAGATCCTTACTTTGCTCAGTTGTGTACAAGTTGTGTGAGAGAACATCAGTACGGCCTGTCAGCTCTTAAGGACAAGAGAAACGAGGGCAGTGCTGTGCAAAGGAGCCAGTTGAAGGCAACTGTCATCTCATCTTTCTAATACACAACCTACAACCATTTCAGAATTGAGGTGTTAAAAATAAATCACATTTTCTCCCCCCTGTAGAGAAGTGATGGAGATGACTGCATTTAAATCACACTGGCTCGACTGCCTGTTCCTGCTGCCCACAACTGCCCTGATGCTTTGATGGGCTTGAAACAAATCATCCTAAAGTCAATAGAAAAGCCCCACAGCCCTGACCCCAGGGGCTGATTTTCACAAGTCTGAGAATAGTGTTCAAGTGCTTGTGAAGCTGGGACATGCCCAGCCAAGTTCATGCAGACCTGTAGAACGAAAAGGGTGGCTTGCCCAGCTGGAGAGAGAAGATACCACCGGTCTAGCGACATGAATGCTACAAGAATAAGCATCTGTATTAAAAGCAGTGTTTTGCATGAGTCTGGAAACACAGGCACAGTTCCACTAGCATAAATAGCCAGAAGCAACCCAGTACAACTTCAGTGATCTGCAAACAAATACCTCCCTACTGAAATGGATCACTTTTAAATAGCTTTTTAAAACCAGGAAGGAACAAGGAAGGGGGTATGAGTGGGTGGAGAAGCCAAAGGAGTAGCAGGTAATTCACAGAATGCACAAGTCTCTCTAGTCCAGAAGCAAAATGGATTTGCTTTAAGGAAACTGGATTCAGATAAAGTCTTCCTATTTCTCAACACGTGTCTTTTCCCTTTCCCTTCTGCTATAAAGGCTGTAAAAGAAATTTACTTCAAAGAGCACAAAACCACCAGCACCTCTGCATGTGGTATGGTTGAGACAGACAAGCATCCTCAAAGGCTTGAGTCCAATTCCTGCTCAGCTCCTGATCTCACCATCACTGCTCATTGTGCCTCCCATGACGCATTACATGAGATGGTATCTTCTGTCATGCGTCGCTTCACTCTCATCCTCCCAAAGCAGGGATTGCTTCCATGGGATTTGCATTAGCATGCAACATCGGAACAAACCATGCTGCACTGTGGATATGTAAAGGAAGCTGACTTTGGACCTGGAAAAGCTCTGGGGAACTGCTCCCAAGGAATGAAATTCCCAAGTCTCTTCAATGGGAACTGGATCCAAACTTCAAGTATTTGCCGTAACTTTTTGCTTTGCAAGGTATGCACCATTGTCTGCATGCTGTGGGTTCACAGAGCAGGATTGCTTTGGTCTGCTCCTCAATCAGCTACCCGAAAGATGCCACCCCAGCTGTATAGGTCAATCACTTTGCAGGCCTACCATGACTTCATGTGGGGAATGTACACAATACAGTCATAAAATTAAAGCAAAAACTATTCTGTTAACAGATGTCAAACTGCAACACATAGCAAGCATGCCTTAGAAAGAATAGTAGCATTTCAGTCATCTGCAGCATCCTTAGGAGAGCCTCAGATACTGATTAGATCACAAAGACTTGCGCAAGTTTGGCAACTATCTCCACTTTACATAGCAAGAGTGAGGCACAAAGCAGGGGTTTTCCTTCCAGCTATGCTACACGTCAATGGTGGAGGGTTAATGGAAAACCCAGAAGAACTTGTCTAACTACCTCTTCTGTGATTCTCTGCCATGTGCTGTTCACAAAGGTATCCAACTCTCCCTTCCGCTGCCCTCTGAAAGCACTACCAACCTGAGATGACCCAGTCACTCAATGCTAAAAGCAGAGAGACCACATAACATGTGCTCAACAGCTACACTTGCACCACTTGCTGTTTACATTTGTTTTCTCCTATTTCCTGCTTCTCTTACCCTGCTCCTTCAGTAAACAGCCAGACCTACCTTATAGGGAATCTCAGTTCCAGCTCACTAATACCTGTTATGGTTAATCATGCCTGTACATCTGAGCTGTCAGCAGATCTAGGCATGTCATTTTCCAAAAGGGAAAAATATGGAGGCAGTTTTCACTGCTAGAACTCCCATCTCATCTCAAGCCAATACAGCAATGTAGTTCCTGCTTCACCCTACATGGATTCAGCTGGCAGAGATGCTTTTGTTTTGTTAAACATGCTGCTTCCAAAAGCCTTTGGCTGATTCTGGTGAAGGGCTTCTCTGCTTCTCGGGTTCTACAAGGAGAACAGCACACCCACTGCATCTTATCAATCAATTTTCTTATATTCCTAATTCCTGTATTAAACATGGAGGTATCCCAACTACTGCAGGATCCAACCTCCATTCCATCCCTCACTGAACTTCACAGCGTTCTTTCACCTTCCCAAAGTATAAAAGAAGTTCTTTAGAGCACAGTAGGTGAATACCTGCAGTAATTGAGTCATACAAGTAGGACAGAGGGTTAGCAGCTAGCTAACCACACAGCTCCATGCCTCAGTTTCCCAGGTAGGTAGGATTTTAGTCTAAGACAAAGACTGCCCTGAAACTTGCCATACATCAGAAAGGGTGCATGCAGGTCTAGAGCCCAAGTCAGCATCCCAGCCAGTGCTGAGCCAAAGGCAGCATCCCAGCCACTGCCCAAAGTTCCCTTAAGGGAAGATGGCAATTAGTTGTTGCATGGAGCCAGGCAATGTTTCTGGAAGTCGCCACATTCACCCAAGCCTGCAACCTCTTCCTGCCTGCACCTCTGCCCCTTTCATAGGTACTATAGAGGAGGGGACACAAGACAAAGCTGTATCTCCAGAGTGTACAGGACTGTTCTGCTATGAAGGCACATTTCCCAGCTGGAAGTTTGAATGCCATTTAGTATTTATGCATTCCCAGCACGTCCTTCAGCCTGTTTTATTGCTGAAAACAAACAGCCCTTCCCCTCCGTGGGATCAGCCTGACAGATCCATCACTGCTCCATGAGCTGGCAGAGCCCAGCCAACCTACATTCTTTCCACACACTGCACTATCTCCATCCTTCCCCCTCCTCCCCCATAACAGACCTGATGCTGATGGATAAATGTGCAGCTTCATGGCTGAATACAGTGCCAAGTGTAGAACTGCAGAACACCTCCACCCACCCTGCACAACCTTACAGCAGCCCCTGGCACAGCCAAGGTTGCCAGGGTAAATCTCTTCTCCTGCAGCACTTAGCTCAGCAGAATTTCCACCCTAGTGAACAGCCACAGTCACAACAAGGTCTGACCTCAGCATGCTGACTGCTTCCACACTGCCTCTGACAGCTAAAGCTTCACCCTGGCTCCATGCAAGCCACAGTCCTGCTGGTGTGGCTCAGGTCCCTGTGCTGGAGTCACACAGAGGGGCCCCAGCAAGTGGGGTTTGGGCCCTGCAAGTGTGTGCCCATGACCTGAGCCAAAGCACGAGGTTTCCCACGTCAACATGGAGGTAAGGGGAGAGGTTTGGGAGGGGCACAGCCTTCCTCTGCTATGTAGAAGCTAATAACAAACTGACAACCAAATGAAGTATTTGAGTATTCTACATGCTCGTAGCTCCTGTTATTATCCAATGTAAGCATCCTCACCTCACCTGTAATTACGCTCACATTTCTCTGGAGAGGTAAGAAGTAAGCCAGCATCATTCCCTCCATCTCACAGAGAGGCCAGGTAAGATGATTGAATCATGCAGACCATGACAGAGCCAGGAATCAGCTCTAAGCTTCACAAAATCCAGAAAAGCCACCCCCAAACACTTTCTTGCATTACAATATTCACTATACAATAGAACCCAAGCTAGAACTTAGGGCTAAATCATGGAAGACAGAGGGAAGAGTATGCCTCTCCACACCAGTTTCCACCTCTGCACAGAGCCAGATCCGTTTCCATATTCACAAAGTACCCAAACACACAAGGAGAGGTTCTCAGCCACCCACCAGAACAACACAGCTCCTGCTGAGAGCACTTAAAGGGGGAATAAAAGCACAGACAGTCCCTCCCTCTGTTCTCTCTCACCAAGTTTCTGAAGACATAGTTCAAATGTTCACAACTTTATTCCTTGCATGTCTAAGAGAAACAAGTCATCGAGAAATGCTCACAAAGAGAAGATAACCACCAAGTTTCTGCTTGTCCCTGACCAACAGAGAGAGGGAAGGTGGAGGACAAAGCAAACCCACGTACTGAGGGGTATAAGTAAAGGGTATTTTTTGCAGTGTTTATTTTGGCTGTTATTAGAAGGAGGAGCCCACAATCCAGAAGCTATTCTCACAGAAAATGTCAATGCTTTCCCAAGTTTAAAGATCTGATTTTTGTTTTCCTCCATAGACCATACAAAAAAATGCAGCAGGGGAAAACCAACCAGGACAGCTGAGGAGACAGAGGAGAAATGAATTCTCCATAGAGACATCCAGTATTCTGAAAGCACGTCAAAGATATCAGTTAAATCACTGCTGGCCTCATTTTACAAGCTAAGAGGCTGAGAAAGGGCAATGAATTAAGAATTTATAAAGATGGACAGATACAAGTTCAGGCAATCTTCATGAAAAAAAATATGAAGAATGGCTTTTCCAGGGATTTGATGAAGTCACTGTTAATAATTTATCTCTCTACAAATTAAGACACCGATAATCAAATGTGCCCTTCAGAAACGAAGGGCATGTCTGCACTGGAAGGCTATACAGTATACCCATCCCTCTCCCCCTCACACATTCTGAGTGGCTCCAGATAGTTATTTTAAATCACTAACTGAACAACACAATAGCAACAAAACCCTCTAATGCCATACAGTAAAAGTCTTCAGAGAGCATACAATAACTTAGACACAAGTCTTGGAAAACAGGGCTTGGGTTATCTGTAACATTCCCTGCACAGGCCATGTAATCCCTTGTCTGTCTGCATTCACGACTGTGTCGGCTGCCTGCCCTGTCCAAGCAACCAGCTAAGTGGAAGGAAGCATCACATGTGTCATTAGGATAATGTCTATATTCATCTGAAGGTCTCCAATACTGGTGACCGTGAGTTTCTGGTCTTGCACTGAAGTTGGGTATCAGAGCCTGTGAACAGTTTTACATTCCAGGATGCTTTGATCCCATTTTGGTTTCAACCAACGAACCTGACCATTATCTGCTCTGCCCATCCCTTATGACACTGACAAAACAAGCACAGGGGAAAAAGAGCAGTAAAGTTCAGCCCTTCCTATGATGTACTCACTGCAGAAGAGACAAAGGAAACCCTCAGGAACCTGCTGTGTACAAGCCACAGAGATCAGTTTTAGCAAGGTTTCTGAGGGCTGTTTTGTTTTGGAGTTCTCAGCCATGAAAATAGACATTTTCTGGAATATTTGGCAAAATCCTTTCCCACTTCCCCCTGACTTTCATATGGTAACTGGGAGTTCCGGCATCAACTGGGAGTTACACAAAGCACCTCAGTTCAGGAGGGCAAGCCAGTCCCTGGGAAAGGGATGACAAAAAAAGGTACTGAAACAGCATACTCAGATCCTGTGCTTCCTGCTGCAATTCTGTCAGTGAGTGACTACAAAACTGGCACAGGTTTGAGATCACTCTAAGGCCAAGACAGCAATTTCATAACATATCAGAAAGAAAATGGAAATACATCTAACAGAGGGAACAAACACTAAAAGGTGCCCACAAAGCCAACTGGAAGTGCTGAAAGACTGAAGTGATGCACTTGATAGAGCCATAAAGATTGTGTGAGCCCTAGCATAAACCTCAGAGATCCTTCCCCAAATGGAGCAGCAGGTTCCTGCATTGAATGGGGAACTCGGGGCTCTCAGGTTCTGCCATTACCATCACTGCATGACTCCAAGCAGCCTGAACTCATAACTGCCACCATCCTCCTTAGATAACACAGGGACAGAGATTCCTATCTGAAGCCAACTTAAGAAACCTGCAGATTATCCATGTACAAAGGGGTCTCTGGCACGTCTCAGGAGACCCGAGTTTGATCCTTGGCTCAGCTCCCAGGCAAGCATGTCATCTGTAAAACAGGGCGAGCAACTTCAGTAAACTAAATACATTAGCTCTTGGGTTTCTGTGAAATACTTGCTCCATTACATCAACAACCCACTGGTTTGGATTTCCTTTGTAAAGCACATTGAGACCTACTGATAAAAGAACAAAGGTCTTGAAGAGGTTTCTGTCAGATACTGTAGGATCTCAGGTGAGCTCTGTCATTTACAAGATGAAGCAACTCTTTCTTTATCCTGTAAACACAACCCAGTCATCTAGACTCCCAACATCAGAATAAGCTTGTACAACTGCAGCAAGGTTCTCCTTTGTGTAAAGTAACTACATAGGTCTTGGGAAGCCCAAACTGTGCCAGGGCTTCCCCTGCTTCCTCACCTTTGCAGTCCAAGTGCTTGTGGACAAGGCTTCTGTCTAACTGATCCAGCAGAAGCCAAGAGCACCAACAGCAAGCAGGAGTCTCACAAGAGTAAGTCAACTCCAAAGTAACCATTAGGACATTAAGGCTTGCCTTGCTGACAGTAAGGAGATGGCAAACATGAATCCCTCATGGCCACGATGTATGTTTTATAAGCATGCTTAAGCACTTTGGGAACAAATGAGGTCAAGTTAGCTTATGTAAGCACAAAAGCCATTGCCTTGCAGCAGCCAGAGCTGCTATTTCAGGAAGCTGTCTCTTCACTGAAAGCTCCTGACCGTTGATTTCCCTCATCTGCCTCTTAGCCTTGCATGCATCGTTCAGTGATATCCAAGACCCGGTTCCAGTGCATATCACTGCCTAAAACCACCCGAGGCTCGCTGTTCCCCACCAAGTGATCTGCAGGTATGCAATGCAATCACCGAGGCAAGACCGAATAAGAAGGCAGACACCAGGAGACAGCATCCTATCCTCTCTCACAGCCTTGCACCTGCAACAGCAATCCTGTGCTCCAAACCAGCACCAGGGCTGCAGATCTAACCAAGGACACACAGAGCCTAGCAAAGGCTCCAGATGAGAGCTTCCTTGGGTACAATAACGCTGCTTGAGTTACCAGTGCACACCAGTATAGTCCGTTAAACAGCTGGCCCTCACAGCTTATTTCAGACTTCTCCTGGGTCAAAGAAAGCTATAAAATTCTCCATCATTTTCTTTCCTCTTAAAAGAGCTGTTTGTGAGGGATGGTGGCAGGAATGGCCAATGACAACAAATGCAAACCTTTCACCTGGGGCAATGAAACGTCACCTTTTTCCATAGCATCATGAATTACAGCTCAGAGTCCAGGTTCCCATGGGTAAGCACTTACATGCCAACATCTGCTTACTTCACATACCCACCTCCAAATCACAGCTAGCCTGGAATGACCCACTGAAGGCTCTGGTGAAAAGGGATGAGACTGAGCTGCAGGAGAAGCTTGCATCTACAGATGTCCTCCCTACCTTCTAGCTAAGCAGAGGCGTGTGGGACATCAGGGACAGAAAGGGCTATCATTGAGCCCAAGCTCTTGCCTAACAGTCCAAACAAACTCACCCCATAATTTCAACGTCAAGCCTGCAACTTCCACCCAACCTGCAGCTTCTCTTTCAGTCAAGTGCACAATCTCCACCTGGAGATTCAGCACTAATAAACTTGTCAGCAAGTTACTTTAATGGTGGATTACCCTCTGACAAATGCATACATTGTATAGATTCTAGATTTGCTCAGTTTCCAGCAACTAACTTTTGCTACCAAGGATTTTTTACCATCTCCAGAAGAGATCAGTCATGACATGAGTATAGGTCTACTACACCACAGAGCGCTGCGTGTTATTGCAGCTCTTACTCAGATAAGCAAGCATTTCTGTGCCACCAAAAAGACACAAAAGACCTTTTGCAGCTTTAGAAAGTTTTGCAGCACAAGTGTGAGCCTTTGGCTATGAATGAAAACTGTTACAGAGAATGCAAAGTTCTTGATCTTCCCTAATTACAGCAACATTTAAAGCTGTGCAGCTGCCCCAGCTCTAAAGAGCCATACCAGCACTGTGCCAGTGCAATGGAGGAGCAGGAGGATGGGAGACAAACCCCAGCACATCTGTGTCTACTACTCTGTTATGTCAGGGCTTTTACAGGCCAAAAGAGAACTAGAACCCATATGCCACTGCAGTTACCAGCATGGGAGGCTGCCCTACCTGCAGGGTATACCTTGGACAGCCCAAACAAACTGACAATATTTCCCAGGTATTTTTCTTTAAACACAGATGACCACAGAAATGAGAGGCACGAAGGATGCTCATTAAAATACTGATTGGGTTGCAAGATGCTCAACTTTCCCTGACAGGAACAACACAAAGGCATTGTAAGTGTTGGTGGTTTCCCAGTGAATCACCGAGTCCTGCAGGTATTCAGCTGCTAGAGAGAAACAGAGATGACCTGGATGGGAGGAGCGGCACGTTTTATGTAGCTGGAAAAGAAAATCATACCTAACTCCACCCATTGGATTCCTGATGTAATCATTAAACAGAAGCTGTTTAATGAAACCCAGGATCAGTTGCTTCCTTGAGAATCATTAACAGCACCTCTGAATTCCTTACCTTGCTTAGATTTTGCACCTCCTTGACAAAAGAGAACAGAGCTAATCGTTCTGTTCCAATATAGTAAATTATGGAATGGCTTAAATTACCATGTAAGCAGCATTTAAAGATGAATGCGAGCTACACTTCGGAAGAGTTTAATACTACAGTTACGTAGGAACACCAAGGCTGGAATCTCCCATGTCATCAAGTTTAGTCACCACACCACACCATTAATCTGGTTGCTTGGGTCCTGCCACGTCAATCCATGAGGATATAATTGAATGGTATCTTCTTCCTCAGTCTTCTGCCCTGCAGATCACCTCCCCTAGAACAGCTGCACCCAAAAACTGTCTTCAGGTGCAGTCTGCATCTGCTACTGAATCAGAAGCCCAGTTTTTTTCTGTACCAATGTATTTTAAGGTTTCCCTGACAAACAGTATCAGTGAGGGAGTCTGGTCCAGAAGGTCTCCAACGCACTAGGAGTCAAAAGCCTAGAGCACCTCAGCTCTATGTCTTTGGCCCTGAAGTTCATATCCATAATACCTGCTCACTAAAAATTCATTTTTAAAACCACCTTGAATTGATCTTTATGAGTGTATTCCCTAAACCTTGAGCTCTGCTTCCCAGATCCACACACAGGGGCCACACTTCTTGCAGCTGGTGAAAATATACCTAGCAGCCGTGTTACGAGAATGCTGTGATCCCAGTGGACACTACTCAGACCTGGCACACACAGGCACAACCCCTCCAAGATCAGTTAAGCCGAGCACAGCTGCAGAATTCAGCCCTTTGAACAAGCACCCCATTAGGTGCTATCTATACATTTAACATGTTGAAGCTTGTTACCTTTGTCACTTGGCTGATGCTTTCTCTTATCAATTCCTCCCACTCCTCCTCTGTCATGAAGAGCTTCAGTTCACGACGTAGCAGAACGTTCCGGAGAAGCAAACAGGCCTGGGCCTGAAAGAGAAAGGGGAGAGGAGATGTGGAAAGTCTGCACTCTCTAGGAAGGTGTTAGCAATGCAAATACCCCACTGAGGCAAACAGCTCAGCCCAGTATGCAGGGAATGCCATGTTCCAGATGCCACATATCCTCCCCAACATGTATGCTACCCTGCTAGAAAACATTCTCTAGATCCTAACAGGAGACAGGGTAGTGGGCTCTGGCTGAGAAGGTCAAGGAGCAGTGGAGGGATCACGCCACTTCTAGATTTAGGCATTAATGTCCAAAACAAGTCTTAGTAGCTTCTCCAAGTGCATCACGTTCAGTCTCCAGGAGTCTTGGGGCAGCCCTTTGTGTGACTGTACCCTTTACCCTGATGAATGCAGGAGGCACAAATAAACACAAATAAAAGCTGGCAGATTAGCAAATGCTTCATTTCAAAGGAAACCTAGATGGAAACTGCTGTTCAGAGCAGCACTCAGCCTTGCCCTGGAGCCAAAGTTGCTCATTAAGCCTCTACATCAACACAGCAATGAAAAGGGTAGCCACTAGAAAACCAACAGTAATCTGCAATCTTCTTACAAGCCCTTTTCTGTTCCAGAACTTCTATTTTAAGGCTTTCTTAGGTACATGAAAAACACCGCAATAGACAAAAGCAAATGACAGAGATGTACAGAGTACACTAATGAGGATTAGTGCCAACAGTTTAGAGGATTTAAAGGGAGATTTTTTGTAGCAGCACAGAGTTAGCAAGCAAACTCTACACACATATGAAGAAAAAGTGTTGCCTCCAGCTGCTATCACACAGAAGGAAATTGAATGTGGGGATAAATACCAAAACTCATCGGGAATTACGTCAAGAGTTAATCTTGTCCAAAGAAAGCAAGAGCTGCTTGTTTTAACCACTCACTGCAACTGAACCCACCCTACAGAAAACAACCAAGCAGAGTCCATAAAACTCCTTATCAAAGACACCATTGAGATTAAAAGTCTAAAAGCCTCAAGAGAAAATGCAGTCTGGTGATACCCAACCTGGCCTCCAAATAGCCTTTGGGTCTATAGGAAGCAACCTGGAAAATATGTAGCAAGAGACTAAAAACTGGCCATATGGTACCCACTCTTCTTCTGCAGCATTTTTAGGGAACTATTTAATGAAGAACTCAAAGGGAAGGAAGAGAAGAAATCCCTGGATCTCCTGAGAGCAGTAAGAGCGTCCAAAGTTGTAGGCAGTCAAATAGAACACCTCACAAGCTAAGAGAGGTTTGTGTTTCCCATACAACATATTCCAGGTGTCTGGGAGGAACAGGACACTGAATACACGTCCCCCACCAGACAATCCCAGCCCTTGTACTCGTGTTACAACAGAGTAATGTCACACATCTGTGTCAACTTCCCTCCAGTTTGCACCAGTGGAGGGAATTATCCAAATAGAGTGAGTTTTCACATTCTGCTCTTTACTCATGGAAGAAAATGCAGCAGGGAACCAAGGAGGCTACGTCAGAAGATTTATGTTGACTTAATGAGGGAGAGCACCCTGATGCCATGTTCAAGGCAGGCAAGCTTGCACATTCCTTTTTATTATGTGGAAGCTGTGTCTTACAGAACAAATTATGGCATGTACCAAATGTAGTGGAAAGTCACTTCAGTGCAATTAAAAAGAGAACGTGACCCTCAGAGTAGATAAAAGGCTGTAATTCATTGTGAAAGGCTCAGGCAGGGTCATAAACCTCAAGGCACCATCTCTTCTTTGACAATTACAAAAGCAAATGGGTGCAAAAACCAGAGAAGGGTCCTGTTAAGTTATCCTTATAGTACCTCAGGACTACAGATTTACCCAGAAGGTGAACAGGACCAGAGGTAACATCAATAAGGGCCTGCTCAGGAACTGTACCAGTCGGGGGGGGGGAGCACTGCATGTCAGTGAGGATAAGAAATGGGAAGAAATCAAAGCCACCCAAAGGAACAAGGAGCTCTGAAGACCCGAGACTCAAATGCTGGACTGAGAGAACAGCCCCTGAATGGAACCTAGTCCTCAGTAAGCACTAGGCTTGACAATGGTTTTAAAAGAAAAGATAAACCCCCACTGAACATTCCCTTCTGCATGTCATAGATGAGAAAGTCAAACCAGCAGTTATCTGAGAGCCCTGGCTGGTGCTATCACTCTTTAGCAATTGTATCACACTCATAGCTTTCTTGCCTCCAGCCTGTATATTAGGTACAAGAAAATATGTTTTGAGTTTCACATAATTAAAACACTGATATTGCTGTACTCAACACAATCCTGTGTTTCCTGATTGTTTTGTAACCCAATGATAATGGAATACTAAGCATGAACAACTTTTCTCATTTGAAAGAAGAAAAAGAAAAGATTTACTTGCTGGTTGAAATAAAATTTGGCTTAAGAACATCTCAGTCAGAGAGCAAACGTGACACAAATAATTACAAGCTCCTCAGTACTTTTACCATGCTATGCTGTAGTTTAAGGTTATCATGTTCATCCCAGAGTCAGCAAATCTTGTATTCCTAGAGCTAGTTGTTAACACATAGCTCATGTATAACCTATTTACCCAGAGCAAACTGCACAGTTAAACAGCATAAGTTAAACTACAGGGAGAGGAACTGACATCAGTGGGGTCAGCCAGAAAAACCAGGGGCAGAACCAATAGGAAAACCCAGTTCTTCAATCCCAGTCCAAGGGTAAACCCAGTAAAAAACCAGCATTTCCCACTTCCCCCACTGATGCCATCCCACCTCAGCAAAACAGGACAGGCACCAAGTCTCTTCTCTAGAAAGAGGTGCAACCATCACACCTTCCTCACAGCATCTCTCAGCATGTGAAGAAGGATCCTGGATGTCATCAGAAGACTGTTTTCTCCAAGTACATTTATTCAATGAGCAACCTAGCAACCAGGACCACAGAGCTGCCCCATCACCATGGAAAGTAACAGTCCTCAGCAATGGCTTCTCAGACACAACTTCATCTGTGAGGGCTGAGAAACATCAAACCACTGGCTGGAAAGGCAGGAAACAGCTCCTCATAGATTAGTCCCCTGCAGGATTCACATAAAGGATGTTAAATACTCAAAGAGGAATCACTTTCATGACCTGCAGGAGCTTCACCAGGTAACATACACTTCCTCACCTGATGTAAGAGGGGTTAAGAGTATCAGCATTTTGCAGAAGGGAATATCCAAAGTAAGTCAGATCTCTATTTCCTTGCGAACATGAAGAAAGAGCTCTCTCTTTCCAATTAATTTTCCTTGATTTATCTTCTCAAATACATGGACACAATGCAGCTGAAAGCAGACACGACAGAAGTGTGTGCATCTATGCATTTGGAAGTGCATATCATCTCCCCCTCGCACCACATTTTACCACAAGTCATCTTACTTGTCCCTCCTGGCACATCACACCAGCTGGTTTTGGGAACCAGACACTCATTCCATGAAAACAGCCTCAGAAAAAACGAGGCCATCTCCTGGAATGAGGCTCTTCCCATTGCCACTTCACACACCACAACTTCTGTGACAATATTATGCATGTAACTTTGACAATGTAATGCAAAAAAGATCCTTCAGAAATGAAAAGGTCACAAAATCTCCCTATTTTCTGCTAAACAGAGGCTTTAATGTGTGCGCATACTGGACCAAAAAATACCTGTCCTGTATTATATACCTGTAGTGCAAGAGGACGACATGAATGCAAGTACGCAAGGTGTTTCCATCCACACACATTTAAAATAAACAATAGAAGCAGCATTTTACAGGCTTGTGCTTGAAGACAGAAGCCTTCTCCCTGCTGAGCAGTAGGGAAAAGAAACAGTAGTAAAAACAACCTTTCCAGTGCACGTCTGATCCCTGCCTAGTTTCTTACAGCTTCCTCAGAAGCATCTGGGACATGTTCACTACAGGAGGCCCTGACCTTACATAAACAGCCAATTCCTACTTCCTTACTAAGACCTTTGAAGACCCAGGCCACACACAGAACACCTTAGGGGATGCAGGATGCCCCAGCTAGTTCAGACCTTCTGCATCAGAACACTATCAACCCCATAATTTCTTACAATACATCATTTACCCGTAACATGTTCATGATGAGTCTTTTATACATGATACAGGGATCATCTGCATATTTTGCCATCCCAACACAGACCAGCAAAGTATTTGCTCCACAACTCCCCAGTTCTGTGGCTGTCCCCCCTGCCCTCCCCAGCATCACTGGTACCCTGGAATGTCCTACAAGCACTTGGCTATTTTGGAGGAGAGTATCAGAGGATTCTCTGCCTTTTCCCAGCGCCAAGTCAAGCCTGCTGCACTCTCGACAGCCCTAAGACAGAGCCAAGTATTATCAACACTTCACAAATGGACAGAAACAGCAGAAGACCCAAGAGTCCCAGCTACCAAACTCCAGTGAAGTGCAGAAGAGGAAGTTGTTGCCCCTCCATATACACAACCTCTGAAATGAGAATGTGTCAGAAGAGTTACAAGCAGTTGACAGCCACATTAGAGCTCTTCATTAAGGGTGGAGAATTCACAAGCCCATCCTGTGCCCTAGGAGCCCCTCACTTGCCCAACCTTTTCTCCTTAATGTCTCTTTCTAAAGAGATGTTATAGTAAATATACACAAAGTAGTAAAAAAAAACCCAAATAAGTGAAGTCTATTCAAGCAAGGATACTAGATACATGCACACACTCCTACATATATCTATCAAGTGTATGACTAAACAAGGCAGAGACGCTCATTATCAGTCTATGTGGGAGAAGAGAACAAACAGTAACTAACTTCAGCACTGACCCTGTGGTTTTCTGCCAGCTCTATTACTTTATTCCTTGTCTACAACGATTACACACAATGCCATTTAGCATAAACTCAAGTTTTCGTTATTGAAAGCAAGTTTCTAACACAGGCATAGTAGCCATGTAGGTCAGTAACTCAAGATTTCTTTCTGAACCAGTAAATGTGCTCACTGCAGTAACCAAGATGTGCTGGTAATTCCCAGATGTGCTCACCTACCTTATTGAGATGCTAAGAAGGAATGCAAGCTGGCAGGGTTGATGGCTTATGCAACCTACCTTTACCCTTCACAGCAAAGGACAAGACATACAGCCTGACTATTAAAAATGGCAAGCAATGGATTAACCCCTACCAATACAGCCACTGTTCTCTTCTTGAAAACAAGTATCTTGCAAAGGCGTAGTAGCCATGTATGTCAGAAGAGCAGATCTCCTCAGTCACCATCCAGGTGAACTGGATGGAGGTGAATAGATCTATTACAGATTCATGGAATGCTTTGGGTTGGAAGGGATCTTAAAGCTCCTCCAGCTCCAACCCCTGCCACGGACAGGGACCCCTTCCACTGGAGCAGCTGCTCCAAGCTCCTGTGTCCAACCTGGCCTTGAGCACTGCCAGGGATGGGGCAGCCACAGCTTCTCTGGGCACCCTGTGCCAGCGCCTCAGCACCCTCACAGGGAAGAGCTTCTGCCTAAGATCCCATCAAGATGGATTTTCCCCACCTTATGCCTATCATTTATGCATTGTGGGCACAATTTTATCAACATGACGGATGTCACCAGCATGGCAAGAGCTTCTTTTTCCCTTTATATATATTATAAATATAGGAAATGTTACGTGGAAAAACTGCAAGTTTGTACAGCTCAAATATATCTTTAGAACTGAAGAAGCATCAGGAGCTTTAGTGTTATCATCATTTCACTTCTCTTACTAGTCCAGGAGGCAAAAATATGTAGGTGATATCACACCATACAGGCTACTGGTATTTCAGAGCACTGACGTCTCCCTTCTGCCACACACACTACAGCAGCAAAGCTACAGCATAACCTGACCTGCCAGCACATCTGATTCAGTGCCAGCACACGTTATAAACCAGCAGCTCTCAGCATGTAATCCTCAGCATTAAGACTATTCTACAACCATAGGGATATGGCATAAAGTAATTGCACTTCTAGAAATTCTCACCTACAAAGCCCTTTGAGACCGAATCACATGAATCACAAATTGCATTTGTGACAAATACCACCAGAAAAGCTGGGATAAAAGAAAACATGCCAAGAATACGGGAAAATTCTAAAGAAGCTTTGAAGACTCAAACAATGAAATCAATTCCTCACCTATCTGCAATTCATTACCTGTCTTTAAAAAAGCAAACAACCTCCTCCCAAACCCAACCTCACGACAAGCTGCAGCTTATAGGACTGTTGGTTATAGGAGAGTAACCTGTTGTTTCTTACCACAGTGCAGGATATCCAGAGCACCACAGCAAGTCTCTTCCAATTACTGTCAAAGCTTTGTGAAGAGAGAACAAGCAGCATGTGAAGCCATGAGTCAAGTGCCAATCTAGCCCCAGTTAAATTATTCTATTTTCATATCTACATTGTATCTGGGATGGAGATAAAGGCTCCAACAAAGCAGTCTTGACTTTCAGGGCTTGCTTTTCATTTCTCTACCAAGTTGTTTCATACATTTGAGCATTTCTGAGCCTAAAAGCTACAAGTCTGTTTGATAACAGTTTGGCAGCAGAAGCCAAGTTCACAACAGCCTCAAAGCTTGTTCAAAAGGGCAAATTAAAAGACGGGAAAGTGACTAAGACTCACAGTAATGGCACTCCAATCTCCGTACAGCAAAATCACAAAAGGCTCAGAAGCAATGGCAGTTTCATGTGTGCTATATACATAGACATGCATATATATATATATATGCAAGTTTCCTACCCTTCCTTGACACATTATAATCAGAACGAGAAAAGACTGAGCACTCCAACACTGTGGACAAGACTTCTTGGCTGAGAACTGTCATGACAGTATTTCACAGAGGACTTAAACTCGTGACTAACTTAAATCTCTGAAGTTTCACATAGCCTGTTAACCTCAACAGGACCAGGCTGCAGATTCTCTGGGGGAGGTGAGAAGATGGAAAACCAGGATTCTTTCCAAAGTTAAGGATAAACAAACAAATACCCTTCAAGATCCTTCACTCACTGAAGCACCAAAAGCCAATGCTTTACTTAAAACATACAAATCCTATGATAAAACTTATTGAAAGGCTTTAAAATAGTGAAACCCAAAGGTGATTAAGAAACATTTGTGAAATCAGTCTTCCTCCATCCAAAGGCAGTGACTGCAGTATTTCACACATGGCACACGCACGTTCTACATATACATATTTCAAACTCAAGGGCAAGGGAGGATAAGGCAAAGCCACGGCTGTGGCTGAAGACAACGATTTTTGAGAGCAGAAAGTATTCTTCATCTCCCTTTCCACTGCTGAAACAAGCTGCACACAAGCAGTCGAGCCAAGAGCCTCATTCAGCAGCGATCTAAAAGGTTGCAGAGCAGAAAGTGCAGTGCTTTTGGGAGAAGCAAGACTCTCATGACAAAAACTGCCCATGCTAGGACACTTGAGCACCTCTATAACTATCTCTTGGTTTAAGAATGTGCTGCGAATGCTCCAAGGCAGAGCAGTGCCCAGGTTGTGTAGCCAGCTCTCAGTAAAAAGCTGTGTGGTCCATCGCTGGATCTCCTGATGCCTGCAAACGAAGTCAGAGAGAGCTCATGCTGGCCAAGGAAAGACCACGAACATCTCATCTGTGTGATCATCTGGCTCAGGAGCTGAATTCAGTATTTCCTGCTACAATTCAGTGTCTTCAGACTAATCACAGAATGGTTTGGGTTGGAAGGGACCTTAAAGCTCATCCACTTCCATCCCCCTGCCATGGGAAGGGACAACTTCCACTAGAGCAGGTTGCTCCAAGCCCTGTCCAACCTGGCCTTGAACACTGCCAGGGATCAGCACTTTCGAGACGTTTTCTCAGCCAGCCTTGATGCAGTCCAATAAATACTGTTGTCTGAGGGAGGCAGAACATGAGCAGGGTACAATGTGGCCAGCACAGAAGCTGTCCTACCAGACACCAGTTTCCAAGTCTGCAGCTTTGCCCTCCTGCCTCCAGAAACAGACCCAGCACAATAATGCAGTAGAAGTAACCACGAATCAGATTTCCCCCATCCACCAACCAGCACCTCCTGCTCCCATCCTTTCCTGTGCACCAACTGCCATGCTCTGGGCCAGAAGGGAGTTTCCTCCCAGCCCTTCCTTAGTCTGGCCTTGCCAAAAAGAACCCCACCAAACAGGAGATTTACAAGTCCAGGAACAAAATTCTCCTTGCCAAAAAGTGATCAAAACCAATGATATTTTACAGCTTAAATTAAACTCCTGCAACAAATGGATGAGAAAAATTTTGCAAGGCTGGTTAATTACAACATGTAAAGCATTTAAGTGACACCTAAATCACATTTTACAACCTTAAGTGAAAAAAGCAATCTTACTCGGTGTAACTCCCACCAAGCATCCTAGGTCATCAAGCTCCTGAAATTGTGTTTGACAATAAGGCACCCTGCACTGCAACCCATTTTGATGCAAAGCAGATTGTACCTGTTCTTTCTCCTTGGTAAAAAAGCAGATTTCCACAGATGTGGCAGGATTCTTTCCATCCAGGAACCTTTAAACAACTCCCAGCAGCTTGCATATTTGTCCATTGAAAAGACTTGTCACACACAGGACATTTTGCTCATTTGATCAGCATCATCTAAATGATCTGTTTAGGCCTTATTGAATACAGATTCTCAATAAACTCTGTTGGGTTTGTGAGGGTTTTATGTTAACTTTCATTTGGCTCTGAAACAGCCAACATCTCTCCCTCTAGTTTCTAAATAAGCTAAACAGTTGTTTGCAAACACAAGGGTTTGTGTCCTCTTAAGCTGTTGGAATTCCTAGTGCAGGACAACTTCCCAGTCACTATCTCAGCAATAGAAAAATGGGAAAGCAACTATCTGCTAGGTAGGTAGCAGGGGAATTGGGTCTTTCAGCTCCATGGGAGAGGCTCAAGACCAGTGAGTCAGGGATGGTGGAAACTCTTGATAAAACACCTGGAAGTAGAGAAAAACCAAATGCACAGGATGTGATGACACACTCAGCCCATTTCATGAGCTCTGCTGTTGGGTTTGAGGTTTTACTACCCCACTAACTGAGAAAGAACAAAGCTCCCTGGAAGATGGCAACTGAAACAAAACTGACCATGAAGAAATCTCCATCTTTGTACCCCTCCTACTGACTCCTTTCTTCTCTTTAGTTTTATTATCTTAAACCTTTTCACCTGTGGCTCCGATGTCCTGATTTAAGCAGCAGCAATGAGAAGTTAAGAAAGCTATACAATTCTACTACTATTCCCCAGGCTCTGAACAGCAGCTGTTGCATCGATCAGATGGGCTGTTAACTTCATTCTGCTCTCTGAGCACTTGTCTATACTACAGAAGGTTTTATCACATTAGCTACGCTGCGCATCCTCCTCCTCCACAACATGGGAAATGCTATTGCAAGACACGAGCACGTAAACCACCACCGCTCAATCTGGCTGAAAATGCAGAATGAGCTAGAGGCCATAGAAATGCAGCTGCACCTACACAAGGTATGTCAGCCTTAGCCCTACAGGTACAACAGTCACTGCCTTCAATGCCAAAGTCTGTTTTTTTTACCAGCACTTGAGCCAGCAGGAAACCCAGGACTAGCAATCGAGACAGTAGAGCAGCCTGCCTGCAGAGCAGGGTATACACACAGCACTCACATACAGCTTTCTTTATGCCCTAAAACATCATTACTTGATTTGTTTAATCAGGGACTCCACAAATCCTGTTCTCTCCATTGCTGCTCAGGAGTGGATTTCTTTCCACTCCTTTGCCAACAGTGTTCAGAAGGATGTTCCTGTTAGAGCAAAAGCCTCATCTTGCCCTTGCCTAAAGAGAGGAGCCCATTTATGAGATCTTGCTTGCTCAAGGACATGCAACAGGACATTTGTGCCCAATAAAAGTGGGCACAGGCAGAGCTGCTTCCTTCAGCACTGTTCTGATGGCAGCTGGGAAAGGAGGGGGAGGGAACTCATTAAATAATAATTAAAAAGAAAACAAAAATCAAAGCTCCCTCCTACGGTCACCACAATCTAACAAGAACTAGTGACACAAATGAGATGTTGCTAGATTGTAAAGGCAGCAGAAATGAGTCAGTACACACAGGGAGAAGATTTGACACTGTAAAAGGTATCTGCACATTAAACACTGGGCTTCACTGGCAGGCTTTCTGCCCCAGATGAAGGCTCTGCAGGACATCTGGACAGTCAAAACAGTGAGCATATAAAATAACACACTGGACTCGTGGGCCAGGCTGGCTGCTGGTATTACAGACCTGCTTTGACTATTCCATTTGCATAACAACAAAGATGCAGCTAGTGCGCATTCAGGGCTGACAAGACATTTACTTTGCTCTCCTTTCACCAGAGGCCATCAAGCAGACCCTCAGGACACAGCAATCCATACAGAACAATCCATATATTGGTCTGCTGCTCTGGTGACCACAGATTCATTTCTCCCAGGGGTAACCACTTACCATATCAGAAAGGCCAATCAGTCTTAATGTATCCCTCCAAAAAAAAAAGAAGTCAATATCTTATTATCCTAAATTCTTGAAAATAAGAAGATGCCATAATTAAATGAGCCATGAGAACACAAAGTAAATCAGGAGCAAAACACAGTGCCCAAGAGCACTGGTGTTTTCTTGCTCTTTCCATAATGCCTAATTACAGGATTGAAACATTGGTGGGGAGTATTGGTACCATAGGGCATACTGAGACCAGGAGAGAAATGAACAGCAATAGACTGCAATGCATCCAAGCCATTCCCTTCCTGCATTAAAAACCGGCAATAATAATCAGGAAATAGGCCCATTTCCCCCTCCACTCCCAAATAACTTCTCTCCCAAGCTAAGAATTAAGTCACAATTTAAAAAAAAAGAGGAAAAAACCCCCAAATATCTAAGGCAATATAGTTTCTTAGTATTTTGGAGCTTTTCCTGTTTTTTCCTGTTTATTCTGGAGCATTTCCACTTTGTTTTTATAAGCTCCTCACTCTTAAACACCACAACAAGAAATGCTCTTTTGCTAAGAAACCAAAGGAAAGATTCTCACACAATGTCCTAGTAGCTGAGGCTCAAAGAAACATTAGCAAATGCAAAATCATCCTCTCTCTTCACCCTGGCTTTTCTCTTGGGGGAAAAATACATATATATGTATATATTTGGGGAATATATATCTATATATATGCCCTAAAGCTTTCCTTTTGTCAATTTTTTATTTTAAGCAGACACACTGTACTAAAAATGAGAAGAAACTCCACTAACACCTCAAGTTGCTTGCACAGGTTGGTAAGAACAAAGCCAAAGCTGTCTCCTCCAGTTCCCTCACCTGGCTGCTCCTCCCAGCACTTTCCAAGCCAGATGTCTCCTCTGACCAACAAAGCCAATTTTCCTGACTTCAGGAGAGACATCCAATAGGACTTTCTTTAGGCTATTCAGAAGGCAGCTACCACATAATGCAGGCTATTTAAAGAGACTTGGCTGAAGTCAAATTTAATAATTTAAGAGATTTAAGAGCAGTATGCATTCAAAAAACACCCTGCGTTGCCTAGGCGCCGTGTGCCTTTTAGCTGCTGTCCCCCATTCACTAGACCAGTCTTGACGTTGCAAGGACAAAGGTTTTCCTCTTTTGAGGACATTTATCAGCAGAGAAAAAGAAATTAGAATTGCAATTCGCTCCAGCATCCACTCTTGAGGTTTAGCTTTCAAAAGCATAAGGAAGTACTCACATGTCAGTAAAATTGTTAGTTTGGAACATTGAAATAAAGAGCATTGCTAAGCAAAAAGTAAAAATTAAATAGAATGAAACTGTACTGGGTTGAACTTTGTCCATTCCTCCATCTGCCACCAGACCTTTTCACTTTGCAGAATACACTGAGAGAAGCACCATGACATGATGGGCCGCACATCGCCCCTTGGGAAGAGGCACAGGGCTTGAGACCCTGCTCTGCTAGGAGGTTGCTGAGGAATCCTGTAGAGAAATCCAAACTCCTTCCTTGCACTTCAACTTTTGCAGAGTGGCATTTTAATACATCCCAAGGGAAAGCATCCAAGGAACAAGAAGCATCCAAACTCCATTCTTCCCTCATGCCCAAACAACAAGAATGGACCTACCGCATTCACAGAATCATAGAATCACAGGATGGTTTAGGTTGGAAGGGACCTTAAAGCTCATCCAGTTCCAACCCCGATGCCACTAGAGCAGGCTGCTCCAAGCCCCATCCAACCTAGCAGTGAACACTGTCAGAGATGCGCCATCCATCTTTCCACATAAACTCTTAAGAATATACTTGCCAGTGAATAAACCCAGGTTGGCATTCCATTTTAGGCTGCAGAAGCCCTAAGCTTTCTTCACTTGCCAATGAAACACCTTCCAACACACTTGCTAATATTTCCACACCATATTCAACGCACCACTGTAAAGACAGCAGAAATCATTACCCAGAACTTCAACAAACCAGGTTTCTACCCTGATGTTTCTGTACTGTTTTGTAGCATGAACATAAATTAAGCCCATATGTCTGAGATAGTCCCCAATTTCATCACAACCACAGACATTTCTTCCCCTCCTGGTTTTGTTTTGCTGTTATTAAACACATAGCAATGACCTTGCCTCCAAGCAAACTTTCCCCCTTTGCTCTCCACAAATATCCACTCATTAAATCACTGGAGGGGCTGTTTGTCAGGCTGAGCAGAACACACTTGGGTGGTTCACTCTCCGTTTAAAAACTATCAACTCCCAATGTGTCAGATGGCAAGTTTAATTTAGTAGGCAAAGAAATTACTCAGTCTTGTAAAATCACTGCAATATGGTATGTATCTAACTCAGTAAGTCCATCTGACATGCAGGGCTGTTAATACTACTGATCAGCCCCATCCTTGCACAGCTCTGGCCAGCAGCTCTGTCTGCAGAAACAACTAAAATATAGGTGACCATGTCCTTATTTCTTCCCAGCAACACACTAGAATGTTGCCTCCATTCCTGAGGATTTGCCACATGATCATCAATACAATCAGTAGCAAGCAGAATAAACACAGTCTGTTCCTCAGAATCAGAATAAAGAGGCAAACAGGAGCTTTTTCATGTTCTGCTTGTACTGCACTGAGTATGGTGGAATGTAAGGACAGGGACTGCTAACAGGGCAGTTTCTGTGTGCCAGTCAGTTAATGCCTGCTATCATTATGGATTTGTACATGGGCAATGCAGGCATCTATCTGCTAGACACTTCCTGCAAAAGACACAGGGGCCATTAAAAGGCACCATGAAATACAACAAAAACCCCTGATATGATGGGAAAAGCAAACATAAACAGCAAACAACATGCACGATGCTCCAAAGAGCCCCAGCAGACTCGGTGACAGGGGTCCCTTGTTCAACTGAAACACACCATCAGCACACAAAGTTCTCAATGCAAATACAAGGGACAACTCATGCCATGGGATTTGAAGCACTCAGCTTAAATGCAGTCAGGAGGATCTGAAAAATTTAAACTGATCTTTTTCAACTGTCAACAGTGAGAGGAAAGGGAGAGAGAAACGTGGCTCATAAAGCAGTTCATCAGAGAGCACCATGTTTTGCTATGGCATCGAACACCCTTCCAAAGAACATCAGACACTATTTATAGATGCTGTCAATGTCCCCCAGCTCTCCAGAGAATTTCTTTGAGCTATCCCAATGCAAGAGACGCTCTCAAAAATGAGAGGTTGGGATGCAATAATCCACATTCACAACCATTCTCAAGGTCTATGAATTCAAAATCTCTACACAAAAATGTAGAGCACTCTGGCCTTGACCCAGCAAAGCACTTAAGCATTCAACTGCTTCCTCGTCAACTTCAGAGGGACAGTTTACATACCTAGAGCTAGTTCATGTCACAGGGCTTTGCTGGCTTACGATGCAATAGCTCAAAAATGTCCCAAGAGCCCACCCATAGAGGAGCTTTACCTTGCAAAACACAGGGTCTCCTTGACCATCTCCTTACACAAACAGGAACAGGAGCAGGGCACTGACTGGAGCCAAAGCATGTCACTTTGACATAACATTTTCCAGCTGCAACTGGATTCTCTTCATTGAACAAAGAATGCATAATGAACAGAAGACAAAAAGGACAAAGCTTAAAGGTAAGAGCCACTGTAAGACCATACTGCACAAGAATCTGCCACTGCTGGTGGGTAACACCCTCTGAAGGTCTGTATGCCTCAACCAGACCCAGGACAAGCCTTCCTCCTACTGACACCTTTATGGGTGACACAGGAGCAGTGTGCCCTACCTTTGCCCAAAGGATGGGGGATGCTTTGAAGGAATGGTACCTTTCAGACATGGCCTATTGCCTTGCTAGCACCAGCAGCCCAGGTCTCATTGCTGATGCAAAGAGGGAAGAACTGAATGGTGCTGATACTTATCTGAGGAGGTTTATTTTGCTTCATTATTAGTAATTTTGCTTATGCAAAATATTCCATAACAATGTTCCTATACCACCTGCTGGAAACCACCTATGAGAATGCAGGCAAGGCATTGTGCATTAATGCAATGATCCATTCATCCACCCCAGCACAAGGAACTGCCCAACATACACAAAGGGGGTGCTGGCTTCTGACACATTGCAGGGCTTTTATTGTTATTGCTTTACTAAACTTTAACTACTTTTTAACTTAGTTATTTACACAGAACATAAACAGTTCAGAAAGATAACTGTCAACCAGCCAAGACCTCTTTGGCAGGACTTTGGGATGAAATCTTACTCTTCTGGTGATGGCAGCTCTGGCACAGGAACTGCTTCAGTTCTGTAAAATTATGTCTATATATGTTTGATCCCCTTGGGGAGACTGCCAAAGCACCAAGATTAATTAGCAACTTACCTAAAATACACTCTCTATTAGATCTTAGAGGGTTCCTTGTCACAGACTGCTTTATAAAAACACATTTTGCAATATTAATGAATCTAAGTGACAGAAGATGACATTTTGAACTGTCTCAGTGCCCATTCTCATCTCCACACTCAGTAAAATGACTTTTATGACTTTCATGACAGTTGTGCACTTACATCAGCTTTGCAGAGTTCTAGCCAAGTCACAGAAGATAAACTCACTTGATGGACAAATGTAGCATCATTATGCTCCCATCTACTGCAACATCCTCAATCAATGCAGTTTT
Source organism: Melopsittacus undulatus (assembly GCF_012275295.1). Taxonomy (NCBI): domain Eukaryota; kingdom Metazoa; phylum Chordata; class Aves; order Psittaciformes; family Psittaculidae; genus Melopsittacus; species Melopsittacus undulatus. The sequence goes on along the minus strand of NC_047539.1, from coordinate 4,932,020 downwards.
ACATGCAAATGTATTCAAACTGACCACAGTGCAAAAGTAATTGCAAAGAGTCTTAGCAACTGCACTGAAACGTACACTCCTAGTGCTCTAAGGAGAAGGACAAGAGACAGGTATTGTTTATGGAAACCCTAGGAAAAAGTCACAGACTATAAGTGGTCTGTCTGCCAATACAAGCAAGATGGGGACAACACTTCATTCCTGGTAGCAGTGGATGCTTCATTTACTAGTCTTCCTTTCCAAACTGTTCTCAGTACTGCTGCTCAACAAGCTGGATTTGTCAGGGAAAAGCCTGGTTGTTCCACTCCAGGCTTCCAGAGAGGCCACGATCCAGCCTGTTTCTCATCCAGAGCTGGCACTTGGAATACGGACATGCCTGCAGAAGCCTGCATCAGCAGTAAGCCTGGGTACTGCAGTGCAACCAGCCACACATTCTTCTTCTTCACCTGATCCTCAGATGAACAGAATAAGGTTTTAGGGCAGAAGCATTAGTTCACAGACTCATCCAGTCCTCTGGCAGACCCAGCATCTATGAAAATGGGGGAGAAGGGCTACAAAGAACTTCACCACAACTAACAACGCACCACCAAGGGGTTTGTACTGTAACAGCATCGGAGACACAGCCCAAGACTGCACAATCACAGAACTAGATGTTACTGTAGCTATGCTCATCATACTGATGCTGCTAAAAATAAACCAGGAAGACATTCCTCACCTGAGGCTCAGGAGGGTTCTGGTATGTAGCTGAGTCATGCAACAATCATTAAATTAAACACACCTTTATCCCTGGTTTACACTCCATCAGCACAAGCCAAAACCCCAAACCCTTTCTGCATATTGAAAAAGCAACACTGCACCCACTGAAACAAGGCACAAGGAAGTAATTTGAAGGTCAAAGTCTCCTAGAAAACACCTGCAGTAGTAAGATCGAACTGCATTAAGAAAGGAGGAAGCAGGAACAAGATCACAGAATTTAAGAGAATGTGTGTAGTGCTTGTGGAAGACATCAGACTGACAGCAACATCCTTAGTCAACAAAACAGCACAAGCCCCCCTCCCCATTAGCACCACACACATTCTGCTTGGCTAACTGCAAGGCTGCGCACTGCCAATGGGATCATCTGTGCCAGAAGCTTCACACATTTCATCAGCACCGGGTTAGCTCAATGGGTAACACAAGCACCATTTTTGATGACTTGTCATTTTTCCATACCAGTCTTACCATTGAAGACTATATCCCTACTTGTCTTTTGTACCTAAGCTACTTAGAGCACACGTATGTACACTGGTATGTATGTACGTACAGAAGTCTAGAAATGTTACCTACACTTTACTCAGGTGTAAGCACCTTGCTGGTAAGAGAAAGCTATCAAATCCACCTGAGTGTACAAAGAGATTACAATGTGTGCACTGCTCCCATTTTCCTACCACTGTCAATATTCCTGCTGGCCGTTACAGCAAGTACAAGGTCCCAGTTACCGTAACTGCACCCAACAAACTGGATTAGACTACTCCAAAAATTCATTCTTTACCACCTTTCTTTTTTTTACTGTACCTTGTAACACTTCTCACACACTAAAAGTCCTCTTGAGAAGCTTCACAGTGGCTACTTACAATGTAGTCATTTCATATAGTTACTATTCACTTCTTTCTACAGTGGACTCCAGTGCAACACACCACACACACAAAGCAGGCCAAATTCTGAGAACGCAGTGCAGCTTTAAGTTCTAAGTCGGTTTTAACTTAGACACATGGGAAAGCAAAGAGCAACAGGAGTTTAGGAAAGAGATCCCAACTGCTACTGTAGTAACAGAAAGAAAAAACAAAACAAACACCATAGCAAAACCCACCAGACTTCTCAGTTCAATAAATGAAAGACATCCAAACATCAGTGTCTTCATTCTTTCCAAGCCTGAAGCATTTTGACTCGCACACAGGCACCACTGGGACAGCAGTTGTCTTTAGCTCCACACTTCAATGTGGAGTGTGAAAAATAGGCCAGCCACCAGGTAATGCTGAGCATCCAGAGTACCCACTGCCAGAGTCACCATGCATCTGAACTGGCAGCAGATGCTTCACAGCGTCCTGCAGTCAGTGTGGTCTCACCAAAGGGGAAAAGTCCAGCTCAGATGCATGAGCTGCCTGAAACAAGGTGCAGATCCATTGTCACACAGAGCTTCATCTTGCATCTTCCTGATGTATGTGTTTAAAAGGCACTAAGTGAATTCAGGGTGGGATGACAACCCCCTTCCTTGGTCAAGTATCCCTTGCCTTTTATTCCCTCTCACAAATGACACCAAAACTCTCCAGCTCTTTCCTTTTCCAGGGAAACTGCTGCATTATTGTTTCCTGCAGGCATCCACACACCAGGAGTAACAGCACAGGAACAGAACTTGGCCCCATGTACAAGCTTCAGTTTCAAGTTCAGTCTCAATAAGACCACTGCAAATTCACCTTTCCAGTTTAAAACTTGTTATACAGGTTGGGCTTACTGCTACCAACCCAACCACTGTGAGCCAGGTTTAAAACTGCCTTAAGAGCTTTCACACCCCAACATGCTGTTCATTTTATGTCACAGATGACTTCAACATGCAGGTGGAACAAACCTACCACTGCTTTAGGCATGTAGGAACAGTGTCAGAGAAACAGGGCTGACTTGATGTCTGTCACACTGCCTAAAGTTTTGTACTAATGCTTCCTTCCTTTCTACTAAGCTTTGAATCAAGAGACACCCTCTGCTACACCTGCCTTTGGGTATCTCCAGAAGACCTCTCTCAACAGCAATCACAAAGCCCAAAGAAAGGCACCTCCCAGAAAGGTGTGTAACACCCATTCCATGACTACAGACACAGCACTGCTGCTGAGGGTCAGATGAGCTCTGGGCTTTAGAGGTGACTGAAACAGGATGCACAGAGAGCCTGCAGCATTTGCAAGACCCAGTTGCCCAAGTCATCAGCCACAGGCAACACTCCACACTGACAACAGCTTTCCAGCATTCTTGTACCCACTTCACAGAAGCCATAATTTCATGTTAAATGAGCACTGCCATATGGTGGGATAAATCTGAGCTTTCACCCAGCCACCCCTGCCCCTGACCTGACTGTCCCTGTGCCGTGAACAAGACCAGTGAATTGATCAACATTCATTACTTTAGCACAGCAAAAAAAGAGAAAGGTGGGGAAAGAAGAATGTGTGCAAGGGGAGGGTAAGGTTTCAGCCAAACCATCCTCATGTCCATTTGGTGACATAACTGCATGGGCACCTGACAGACACTGAGGTCCCCAGGATCAAGACAAAGGGCTGGAGTTGGAAAGGCCAGACTGCTCCTCCCCAAGCCAGTCCCAGCTGGGCAGCATGTGAACAGCTCCTGCACTTCCCTGAGGATGCTCTCTCAGTTACAACTACCCAGAAATGAAGTTCAGCAGCTCACAACACCAGGCACAGGAACATTTCACATACAGTTGAGGTTTGCTGCTTCCTGACAACAGCCCAGGCAGGTCCAGGTCTTGCTCTACATTCTGTGGTTTACAGAGCACACAGGGAAACAAATCACCTCAATAGGCTAGTTCAGCACAACCTCTTAGAGATCAAGGCTGACTTTATCCTAGAGGCCCCAACAAGAGCAGTAACAGCTGGACATGTATGGCAGGGACCAGCTGGCTGAAAGCTGGAACAGACCCCTCCAAGCTGCTCCCACAAACACCCAGGTATTAAGGTAAGGAAGGAACATCCTCCCCTCTTACATTCTCCTCATGAACCACTTTTTCTTTAGTTCAAAACTGACTAAAAGCCCAGCCTGAAGGTGAATCTACTTCTCCTGCCTCCATGGAAAGGGCCTCCCCCAGGCCAGCTGGGATAGTGGCCACCAGCCTCGATGGGCCAGAGCCCCAGGGCTCATTACGAGGCCAACACAAGATATGCGGCCAGAGCCGGAGCTTCCACCTTCCCATGCAGAGCATGGCCCTGGGGACTCCCTGCCAAAGGGATCAGCAGAGCCAAGAAGTCAAAATCACAGTGGGATTAGCTGCTGACATCAACACAGGAGGCACAGCCAGAACAATCAGCATTAATAACAGGAGTGTTAGAAGGGGAATTAAGACTCATGTCTCTGGGATTAAGCTAGTTTAATGATTAGAAGCCACTATTCAGACCTGAAAATGAGAGACTACCCCACTTGCCTCTTAACTATATAGGCTCACCAAAGGGAAGGTATCAGACCTTGGTGTCTTCAGGATTCTGAATTAGGACAGCCCTTTTGCTGACCCAGCCTCTTCACCTCAGTCTGCCAGAGGCTGACAGGAGCTGCAGACTCCAGAGACGTTATCCCCCTGCTTTATACAAAATACAACTTTGCCACATACACCCACCAAGTTTGTCCCTACCCTCTAAGATACCACCAAAGCACATTTGCATTGAAAACCAGTGGGAATATTCAACTGAAAACCTGGAAAATTGGATATTTGATGAGGAGAAGACAGAATTCCTGAGAAGAAACCAGTGTGCAAAACATACAAAGCTGCAAACCTGAACTCCACAGGCTTTACACAGCTTATTGTGCCATGCTGCCTTTGTCTGAACAGCAGTACATCCATGTTCTCTACTCAGTCTCGCACACACAGTACACTGCACATCCTCCCCTAATACTCCCACCAACAGATAAGCACACTCTGGAAACAAAGCTTGAAGAGATAACTGGACTCCCCGAAAGAAGGACAATGCTATTCCCTGTGGTGAAGCAAAGACAGCCACATAATGAAGCTGCCTGCTTGGGATGCTGCTCTGGTCTCTTGAGGACACGTTCAAGTATATGCCTTAAAATGAATTTGTTTGTTATTTCTGTAACACATCCTTATTCCTAGCCACTGAACTTAAAAATAGCTTAATTCACTCTTTGCTTTAAATCAGAGCCATTCCTGTTGGGTAAACGACCCTAAAATGCAATTTACACTGACAGTATAAGGCAGCCCTACTGCAAACACACACCTAACCCTTCACATTCCCTGCAATGATCAGAAACAATAAACCAGCTGTTTATGAAACTGAAAGGTCAACCTAGGATGCATTTCTGCAGGGGACAGATGCATGTTACAGCTGGGGGGTGGGAAAGTCTGAGCACGGTGCTACTGGCCCAGAGGGCTTTTGGTTATTAACTGAGTGGAAGGCCCCCCCACTGCAGAGAAAACCCAGACAGGCCTCATTCCCTGCTCATGCAACAGTGAGCTGTGCACTCACCCTGCAATGTTTTATTGATAAGGCTCCACTAACCCTCTGTTAGTCAGGCACATGCACTCAACCATCACAAATCGGATCTATAGTACAGGTGGTTTTAAACTAGACACAGAAGCACATGCCCTAGAAAGTGCAGGACAGCTTGCAAGGAGCAGAACAGATTCCAGAAGCTAACCCTGAGTTAGCATTAGGAGGCAAGGAGCGTGACACAATACATTAATACAGGGGAACATCTTACCAATAAGAAAGTAATCAAAGAATAAGTAACTGAAGGCAACCCCCCTATCAATTAGCCCTCAACCCTGAAAGCTGCAGGCAGCTCCTTTAAAAGGAGATGCTACCAAAGAACCCCCACGACTGCACATCTATAACCTGCTTCCACAACTTCAGCCACACACCTGAAGCATCAAGACAGGATTTGCAAAAGCTCTCCCCCTAGGAAGCCCACTTCTCAAAATTGGGCAGCCCTAAAGGCAGCATTAAGCATATTAAGCAACACCTGAGCTGCTGTGATTGACTTCTCCAATTGACTGTTTAATACAGCTTTGTTTGTTTGTTCCTTCTTACCTGCTGATGTTGCCTGGCTCCCGCTGTGATAGACTTGACAAGAGTATCTACTAATGGCTTACACATGATCTGTAACGAAAGACCCAATTTCTTATTAGTGGTTTGCTGGCAGACAGGGTTTGGTGTTCAAGCAAAACAGCCTATATTTTACACAGCTTCCTGAGTGAGAATTGAATGCCACAGGAAACAAAAGTGCCCAGAGATCAGCAACAGCTTATTTGAAAATTAACAGCTTTGCTCACACCAGCCCCGAGTGAAATCTTGAACACAACAAAATCAGCAGCAAAACTCTTAACTCTGAACTAGCAGGCAAAGATTCCACCTCCTGTGTTCTGCCTGATTCTGGATTTAGGACTGCATCTTCCTTTAGGCAGGCAGCTCACTTTGCACAGAGGAACAGGCCCAGGGGAAAAGAAGAATACGCTGAGACTGCAGAACATCAGAGCCTGGAGAAAGATCTGAACCCACCTGCTAACAGGGCCAGAAACAAACTGTCAGGAGGAAGACCTCCCTGCAGACCTCCAAGTCACTTTAAAGTTGTGCCCTGCTATAACTCTTGATTAAACCAACCTTTCTAGAGGAGTAATCATTGTCAGCAAAGCTTGATGAACCTCTGTTGTGCCCTAATCCACCGGTTGCTAAATGCACAGACAAAATACTCCCAAATTCAGGGGCACAAGAAATTAGAAAGCATCTGGACTGTAAATACCCTGCTGGAATATCACTAATACCATCTAGCAGGCACTGGAAGGTCTGGCTCTGACAAGGCAGGGACAGCAGTTTGCTGCACAGTTCACTGATATCTCATGCAGTTATTCAAACCACACCACCTGAAATGGTTTCTTGGGGAGGGGAGAAGGAAAGCCTACTAAAAGAACAGAGAGCTCTAGCAAGTGGGCAAACCCTAGCTTTAAACAGGCCAGGGTTTGTGTACCTTTGTTTTATAAAGAGATGCAATGATGTGGAAAAGGGGATCAAGTGCACCCTCAGTAAGTTTGCAAATGACATCAGGTGTTTATCTGTTTATCACAACAACCCCATGGATTACCACAGGCTTGGAGAAGAGAGGCTGGAAAGCTGCCTGGCAGAAAAGGACCTGAGAAGGGTGGTCGACAGAAGGCTGAAAATGAGCCCTCTTGTGCCCAGGTGGCCAAGAAGGCCGAGAGCATCTTGGCTTGGATCAGCAATAGCGTGTCCAGCCTCGTGCAAACCTTGCTCATCCCACTGTCCTGAATACTGGTAAAAAAATCAAAGCTTGTTAGGTTGTATTTAAAGAGCAGACTTCCATCCATCTACATTCTCCATGCAGTATCCCAGCCCAAACCATACATGAGATCCTGGTCTTCCGCAATGTTGCTGTCAAAATATGCAGTACTAACAGTCTGAGCAGGGGAAGAGCTAGGAAACCTGACAGCAGTTTTAAAAGCCCACAAATAAAGTGAGCAAGTTCCTCTCCCTACTTCCCCATGAGTTACAGCTGGACCTGGGAGCCAGCAGAACACCCTACAGTCAGCAACACTCACCGGGAAGCGTGTGAAGAGATCGTGGAACATGGAGCTTGTAAGGGCACTGTTCCGTTTAGTCAGGAACTGTGTCAGTGCTTGCCGATAAACTGCAGTCACCCTCTCCATATCCAAACAACCTGTGCTCAAAAGCTATAGGGAAAAAGCAGAACAAGAAACATTTCCACTGAAACACAAGGATGAATCACTACCAATGACAAAATTCATTTCTACCAGTGCACACAAGTTTTTCCAACAACCACATATTCTTGGGTAGTTTGCATGATACAGGCCTATGGGATACAACATTGAGAACCAGAAAGAAGCAACAAAATGGGCCTCAAACATGTTCACCCAAGTACTGACAGCCACATGACCATGTTAGTGAAGGGCAGCACAGCTTTCTAGTAAGCCTACAAACACTGCATGTAGTGTGGGGGCTGTACTTCTAAGTTTGTAGTGGGCAAGTCTAACACATGAGGTTCAGAGAGCACTCCAAGCCCATCCTGCAGCAGCTGTGCTGTGCACATGGCACTGCCATCCATAGAGTTATCAGAATCTTCAGATACCAGTGTATGTAGGTACCTAGATCTACATACACTTAGCAGCTATGGCCAGGTTTATCTGAGTACCCAGCAGACAAGCCCTAACTCTTATGAGGGATCCAGCTAGCCCAGAACTCTGCAGGTGCCCCAGCATCCCCCCCCGGTGGGGAACAAGGGACCAGACATGCAACAATCAGCCAAGACCTGCATAGACGCTATGGATGTAAACTAACACAAGGATGAATGGAGAGGGAAGCATGGAGCATTGCATCCCAACATTCCTGACTGTTCCCCTCTTGCCAGGGAAGTGCTGCATTTTGGGAAGTCAAAGCTGTAATCTTCACAATAGCGGATGGACCTTTTGCTAACCACTACCTAAGCAATTTTAACATGGCCTCATAGCAAGTTAAAGCCATGTTACTGTTGTGTCCCGTTCTCATGTCAAATTCCCAGGTCTACTGCAGCTGAACACAGGCTAGAGTGGACAAGGGAAATGGACCCTGAAATATCTGTCCTGTTTCCCAGCCAAGTGTCTGTACTTTGCACTTATCTGACACACACACATACAGGCGAAGAAAAATGATCCCTCCTTCCAAGCAGATGTTTATTGTAAAAAACTTTTGTAGTAACATGCTTTTCTATCGATTTAGCCACTGCATCAAAGGGTCTGCTCTAGTTCCACTCTCCTGCCACTGAAAAGCTCCAGATTATGCTCACAAAGCACTACTCACTGGAAACACACGACACCTTTGTCTCTGGTTCCCCACTGCAAAAGCTTCCTGGCCTCAACATCAAGTCAGCACCAGCAGCATCACACAGACAGAACCATCTCACTTCCCCCAAACCAACAACTCACTTTGGCTGCTGGCTGTGCCCTTGACTGGTCAAGACCACAGCTCTATTCCCACAGGAGCAATAGCCTTCCCTGGAAGCTGCACAAGGATGCTATGAAGTATGTCTCACTCTCGCCTCAACATCAAGTATGTTGTTTACAATCCCCACAGATCTCCCACTTTGCTTTTCTTTCCAGAAAGGCCCAGCACAGAATAAAAGCTGCTTGGATTAACACTCTCAGTCTCCCACTAAGCCTTAGAAACACTGTCTGTCTTTTCAGCTGCTAATAATAGCTCTGTGCTTGTAATTTCCAGGCCCTCCCTTGACATGAGGTGGTCCTGTTTATCTTCCTCCCCCACAAAATGTCAACAGGATTAAGACACTAATTCCTGAACACAATTTGAGAGGTTCAGAGGCAAGTATCAAGCTGGCTGGTGAAACACTACTTGCTAAGTTTCTAGTGGAGGTGACTGGACTAAGCTGCCCAATAAATACATAGGGTCACCACATTCAGACCCCTGTGGAATTCAACAGATGCAGTTGGTGAAAGAGGACCTAGAGTAAAGCTCCACAAGTAATAGACACCTATAGCACAACCAGACAAAAAGTCTCCCTGCAAACAATCATCACTGAAATGAGGGCTGCTCCACACTTGCTTGACCCTGAGACAACTCAGTCCAATCCTCACTCTCATCCACCACTGTCCTTTGGCTCCCTGCTCCTCAGTACCCTCCCAGAAAAGAACTCAGAGTGAGTGCCAGGAGATTAATATGAAATAGCAGATCAGCCAGGAGAGGAGCTTAAATATACATCGGGCTTCTCCAGTTAACCACTGTACACCAGCAGCTCCTGGTGGCTGTGGCAAGCAGGCACTGCAAAGACAGGAGGGGATGGGCCAGAAGGGGATGGGGAATTTAAACAGCTTCATGAAAAACACATCACGTAGACAGGCATCTGCAGGCCACAGAACAGGAGACTGAACAAGCAAAGTCCACTCAGTGAAACGGGATAATGCAACTTTACTGGTAAACCCCATTGCCCCAAGAGCAGCTGCAGTCTGACCTGAGACGCTTGTGGGATGGCAGTGTTCTGCTTCTCTGGCAGAGGGGTAGTTGATGACTTATCAGACGTGTTTCCTTTCAACACTCTGAGCAGGTATAACGAGGCACTAAAACAGAAAAGGGAAGAACACAGCAGTTACCAGTGTCACTGTGCAAAGCCACCTGAGGGCAGATGCCCACGGCAGAGGGGTTGGAACTAGATGATCTTAAGGTCCTTTCCAACCCTAACTATTCTATGGTTCTATGATGCAGGCAGTTTACCCTGTACCAGGAGGGCCTGAGAGAGCCTCTTCTCTCTATCTAACCCATTCTTGCCAGACCTAAAGACAAACAAATCTTAGGAGGCTGCATCATTTCATTACCTGTCACCACAGTCAGGCATCACCACTATGAGCCTGGGTTCTTCCAACTCCTCTTTTTGACAAGTAGTGCTTGAGGATTTTTGCATTCCTAAGCCTGCACAGCTCAGCCAGTGCTGCAGTGCAGGCGTCCCAGCCCAGATTGCTGTGTGCCTGGAGAACTCGGATGTATCAACTGAGAGAGTATGCAGACAGCTCCACTCAGGACTGCCACTGCCAGGGAGCTGTGCAGCACACACAGCCAGCCCTACAATACCAGGAAGCACCATGGTTCCTGCACAGCCACAAGCAGTGTGCTGCAGAGCCAACACTGCCCAATGAAATTGAGTTGACAGGCAACATGGTACCCACTGCATACGCAGTTGTGTTGACAAATCCCATATGGAGTATGAAAGTCCTCCTGAAACTGCCTGCAAGTCACAAGAGAGCCTACCAGTAAATGGCACTCCCATTTACACCAGGAAACAGCAAGACTCATGTTTCCTCGCAAATACACACATGGCTTACCCTCACCTGTATTCAGCAGCAAAGGCGTGAGTACTGGTAGGTCCAAGAACCATAACCATTATTGTTCTCATAGTGCTATCACTGAGACAGTAAAGCACTGTATTTACAGAACAATCACTGCAGACTGACTATAAATTACTCTCATCCATACACACACAATTCATGGCTCCCCGATGAAGCCTCAAGGAAGCACTTCCCATCACTATTAGCAAAGCTGTACCAGACCACTTCTGTATCACAGAGCCCACGAAGATGATCACCAAAACAATGGACATCTGTTCGAAAATGCTTCAGACTGACAGGCTGACTGACTAGTCCTCATGTAAGACACAGATGCTGCCACCTAGACTTGAAGTCTCTTGCTTCTCTGAATTGCTTTAACATGCAATATTATACCTGCTTACAGTCAGCCCACAGCACTGAGTATACACTCACCTGAAATAATAGAGAGCCACTGAAGAGTCAGTGTGTTTGCAGGCCTTCTTCACAAGCCTCTCCACAAAAGCATGCAAATCCTCTTGCAGGACATCTACCCTCTTGCAGTACTGCTTCATTCGGCACAGGGAGTTCCTGAAAAGCATTAAAATCAAACCCAAAGCTATCACCTACAGAAGGAGCTCTGGGGAACAGATGGCTATGAAGCCTTATCACTGGGCTCAGGGTGATACATTAACAGAAATAGGGCTAGCTGTGGGCAGCAAAAGAGGCAATCATTGCTGTGGCAAGAAGGGTGAAGAGATTTACCACTCTGCCTTCCAGCACCTATTTAGGCATGAGAGTCAACTCTTCTCCAGAGCTCACAAAGGGGATTGGCTTCCTCAAATACTGATACTGCAGAACTGCTTCTCAACAGAGAGAGAGAGCAGCACTGGGGATGTCAGGGAGTGGTGTACAGAAGACACATCCTGACACACACCAGGCATTATGTCTTTGTCTATCTTGTATCATGCCTCACTTCTGGCCATGAGCAGAGAACTGCCACTCTGCCTGAAACTTGTTGGGAGTTCCATTCCAACCACAGCAGCAACTCTGTAACTCTAGGGAGATGTTTCATGGTTTGACTTGGAAATCAGAGACCTGTGGGGATAATTCAGTGACATGGCACCATGCTTGCAATGCCAGTGTTTGCTCCTGAGGTTTCCATCTGCAAATAGGTTTGACACTTGAAGTCCTTTAGACTAGAAAACCCAAATCCTACTTTCTTTCCTGCAGGTTATGACTAAGCATTGTGCACATGTATAGTGCTACACAATCTGTAAGTATAGTAATTGCCTTCAACCTCAGGAAGACCAACTTCTGAGATTCAACCAACACCACTGGTATCAAAAGCTATTGCCTGTTACGTGGAAGACTGAGGACACTTACCTGAAGATATTGGCTGTTTTCTTGAGGAAGTCAACCTCTTGCTTGTCAGAGTCTGTGCTCATGCACTGCTCAATCACCTGAAGCAGGGGCTCAATGATGTCAAACACCAAGGGATTCTCTGACTGCTTAGTCAGGAATGCTTCAATCAGATCCAGCACCTGTAAACACACAGTTCCTGACATAAGAACTAATGCAGACAGGGAAACATGATAGATCTACCCAGAGCAGCTCCTTCAGACTGGAGAAACCGAAGAAAACTATTTGCAACTGCAATCTGTACACCTTCTGCTATCACTTGTACTGTTAGGGCATGAGAAACTGAAAATAAAAATATGAAAGATTAAAGGCAGTCTCTTGACTTCAGTCTTATTTTGTACAGTGACACCATTTAGAAACAGCAGTTATGTGAATCACTGGCACCTGGCCAGACCTGCAATCACTACAACTCATCATAGATCTCTATTAGCACCACTGGCCTATAGCTCTCACCCCTGCCAGCCCCACTGGTGTCCCAAACAGTGTATTAGCATAAAATCAACCTCTTATAGCAAAGCATCAGAATGAAAATGTAGTAAAGCCAGTGGTTGCTACCCTGTTCAGCCTTCATCTTAGCCCATCTGACACCACATTTCTATACATGAGTGGCTGGAACTGTTCCTGGATGCCCAAATATTCTGACAGTCCATGCTGACACCAGGTGGCCTAGAGTCAGTATTACAGTCACAAACAATCAGGGGTGTTCACTATAATCCTCCTGATTTTACTAGCATAACAAGCCAAAAAAAGCTTACACTGCAAAACTACCAGAGGGATTTTATGCATATCACACTACGGCACATCAGCTCACAGGCACCTACCTTTGGGCAGACATAGGAAATGATCTAATAAACCAAAACATTTCAGATTAGCAAATAGAAACAACAGTTCACTTCCTGAAAGCACAGTCCTGTTTATTCTTTTCGAGCAGGCCTGTGAGGCCCCAGTCACTGACCACAATATCGCTGTGCCACATGCTGTACAAAGCCAGAATGATCCAGCCCCAACCTCGACAGGCTTATCACACACATGCATGTCCAAGCTTTTCAGTGTTAAATAGCTCATGGTATGCAGCAGGCTTCAACTAATGTGCTAGTAAGTGAGAAGTCTTCAGACCAAACACGTATCTCCCACCTTGATCTTGTAATCCCTCCGTAGGATCTTCTCTTTCCGAATCCTGTCTTTCTCATCCTTCTTTGCCTGGACCCGTTTCTGCTGCTCCGCAAAAAGGGCTGAGATGTTCTTGTCAAGAGCCATCATAGCCTCATCATCCAGCTCTTCATCGCTCTCATCTGCTGCCTTTTTGGTTTAGAATGCAAAAACAACAACATGACACCTCAAGGACTTCCGAAAGACAGAGCAGGGAGAGAACCACAGACAAGACCAGACTGCAGTAGGGATGTAGATACCTCTAGACCCAGAATAACAACATGGAGAGAGGAAATACATGTTCAGATCTATGAGTAATCTAGTTCATATTTTCTATCAGGTACTCCTGGCTGCACAGTGATAACATGTAGAGCTAGAGGACCAGGAGAGGGAAGAGGAACAAATTACTTATGCCCAAAGCTTGCTTTGGAGGTCCTAACCTCCTGCTTCAACTGCCATACAAAGATGTCTGCCAGGGTTGTCACTGCATGGGCTCAGATAAGATGCGTATATTATTAGACCATCTGCACCACCCCAAACCTCCTGGTATCTGTATCAAGTCAGGCAGTGAAAACATACCAATGCATTCCCTGCTTGGAGAACATTCATCAGCTGACTGCGAAAATCATCATCAACATCTTCATTCTTTTCCTCATCTCCACTGTCACTCTCAGAGTCACCTTCGTCTGAAGAGTCCTCGTCTTCTTCCTCATCCTGAGGAAGAGAAGTTCATCTCCTGAGCCCACCATTCTTCAAGCCCTACTTGATTCTCATGTGCCACTGTTCAGAAATACAAACTCAAGCCTCCCCTCACCCCACTGTCTTGCTTGCAGCTCTCAGTCAAGGGAAGACACCCCAGTTAGTGAGATGCTGGGACTCCATAAGAGCTAAAAGCAGAACAAAAACCAGAGTTCTCAATCATACTAAATGAGTACCAAAAAGAAGCTTCCAAGGAACATCTGAAGTTAACAGCCTCCATCTGACTTTCCCTTCTGCTAACACTTGCAATGCTCTGGGACTTGAATCTCTGCAGTGCTGAAAACCTGAGATCCTGAATTCAGATGACTGCACGTCACAGGAATGATTCAGTCTGTGGCTGCAGAGAGGCCTGTGCTAATTTCAGACTGCAGCCACCAAATCACAGAATGGTTTGGGTTTGTAAGGACCTTAAGATCATCCAGTTCCAATCCCCTCCCATGGCAGGGACACCTTCCAATAGACCGTGTCACCCAAGGTTCTGTCCAACCTGGCCTTTAATACTGCCAGGGATGGAGCATTTAACACTTCTCTCGGCAACCTGTCCCAAGGCCCCACCATCCTCACAGGTAAGAACTTCTTCCTTGTATCTAACCTGAACTTCCCCTGTTTATGTTTGAACCCATTCCCCCTTGTCCTAGCGCTACAGGCCCTGATGAAGAGTCCATCTCCAATATCCTTGTAGCTCCCTTCAGATACTGGAAGGCTGCTATGAGGTCTCCACGCAGCATTCTCTTCTCCAGGCTGAACAGCCCCAGCTTTCTCAGCCTGTCATTTCTTCTCAGAAAGTCAACTATTCAAACAGCCATACCTACAACAGCATTGCCCTTCAAGGCCAAAAGTCTAAGAAACATGCACTTCCAACAGGCCATTTGTGTGTTATCTTACTCTTGACATATATAATCCAGCCTATTACCACACATCAGGACAAAGATTAAACAGTGACAGCCTGAAGAGGTTTTGTCACTGGCAGTGGCACAACAATTACCGTGTCCTGTGCAGATTTGACCTTTTTGTCTGATTCTTCCATCACAACAACAGCACTTTCTTCATTTTGCTCTTGGTATGGGTCAAGAACCTGCAAAAAAGAGGGCCATGAGGGTTTTTCAGTATTGTGTAAGGACACATTTCTTGTGTACAACAGACAGTAAGACAGCCAGTTGAATAATGAAATAGTAAGGGCATTCAATTTTCTGGCTTATAATATCATGTTTGCTACGTTCCTTCTACAAGTAACAAAAACAGTGAAGAAAACTGAAGAGGCTGGTGACACACAGTTTGATTGTCACAAATGAAGTATCAGGTTCATCACATAAAGTACCTGACAGCACATCTTTGTAAACCATGTATCACTCTCCCAGATTACAGCACTTTATTCAGTGATATGACCCATTCAGATTTTCAGTGTCACTTATATTTTGCACCACTATGCTTAGCCTTTCCAGAAGAAAGTTGTTGCCATTTATACTCGCATATGAAAACTACCAGCTATATAAAGTGACCCAGGAATTTCTTCAGCCTCAAACTACCAAAGAACATGACTTAGAGTTGGATCCCAGGCTCCATTAAAAACAAAACCAAAAAACAACTCTCTGTAAGCTACATTTAAAACTCAGCAACACACTGTTGGACATCTGTTAAATCAAGGAGGCTTTCATTTAATCCCAAACTAGAGACATGCTTGTATATCTGTGAGGGACAAGACAGCCAAATGGTACAATGCCCCGCTAGTGCCTCACTTACATCCAGGATCAGCTGCAAGCCCCTCTTGGTCAGATTAGGGCATATCCGTACAAACACGCTCTTGGAAATCCGACGTATGAGTAGGCTTGGTTGGGCAAGGAGGGAGAGAAGAATTTCCACCATCACCTCGACCCATCCTGGCTCTGTGTTGTCTGTGCAGGAACAATGTCAGGAAGGGGTAAAACCACTGCACTGGCACATCAGTAAGAGACTACAGAGAAATTCATCCATGAAAAAAAGACCTTCTAGCTGCCTGGCATTCAGCAGCACAGACCAGAAATAACCAAGTGTGAAGTTAAAGGTTGTAGCTGTATTGTAAGGCCACTAACTGTAGGGAGAAACATGCCTGAAATTGTCTTTAGGCCACTGCAAAGCCTTACCAGGTATGAATCCATTAAATCATTACTTAGATGAGCACTTCTTCTAATCACACAACCACATTAAAGTGACCAGCAGCTAGTCAGGAAAAGTATGCACATTTTATAGTGCTGCCAATGAAAACTGGAGTCACAGCAGACCATGAAAAGTGCTGACACTTGAAACTGGTCCATTAATGCAAAAGTTTGGGAATCCTGATGTACGTACAACCGAAACACCATAGAATTAAAGCTTTTCTTTTCAGAACAATCTCAAATTTAGATGGAGATTTAAAGAGTATAAGACCACAGTTAAAGAGGGAGTCAAAAGGACCAAGTTCCTTCCTAGTCAAGTTCCAGCCTAACTCCACAGGCCCTAAGCAAGGACTCACTAAGCCAGCAAACAAGCCACGTCTGCACACAGAACTTGAGCTCTGAAAGAACCAAGTTTCAGGCCTGATGGCTGTTAGGAAAACTGGCAGCTGTGCCCAGGGAGGTACCACCACTTCAGTCAAGCTCTTGGCCAACACAGAACAAAAATACACTCAAAAAGAGTGAACGCCACTGGACACTGAACAATGCTCATCTGAACAATGGCCAGCACTGAAGCTCACCTGTCCTTTATGAGACACACAGGAACACAACACACTGAGAATGAGGGTAGAGAGCTGAAGCAGGAGAACAGATTTAGAAAGACAAGGAAAGAGAATGAAGGAGAGAGGATTCTCCTGGGGATAAATGGATCAAGCCAGAACTGATGCAGTCAGGAGTGCCTCACTAATGCAGAACTGCTATCTCCTGTCTTTTGACACTATTAACAATCCCACTCCATCCCTTTTGGCAGGAAGGACTCACCAGTCTTTTTCTTCTTAGGTTCTTTGCTGAATGCCCTCTCTGTGCAGTTCAGAAGGTCGCTCAGAACATCCACTGTTTCAGACTGATTCTGTTTGATCACAAGAAGACAGCAAACACTCTCTTCTGAATTACCCACTACCAACAGCAACAGAAGGAATATATGCCAAATCTAAGGACCTCTTTAAACAGGTACAGATATTAAAATCAGCTACTATAACCCCTTTACAGAACAAAATATGAAGCTAAGTAAAACTTGCTCCACTGAGCAGCAAATCAAAGGGAAAAATAATGCTCAGCTCAAGCTTTTCATCTGTAAGCTGATCTCTACAGTCAGTGTAAGGATCATAGTTTATTAGCTTCCAGTTGCTCATTTGCAGAAGGCAGAGGCTGTGAAAGATTGGATCCCTGATCACAAAGAAACTCTCCAGCTCAGTGTTCAGAAATCTCACCTATCAACACATTTTACACCACTTAAATATGCTTCAGAGGTCTTACCTTGAAAAGATGAATGGCCATTAAAAGCAGAAGTTGCTGGAAAGCAACAACTTTAGCACTATCTGATTTATTTTGCTTCTGCAGCTTCTCCACAGACTGAAGTGTTCTAAAGAAAGAAATCCCTCTGAGTCTCCCACAATCACAACAGCAAATCCTCTCATTATCAGACTAAAAACATGACCAAACCTATAGTACCATTTTCTATACTTAAGATGTAATATATTGAAATTGGCCACACATATAGTACCCAGTCTTAACAAAACACCACCACCTCATTATGCGATGATGCTCAAAAAAAACCCTGCAGCTGGGGACAGGTTAGACTCCTAATACTACAGCCAAGAAACAGATCTTTTATTTTCCTTTATGGAAAATCAAGCTCAGAAAAGAGCACCAGAAAAGAGTCACTGAGAAGTTAGTAGAGGTATTATTGGGAAAAATAAGCAGAGTTACAATCATGTTTGGGAGAGGGACTATGAGCAGAAATAGGACATGGCCACCTGCAGATAGTTAAATACACAGAATGAACAGGAAGAAAGGAGCAGTGTGATTAGCAACAGAACAGCATCCTGAAACCCAGCCACATGTGCTAAGAGAACTGCCTGTGAAATGGCTCTATTACAGCAGCCAGACAAATAGCAGAAGAGAATACAATGGCCCAAAAAGAGACTAAGACTAGGGCTTTTCTAGGTTCCTCATCCAATCAACCCAGCACCCAGCTTTCCAAGCCTCTCACCTCCCCCAGGCATCCCTCTGTTCCTTGGTAAAAGGCTTCACAGCTTTGACATGTTCACTGGAGAGTAGCTTGTTGGCATACTCAACAAGGAGAAAGATCCAGAGCTTCCCATCTGCAGTCACACCATGGATGTGTTTCTCTCTCAAGGCTGCAGCCTTTTCTGTATCCCCCAAAACAGTCATGGTGTTTAAAGTCTGAAGTAACCTGCAAAGAAAGCCAGTCAGCACATTCCTGCCATTGGAATCAGATGGCTTTCTCATGCTTTCCAAAACAATGCCCACCAGCAGAGCACTCTCATCCCAGAGCTCTGGTTGCAACTCAGATTCCTAGGGCCTAAACTTCAACCCGCACATGTATCCACGCACAGTAATGCACAATTCATTGCCTTGGTGTCCCAAATGATGCTATTATTCTCAGATGTTTCATTCTGTGTCCAACCATGTCCTCTGCTTTTCCTATACTGATGCAGAAGCATCTATTATACCAACTCCATCTCCCTTAGTGTAGGGAGGACTGCTTTCATTCAGAGCAGGCAGAAACCCAACATCAATTCACACGATCCCACAACCTCCCTCTTGCTCCTTCCACTTTTACCTTGCAACAGAGGCAATGGTAATTAATAAGAAAAAGCAATCTGAACACAGCTCTACACCTACCTGATTATCACACACATACTCAAACAGGTTTGCTATGCAAAATTACGTTTTAACTGGACAAAACTTAAGTATCTTTATGAAATCCATCTAGGATTTCCTTAAAGAAAAACCACAAAAACAACCATTCCCTAGTCCTGGAATCAAACAAAGGCTCCAATACCAGCTCACAATCCCAAACCTCTTGCCCTGTTATTTGCAGGCTGATCCTATCCTCAGGAAAAAGGGAGAAATTTCCAAGCATAAAGCATGCAAGCAAGTTCCTTACCCAAAGAAGTAGTTTTCTGTCATGAAATGAGCCTGTTCATCCAGGGGCTCTGCTGGAAGAACATTTGCCTCATTTATTTGGGAAGTCTTTTTCTTAGCCTCGAAGAAAGCATGAAAGAAGCAAAACCTAGAATGAACAGAAACAAGAACAAAATCAAGAGTCATAACAAAGCACAACCAACCCACATGTGCAAAACAAGGAGCACCACATAGGCACATTTTTATTCAAGGATGTTCAAGCACTGAAGAAAGTCACTCTACACAGTAAGACCATTTCCTAAAGGTACATAAAATAAAGCAGAGAGAAGAATGCTCAAGACTTCATAAAAGTGCCTGCACTTGAGGCCACACAATACTCAGCTTCTGGGTCATATGCTCCAAGGCTTTTAAATTGACAGATAAATACTTATTAAGGTCTGACACAAAGCTACAAGTGATCTCTTCAAGCACTCTAGGTAGAGAGGAACCTAAAATTTACTCAAAACAAACAGGATTAAGGTGATTTTAACAGCCTGAACTATTTATGACAATAATTTGTCCAAGTTCACAGAAGCTATTTTGAAAACACAACCTAGCCTCCTAAATGATTTATGTTACAGAATATTCCACCACTAAATTTGCCTAATGCCAGGCGGGCAGCTCACCTGGAATATTGCTGTAGAGCTAAGAAGTCATATTCAAAGCACCTGTGGCATTAAGTCTTTAAATCACTCTCACCTGGAAATGTCCATCACAAGGCTCTCTTCTTTTTTCACTGTACTTTCAATGATGTTAGCAAGTCGGTGGATGATCCATTTTCTTAATCGAGTGATCTTATGTTGTGCTCTTTTAAGAGGGAAATGGATATAGTCAGTAGTTTGAACACTATCCCAAAGTAAACACAACCCCCAGTCCACTGCAGCAAGAGGTCAGAGAGAGGCTTTACCCTAAAGAGGACAGTTATATAGTGTGAAAGCAACAGGTACAAAAGAAATCGTCTTCCCAAGTTTGCTTTTTACTATGCCAAAGAGTCTGTTTATCCAGCTGAGGCACTGCAGTTTAAAAGCACTTCAACAAGTGCAGGAGTGAGGAGAGTGAGGATACAGCAGCACAAATCACACATAGACATATTGTAGAACCTTACATCTTCTCTGAAGAAAGCCCCTGCAAGTAACCCAGCACCCACAGCACCACAGTGGATATTCAGGGAACAACATCAGCTGTCCAAAGCAGACTTCACACAGGTAGCTACTCTAACCACAAAACACAGAAAGAAGAAGGTGCATCATGCTCATACTCACATGTTTGCATTTTCCTTGTTCTGTTTCTGCCGGTTACTGGAGAAGTCTAAGCAACAGTCAAAGTCTGGTCTGAGGAACATGTCTTTGAGCCAGTCAACGTATTTTTGCAATGCCAGTGGCTGCAGGTGTTTCACTACTCTGGATGAACTGGAGAATACAGGATTGCCTTGATTGGTGAGAGTCGAGAAGCCAATCATCACTGCCAGCTGCCTCTCTGAATCATCACAGCTGCTCAGGAATTCCTCTATATATCCTTCCATCTCTGGAGCAAACTTAGATCGGTCTGGAAGCTGAAAAACACAGTTGAATAAGCAGGTTAGGAACCTCACACTAGGTCTGAGTGTCTTGGTAAGTACAAATCACTTCACAGATTTGGCTGCAGTAAGTAAATTAAAGGCATATGCTTGAACATTTGTCATAAGGCATACTCAAGCTTTGTCTGCTTCCACCTGAAACAATAACCAGGTAAGAAAGCACGAGGATATTTGCTTTCCAAAACAAACCACTCATGTCAAGGAAAAAAACAAGCCCACAGAAACACTACCAACAAATTCAAACAAAGATATTTTCTACTTCCTCATCATCAACCATGTTAGGTTTAGTCAATTGTGTCTTCATTGCATTTTATACAGAAATTAAATGAACGAATTAAATTAACATATTTTTGAGGCACATGGAAGAATACAGCCCAATTCCACTGCACAATAAACAGAAAAAGCAAGAAGCAAACTAAGTCAGTGGATAAATGCTGGAGAGTTGGTCCGTACAGGGAAGCACCATGGTAAGCATTATGTTCAGAGCAAACACACACATCTATTGTCATTATGATACCAAAACAGGAACACTGCAAAGTCCTATTCCTTCCAAGAAAGGGCAGCAAGTTTGGGGCCCATATTGAGGAGGCTCTGGATTACATTGCTACAAAAAGCCAAGCCCAAGCTTATTTTTATCAGTATTCCCATTCTTTTCTTCCTCCCTTTATTGCAGGGCTGTGTTGTTTGCTGGCTTGTCGGGAGGTAAGCAGGAAGAGGACTTCCAAAATCCAGTTCTCATCCAAAATTTGTGCTTAAACCTCAGATGTGTTTATTGAAACAAGCACTAACATAAGCAAAAGCATGAGTTGTCCTTTTTTGTCTTTGCCTTCAAATGTTCATGCAACACCCAGCACAATGACAGACAAAAAGGAGCTTCCAGACATGCAAAATGAAAAGGGCTGTTAAAGAATGCCAGACGACACTCTCAATATGCTGAGGGCTGCCCTTCCCCTGCTTCCCCCAAAGTCAGAGCTGTCTCAGCACCATCAGTGAAAGCAAGTGGGTCAGTGCTTAACCATTTCAAAACCTTTAAAATAAGCCTGCATGAAAAATACACAAGTAGGCAATGACGAACACAGTCTATACTCAGCCCATTGTGACCAGTGGCCACACAATAACCTAACTTTTACTAAGAGTCCAAGGCCTAAAACTACACAAACTTTTTTACACAAGACAACATGAAAGGGGAGCAGTTAGGGCTTCTGCTCAGGGGCTTTATCCCTGAGCTCAAGTACTTTCAGAAGACTTACCTGGGACGTAACCACATGTTCTCCATAGTGCTGCATCACCTTCCCTTTG
This sequence comes from Melopsittacus undulatus, assembly GCF_012275295.1. Taxonomy (NCBI): domain Eukaryota; kingdom Metazoa; phylum Chordata; class Aves; order Psittaciformes; family Psittaculidae; genus Melopsittacus; species Melopsittacus undulatus. The sequence continues at coordinate 4,910,116 of NC_047539.1, read as the reverse complement.
AGAACCATCTGCAGCTGATCGAGAGACAGCAATGGCAGAGCACTGCCCAGCAACCTGTAGCACATGTAACTGAGTGGGAACAAAGAAGATTCCCTCAGTTAGAGGCACAACAGTAAAGCCACACACAAGGATAAGACAGGGAAGAAGTAGTGGGGCAGGCTACACTGAGCATGCAGAAAAACAGAAGTCAAGAACTCATGGATCCTGTGTTTAAAAATCCTGCTGCCTGAAGCTTTTCTTCTGACTAGCACAGCTGCTAAGTCTGGCCCTGTAGCAGGTCCTCCACTGGTTAGAAGCAGATGAGTCCTTACCAGCAGCTCCTTTCTCAATCCACTTCATGGATCTCTTATCCCCAGATATTAATTTCCACAAGCCTAGTAAAAACTTACTTTTAGTTTTTGCCTACACACTTCTACTTGATTTTGACAGTAACTTACTTAGTTTTGACAGCAACTTGCTGTGAAATTTGATCAGAATTGCCTAATGAGGTCAGGAGTCATTAGATGGACATCATTAGCCTCATTTCTGCAGGAAATCAGCCAAAAAAAGCAATACTGTTGAGCATACAAAGGCTATTTTCAGACTTATCCAAGACATGTACAGGACTTAAACTACTCAGGCTTGGAAAATAGTTTACATTCACTGTGATACTCATGTAATACGTTAAGAAAATTTCTTGTAGGTGCACCTGCACAACTTCTAAACTCTTGATCTAAGAAGGACTTAAACCAGGCCACAGGCTACCTTGCTATGATATAAACTAACTTATGGTCCCCAAAATGCTCAGAGATTTGTATCCTGGATTTTGCAGCATTTTATACAGCATGAGTCCCAACAGACAACTTAATCCTACTAAGATCCGTATTAGACTTGGAAAAGGAGCTGAAATAGCTACTGTTACAATCAGACACAGCCATATCCTACTTAATAACACAGACCACGTCAGAATCCAAACATATCCAGGATTTAATTCAGCTCAGTCCACAAAAGCACAAGTCCAGCAGTACTGGACACAAATTTCAGAACAAGGGTTTGCCTACACAGGAGCTGTCCTTAAACCACACAAAGACAAATTACTCTTGCTCCCAGCCTCTTAGAGAGGAAAGGCCAGGACAGTTCCCCTGACAAGTCCTGTAGGAGCAACCTATTAAGACACCTTTAGCTCCAAGTGAGGTACATCACCTTTATGTGCTGTTCTAGTTAAATTTAATCTCAAATTTGTTGTATTCTAAGAGGAATTCTTAGGTTCTAAGCATCTTAGAATTCTTAGGATTCTAAAAGGAATCTTAGGATTTAGGCTCCCTGTAAAATTTTTCATGAATACCTAAACAACCAAAAGCAAATGTTCCCACATTGTTTATGAGAAATCATATGTCCCACAGGGCAGCAGAAAGACCACGGCAAGAAAAAGAAGGATAATACATTAAAACAAACCTCACAGGTCCCGATTTTTCCTTCAATAGCCTATTCTCCACACCTTCTTCCCAAAACAGCTCAAAGGCATTTTCCTTCAGTGAAACCTGCAGCAAGTCAAACACTACACTGGGCAATTTCTTGTCCTTCTTCTCAGACTTGGCAGCACTTTGCAGAAGCTCTACAAGTCTAGAAGAAAGAAAATAATGCAAGAGGTCTGGCCTGGGAAGGGACTGTTGAGGGTCAAATTCACTCTGCTGAAGGACACAGGATGCAGACTGTGCCTCTTGGGAGAAAGGACAGGGCTGTAATTTAGGGACCTGCATAACAGAGCTGAATCCTTCACAGCACCTGCAGTGGCAAATACAGGCAGGCATCTGAATGACAGCCACTTTTCTCTCAGTTAGCCAAGAGACCAAGAATGTTGCATTAAATGCTCATTATTCAAGAACTTACCTGGGAATATTTTCCTCATTTACAACAGTAGGTGAGCCAAACAGCTTCTTCAGCTTTTTAGGCTTCAGAACACTAGGGAATTTCTGTATGCCCACAAGCAAAAGGTGCAGGTTCTCCGGAGATGTGAAGGCTGAAGCAAGGTCACTTTGCAAGATGCCAAACAGGACCCCCTCAAACATGGATTCAGGAACCTAGACAGGAACAAAAGAGAGAGCATATGAAAAACATCTGAGACCTATTTACTAACTTGCTGTATAGTATAACAACATATCTGCATTGTAGGGCATTTCACTAAAAGCTTGCAATGTCTGGAAACTTTAGAAATAGTCTTTACAGTGACACAACCAAAAATGAACAACGCACGTGTCCAGTGCTATGCAGTCCCCAGCTACTTAACCACGTAGGGCAGGACAATATGTTGTCACCAGAGAGCAATCCTGGTCAACTGACTCCCACTGCAATTGCTTCTCTTGCTGTCTGACTGCTCCTGTCTGTATGGCCCAGGGAGGAGGAAATACTAGATTTTAATTATATTTCCCCAAAATAATTACTTGTTTCGTTAAGATTTTCTGGTAAACTGTGTTCAATACATTTAGAGAAAACTGGATCCAATGTTTTCACCACACGCTGTGGCTGTACCTCAGACATGATGTCAATAAGAGTTTTGCGAGGGAGATCTCTGAGGTGTGCTTGGTGATGTGCCAGCTGCTGGAGAAGCCGGATGCTCTCCAGCAGAGCATTCTGGTCCTGAAAAAGAAAGATAAGCCAAAACCAGAAGATATGCATCAAAGATTAAGCTGAAGGCTGGGGTAATAATCTACTCTTGAGATCCTTGCAGCTACTTGTAATAAGAAACCTACACAATTGCTTCCTGGAAGGCGACTCAGCTTTTCCTAAAATGATGTTTTATGGCTGTACAGGACAACAGATCCCTTCCTCACAGGAGAGGCAGGAACCTTCCATGCTGACACAGTTCCTACATTCTAGTCAGGAACAGACATTTAAAAGGCACAAAAAGTCCATGGATAATGCACAAGGAATTCACCAAATCCGATGCTTCAAATCCAATCTCATCAAGAGCCAATGGCCCAGTCTTTCTCTCTAGGTCCTCTTTGCACTTCAGACAGCCCTAGAACCAGTACTGACAAACAACATAACAGCAACACTACCTTAACAAGCCGGCCAGATTGAAACAGAGCCATAACTCCAAAAAAGTTTCCAAAAGCAGCATTTCTCACAAGTTTCTGAAGAGAGAAAAAAAGGCAGTTAAAGATTCATTTCACTGAGGTTAAGTTTCATGTCCAACTACAGCTCTAATCAGTGAAACAAGATGGCTGGAACACCCTGCTATGTGAAGGTTACCCACTGGAATGCACCCCCCTGCACGATGTTTAAGAACTGTCCTAGACTGTCTTTCACAAAGACAAATCTCAGCTAAAACAGGGCCAGATGACAATGTCATCAACTGCCAGTTTTCACAGATACTCCCATTATTTGATTCTAGTCATTTTAGTCTTTAGCAAGAGGCCCAAAACTACTGTATCCAGGCACCAAGCCTTTAAATAGAGAATGGTTAACTTAAACCGCTGGCCAATGCTGCTGTGAGCCAACTCACCTTTTTCACTTTTTCCAGATTGTGTCTTTCCTTTATCTGTTCCAGGACACTGCAAATTGGAATTTCCTCAAAAGCCTGTAAAACCTGAGGAGATGGATGGAACAGCTCAGTTTGCAGATCTTCCATTTCACAAAGTTTGACTGGGTTCAGCTGAAATAAGATCTGAACAGCTACGCAGCATAACCGCAGATGTGCTGCTTTATTAGGCCAGAATACAGACAACTAGATTAGTAGATGTGTAAGAATAGGAACTAGTGTAGGCATAAATATACCTGCTGATACTCCTTTTTTTTTCCCTATATGTGACACAGCAGTATTAATAATGAGAACATTTTGCTGCAACTGCATCACCCTGTATGAGAAGCAATGAAACTTTATAGCAAGAACAAGGCCTTACTCTAAGTGGGAAGAGCACAGGCTCTTCTCCATTATCAACTTCTTAGGGGAGATGAGGTGATCCCAACCACTGAGGCTCTTTGCTATGTTACAGACTCAACCAGCATGGAGAAAAACAAAACTCTGAAGTGCGTGTTAAAGGGCTGCCTTTCCACATCTCTCACATAAACAGCCCCATACCAGGAGCAAGGCAATTTTAAATCATAACAAGTCTAAATGCAGCATCCTTGAAAACCTGGTCGACATTTGCAAATGAAGGATGGTTCTTAAAGCAGCCCAGAACGCTGCAACACGAGCGTGATATTGGTATAGCTTATACCTTTTGAAGTGCATTGTTTCCAAAACGGACTAGCACCACTGAAAACCACACAGGTTTTATATACGAGAAGGCAAGAGCCTTCCCTGCCGTCTGCATGCAGGCGCTGCCAGAGGGGAGCCCTCCAGCCTCCCTGCACACACCAAAGCGGGCACCCAGGAACTGATGGGGCCGGAGAGCGCTCTGCTCCGCTCTAGGAAACACTGACCTGCGCCAGGGCCAAGCTGAACCCAGGGCGAGCAGCCTCGCGGGTGGCTCCCAGTCCTTCCACCAGCCGCTTTAGGGTGTACTTCAGCTCATCATCCTGCAAGAGAGACCCAGCTCCGGAGCCCTGCGAGGCTGCGGGGCCCGCTCCTCCTCTGCCCGGACAGAGCGGTGCCCAGCGTCAGCGGAGGGACGAGTCGGTGTCCGTCGGTGTCCGTCGGTGTCCGTCGGTGTCCGTCGGTGTCCGTCGGTACCTGCAGCCCCTCCGCCCGGCCCCGGCTCCCCGCTCACCTTCCTGCCCTCCCGCAGGTGCCGCAGGAGGCTCTCGGTCGCCGCCAGCCGCACCTCCTGCTCCGGCTTCGCGATGTCCCAGAAGAAGTCGAGGAAGGCTCGGCCCTGCCGCAGCACCCGGCGGGGGTCGGTGCCCACGCCGCCAGCTCCCAGCCCCTCCAGCTCCGCCATGCCTCCGCTGCAGCACGTGGGGCCGCTGCCGTCCTCTCCCCGCTCCGCCTCTTCCGGGGCACCGGAGCGGAGACGCGCTCGTCAGACGGGGCTCAGCATCCCTGCAGCGCCCCGTGCTCTCTCAGCGCCATGTTCTGCTCCCGGTCTCCCAGCCCGGCCCTTCTCCAAGCCTTGTTCATCCTACCCCAATGGCTTCCTTCCCTTCCCCGCGCCCTGGTTTGCAGCTCTCGGGGGAGGTTTGGATCCTCCCTCCGCGAGGAAGCGGGACTGGGCAGGGGAAGAGAGCTACGGGGTGAGCGGGTTGCTCCGTCCGCCCGTCTGTAAGAGGACGGTGCGTGGTCAGCGGCAGCGCTGGTTGTACGAGCATCCCGACGTGTGTTTGTTACAAACGGGGTAGGAAACAAACCACGCTAAGGGTACGTGATCAGGGACACGAAGATGTTTTCGGTCTTTATTTACAATAAAATACAGAGCTATTCTCCACCGCCACGTGAAAAATGTGCATGTTTGCTGCACTCCTTCCGGACGCCGGTCTCACACCGGCCGCAGGGGGGTAGGTAACAAGCGTAGCGCCCGGAGCACGATCCGCTCTGCCTTGTGTCCTACTCACAGCACCTGCAGGGCGATCTGGGACATACGGGAGGCCAGCGACCAACAAAAGGCCGGGGCTGGTCCCAACACATCCGGGGAGCATCCCCAGCAAAGCAGGCGGAGAACCGACGAGCACCGGCCGCGGTGGCAGGGCTTCCCGACAGGCGGTAACGCGGACAGCCCCGGCGGGGCGGAGTGCCAGAGACAGGCACCGCGAGGGGCAGCCCTGGCTCGGGCCCCGCCGTATATAAGCTGCGCGGGGTCCTGCGGGCGCCGTCCTGTCACGCTCGCACGGGGAGGAGGCTGAGGTGGCGATGGCGGATTTTGATCCTTACGACGATCGGGCCTACACCTGCTTCGGCGGCGGCCGGGGGTGAGCGCGGAGCTGCCGGCGGAGCCGCCGGCGGAGACGGGGCATGGGCCGCTGGGGAGCGCCGAGGGCTGTCCCCGAGAGCGGGGAGGGAAGGAGGGAGTGGCGCCCCCCCAAGCCGGGCGAGGAGGGGGCGCGGCCGTGCAGGGCCTGGCCTGCCCCGCTCTGCTCCCCATGGAGATGGCGGGCGGGCACGGCGGGGCGGTGGGTGGAGAGAAGGGATCGGGGGACGCTGCCTCGCTGAACCTTTCGGGCCTGTCTCGCCCCGCTGGCTTCCCTTCTTGGGGTCGTGTTTGCCTACGGCCTTGGCGGGCCCGCTTTGTGAAGCGAGAAGGGTTTGCTGTCCCGGGAGGGGGGGAGCGGCCGTCACCGGGCTCCGTGGGGACAGTGCCGCAAGGTTTAGGGCCTGGCGGCGTGGAAGCGCAGGGAGGAAGGTGTCGCTGTGTTCCCGCCGGCCCGGAGGCGAGTGCAGGGAGGGGATTTAGGGAGCGCTGGGCCAGAGCCAAGGTAGGCCGTGAGGAGCTGGTGCAGGGACAGAGGGGGAGATGGGAAGAGAGAGCTTCCCGTGAAGGGCTGGAGTGGGGAGAGAGGTCTCTGTTCTGGCATGCGAGCTCCCCTCGGCGAAGTGCTCTTCGGCGGGGGGAGCTGCAGCGGTGGAGACCCGAGAGCGGGCAGCGTTGTGTCTGCAGCGAGAGGAAATGGGAGGGCTTTATGGTGCCTCCGGCCGGGAGGACTGTGAGCCGTGTTATGCAGGGCTCCGGGTGCCGACTCCAAATACACGGGCCCTAAGAATGAATAGGGCTTGTCTCTTCTCTGGGTTGTTTTTTTGTTTGGGTTTTTTCTTTTTGTGCTGGAGAGTGGGTGTGGGGGAGGAGCTACAGAAACAATAACCAGCAATTTCGAAGTTTGCTTTAAATCAGCTTATGAAGATGCAATTAACAAATGACTTTTTTGAAGGTTGGTGCCACATGAAGTATGTACTAAAATAAAACAGTAGGTATAAAATGATGAAATAAACTGTCCTTGTGAGCCAGTCTCAGCAAGTATGCTATTTTCTAATCATCCAAGATATCTTTCCTCATCCACAGTTTTCTTGTTCTTTCCTGTTCTTAGAGGAATAAATCATTCCATTTCAAAATGTTTAGGCAGTACAGAGGTTTACTGCTCAGGTTGTAACAGAAGTAAGTTTTCTAGTCTTTAGAATCTTTAGAAACACTTTGATGCTTAAGCTATGTAAACTTGTTTTTATGCATAGGTACTGTTTGTGTCTAAAGAAAGGATGACCCAGAGCAAACAGATGATGTACTCACTTAAATTCTGTATTTTTAAAATTCTGTAACAAAGTAGCCTTGACACTCATAATAAATTCAGCTATTACTATGCAGTCTAGCCTAGTCAATGTAGGCACATTCTATGAAGTAATAAAATTAATGCTAAAATGTTACTTTCATATTCAGATTTTTTTAATAGAGTTCTTAAACTTGCTCTCAGGCAAGATGTGGATGCCTTGTTTTGGTGAACTAAAGGCATCCTGCTGAGTATTGGATACCTTTGCAGATCAGAAAATTTGCTTGTTCTGAATTAGCAGTAGTTTTAAGCCTCGGATGTTACTAATATTAGAGTAACTTGTACTTGCATCTAATTATTATTACTAATAAGTTACTAACAGCTAATTCATGATTTCAGACCTTAACAGGTCTCTATGCATTGTATGAAGTCCCATAATATGTGTAACATAATGACAGCATGACCTTCCTTCTTGGAAGGTTCTGATTAAAGAATCCCATGTTAGCTTAGTGACTCCTACTCAATTTCAGCCGCTTTAGGACTGAAAGAATATCATAAACTCATTTGAGAGATAATAGTTTTTGTGGAAGTTGTGTTTTGCATAGCCTTTGGTCTGTACAGAGCATAGGTTTTAAGTGTGACAGAAAACAGTTCTGACATATGTAAGATATCTATCTCTTTTTCATACTCTTCAACATCATGGTAGAAGACCAACAGAATATGACTGTGGTGTGATGAGAGGTGGTTTTGCTACACTTGAGATGTCTGGTAATGCACTGAATAAGAGCTGAAACATAGTACTGTGATATGCAGAACTTCCAGATGAAGTACATGCTGCTGACATTAAAAGGGTTACTATAAACATTTTTTTGGTGTTTTGGAGCCAAAATTTGACAGAAAAAACTGTAACTAAGTGCTCTGAGGCCTAGTTGAAGCTCTGACCATCTGTACAGCTTCTCCAGGTTGAAGGAAACTGAGTATTTATCTCTCCTGACTTGCTCTTAGGCTGTTTAGTTAGGCATACCTATAAGCACTGGGCTTAGTAATAATGGGCACGGTACTTAAAGGCTAAGATTCATCTGCTGAAGTACTGTACAAGTAAGTGAAACTAGAGAGCTAGTCTCTATCCTTCTGGTGTTTTGAATTCTGTGTCTTACCCATTCAGTGTTAATAAATGTCCCATCATTTTTAGGCTTGGGTAAGCTTTTTGTTAAAGACATCTGGTGCTCAATGAAACTTGCGTTCTGCTGAGCCTTATGCTGTCTCTGGTAAAGCAACTACCATTGGAATCCAGACAGACTGTTGTCTCCGTACTGTGCAGAAAGATAAATACTGAGCTATTGGTTTGATCCTTAGTGAAATGCTTTAAACTCAAAATACTAGCTTTCAAAATATCCATTTGTTTAAAATCTTTGAGAGATGATGTTTTCTGGAGAGAATAACTGAACTGTCTAAAAGAGTAGCTTCAAAATGATGGCTTAGTTGTTCTTTCTACGCAGTATGGCCTTACAATGTTATTGAGTCAGTCCATGAATAAGTAAGTGTAATTGTAGGGATATTTGCTTCTGAATTTGTTGGAAGCAAGCTTTTCTTTTCAGCTTTGTTTTGGTTTCCTGGAAAAAGAAAGCAAATAGTTGTCTTTCAGATTCCCACATTAAGATGACATAATTGTTACCTGATTGTATCTGAGCAGAAGTTACACTGAGTGGGAAATGCAGATATTCATTTAACACTTTAGTGTGACCCTAGTTCACTTAGTTCAGGCATGGTTTTAATTATAGTTGACTTTTATCCTATTTTGCTACAAATGAGAGCATCTTTCAGTCTCATTGTTTGGTTACTAAAGTCAGCCTTATTATTTCACTGTTTCAGTGTTGAAAAAAATGCAGGGAAGCATAGAAACAGCTTCTTTTTGTTTTGCTGTACCTGCATTCTGTTTGGAACCTAGTTATTGACAGTTCATTCGTGTTCTTCAAATGGAGACTAAAATACCAGGTATTTAGTGATATATTTTATAACCTTAATTATCATACTCAATAAGAATGCTTCATTTTCTGACCTAACATCAGGAGGGATTGCACAACAGTGCATGGATTTCCACACAGGCACCCCAGAGTTCTGGTGTGCTATGGTAGAAATAAGATTTGTCTATAGCACCAAAAATTCTTTTGGGGATTGCTAACTTGAGGGTGTGGTTTCAGCAGCAGCTCAAATTGATCTGAGTGGAGGTTGCTGTTGAAAGTTGGAGTTTTGAGCTTCTGCTTTTGTTCTCCTTCCATGCTGGCACCAGTGCTCTTTGCAGCTGTCCAGATCACCTTGTTGATCTGGCTGAGAATTCAACTTTAGAGTGAGTTTGTAGGCAAATCAGCTCACTGAACAAGATGACTGGCAGTTCAAGGACCATGGTGAGAATGTGTAGAAGGAGGGAATGCTCCTTTTAAATTTAGCTGCAATAATTCTAATATTCCTATAGAACATAAAAATGAATTTATTTTTGGCTGAAAAGTAGATGTATGCTATCTTAATAGCTGTTTGTGAGGCCATACAGAAATTCTACATATTATGGCGTTCTTTAGAAGAGCAACTCTGCTTTCTTGGAGCTCCTCCTTAAACCTTGTTCTTGTGACGAAAGTTAATTCTACTGTACACACAGAACACTCAACTATAGCAGCTTTAGTTTGCCAGTATGTTTTTGACTCCGACTTGTTAATGAGACAAAGGCAGATGAGGAGCATTGTCAAAAATGCTAAAATACGAACCTGGGTGGACACTAATTAAAGATGTGTAGGTTGTGATTCAGATACATTTAGCAGCATGCTGATGGTGTTGGTGACAAATGGCTCCTGCCTTGGAGCTGCTACCATAAAAAGGCACATATGACAGGCTTACCTCGGAAGAGTTAAGGAATCTTCAAGATCTCTCCATTAGCTGATTTATTAGTAATAAAATGTTTATTCTGGAATGAAAAAAGGTACATTGCTTGCCCAGTGGATATTCTGCCTGCGTGGAGACCTCAGAGCAGCCTTCCAACATGTGAAGGGGGTCTGCAAGGGTACTGGAGAAGGTCTTTTCATTAGGGACTGTAGCGATAGGACAATGGCTGATGGGTTCAAAAGTAAACAGGGGAAGTTCAGGTTGGATATAAGGCAGAAGTTCTTTACTGTGAGGGTGCTGAGGTGCTGGCACAGGATTGCCCACAGAAGCTGTGGCTGCCCCATCCCTAGCAGTGTTCAAGGCCAGGTGGAGAGGAGTCTTGGTGACTTGGTGGGAGGTGTCCCTGCCCATGGCAGGGGGTTTGGAGCTGGATGTTCTTAAGTCCCTTTCCAACCCAAACCATTCTATGATTCTATGAAATAATAGCTGTTTGACCTTCTGTATTTTAGGTAGGACTCCGCAGAAATCTAATTAGTCCGTGTCACACTAGCAAATCCTGGTTTGGTACAGTTTATGGTCTACTGTGCTTTTAAAGGCACAGTGAGTCTCTAGGAAAGGGAACAGATATGAAGAAAACCCAGTAAAGGTAAGGCACTGAAGAGAACAGGGGCAGGGTAGCAGTGACTCGGGTAGAAGTCAAAGATTGCTCAGGTGGGCAACTGGTCTTGGAACCAGTGACCTGTTCCTATACTCTGGAAGTCCAGGAGGTGTAACTTAAGATGGCCTTGTGCTCACAGTACAAATCCTTTTCTCTGTAAAGGAGATCAAAGAAAGCTTTGGAAAATGAGGCTCTACAGGAAAGTTACACACCTTGTATTAATAAAGAATGTAGCTGCTACAGTCTAGTTCCTCAGCAACCAATGCCAATAGCCTTAACTGAAACTGAGGAAAAAGACAGGAAAAGACAATCTATGTTTTCCAGACAGCAGGTTGCCTGTAGAGACAGTGGATGCCCATCCCTGAAGGCATTGAAGGCCAGGCTGAATGTGATTCTGGGAAACCTGACCCATTTGAAGATCTTCCTGCTCCTTGCAGGGGGGTTGGACTAGATGACCTTTGAAGGTCCCTTCCAGCCCAAACTGTTCTATGATTCTATGAACCCAATTACCTCGGTCTGTAATTCAGGAAGAAGCAAAACATGCAAAAAGCACTGGTAGCAGTTTCGCTGTCCTAGAACACCTGGTCAACCAAGTTTTTTAGTATGTGTCCAATTCAATGTATTCCAGTCCAGATACCTGACAGTTATGGCAGTAACTTCAGAATTAGGAGAAGATGATTCTGTTAACCAAATGCTGATGAAATAATTTAGATAATTGTGGAGTGGATGTTGCTAATATACTATTTGAACCATTGCATCCAGCTTAATTTCACGTAAGCTGACAAGCCTGTGCCATGCAAGCATTTCTTTGCTGCTAGAAATGATAATTAAAATCTAGTCTAGGATGTAGGGTTTTTTCTTCTCTTTTTAAGAAGTAATGGGTTTGAGTAGGGGACAGTAGGAAGAAACTTACATTGCTTTTCTTAATGGATTATGGGATGATTCAAGGCCAGGTTGGACAGAGCCTTGGGCAACATGGCCTAGGGTGAGGTTCCCAACCCGTGGCAGGGGGGTTGGAACTAGATGATCTTAAGGAACTTTGCAACCCTAACTATTCTATAAGAAAGAAGCTCATTCACCATTTTGTTTTGAGTTCACCAGCAGTGTATTTAAATACGTTGTTCATTTGTTCTTCCACTGAAATACTGCATCAGATAATGCAAGAAAGCAGTAGGCCAGTAGTGGAGGTGTCAGGTAGAGGCAAAAAGGATAGAAAAACTAACCAAAGCTGTAGAAGAATCACTTCCAACAGCACCTGAGCAGTGCTGTGTGCTGTATTACTGGCTGTGTTGGGAGCCAGGTTCCAGAGACACTGATTTTATTAACAGGTCTCGTGGTGGTGGCCTTGGTTCCCGCAAACAGAAGGAGCTGCCGACAGAACCCCCTTTCACAGCATATGTGGGAAACCTACCCTTCAACACTGTTCAAGGAGACATAGATGCCATCTTCAAGGATCTCAGCATAAGGAGTGTACGACTAGTCAGAGACAAGGAAACAGACAAATTTAAAGGTGAGTGTTCAGAGGTGAATTGGTTGTGGATGGCTAGCTGGTAGGGGAAATGAGGGACTTCCAAAGTCACTTTAATTGAGAGCTTCAGTTTACTCTAAAGTGTGGTTAGTTTGTTGATCTGTGTTTGTTCTTTATATTGACTTATGCAAGTTTCTCATTCATTAACAGTTAAATATCTCATTTGAATGAGATTCACTGTTGCTTCTATCATCTTCAGATACAGACTAACCAAGTGCCAGGTCAATATTTGCCCTACCGTAAAAGGGCTTTCTCAAACCTTGCTTGTCTTGCATGAATTCTAACAAAGCTGAAGTGTCTGACCCACTTAAGATCCATGACCTTAAGTGCTGAGTACTTACACAATCTTTCTTTAGCTCAGAAGAGTCCCATTGCTTCTGTCTTTTTTTAGTAGACGTGGAGAAAAAACAAGTAGATACAGCTTTTTAGAGGATGCAAATGTGATTTCTTTTGGAATTGGCCAGTGGAAAGGGAATATATTTGTAAGTTACTGGGGGGGGGGGGGGGGGGAGAGGGGGAGGGAACCTTAATACAGAGAACAGGATATTACTAAAGGGAGAAATTCAATAAATGATGTGATGACACAAAATCAGCCTGCTGGTCAAGCAGGTACTTCAGCTTCTTGTTTAAAAATACTGGTAACCAAATGTCAATATTCAGTTAAATAACTGTCTAATAGGCATAGATTAAATCATCTGTAGTGAGAACCCTGTGGCAGAGGGAATTAATCAGGCTCTTGGCATTGTGCAGCACCCGTACAGAGTTCTCTTCTGGGACTTGTCATTAATAGGCACAGGTAAATGCTTCCGTCATTAGTGATGTTTAGTTTCAGAGTTGTGTACATCTTGCACTGACCATATCTTAGCTCATGCTTGAGAGGCTGTTAGCAGATGTACAGGGAGAGTAGTTTCTTACAAAGGCTTTTTAAAGTGCTGGTATTAACTCGTGAGGTCCTTCTTACAGGATTTTGTTACGTAGAGTTCGATGAGGTGGAGTCACTTAAGGAAGCTCTTACGTATGATGGTGCAGTAAGTATGCTTACTATTAATTTGTGAAATAAAAAGATAAGCACAACTCTCAAACTCCTTGGTAGCCCATATGATACATTCTGAAGACATTCTCCCTTTTATTTAACAGCTTTTGGGTGACCGATCCCTCCGAGTGGACATAGCAGAAGGCAGAAAACAGGATAAAGGTGGCTTTGGCTTCAGAAAAGGTGGTGGACCTGATGACAGAGGTGACTTCTGGTTTTCTAAATAGCTTCTTAAATGGTTGTAGTTATGATGTCTGGTGCTAACGAATGCTAAGACAAGACAGGCTAATAAACATGGATATGATACAGGAAAGAGGAATTTTTATATGTATATACATGTTTCTAACCTAGCTGCTGCCATGCCTGAGATGTCTGGACTATAGATGTGCTTTGTGTCCAAAAGCTGAGTATGTTGTCACTCCTATCCCAGGAAGTGAGACCAATACCCCTGGTGATGCAGTGTCTTGCAGAGGACAATCGTAAGCCCAATAGTCTGGTCTGCTACTATTTTATTATGATGCAAGAAAAGTGGGTAAGCAAAGTAAGCACAAGTAAATACTTGCTTTGGACTATCCTGTTCCAGTGTAAAACAAGGCTTTGCTGTAGTTGAAGCTTAGTTGAACTAGGCTCACTAAAGATTTGTATTAATTGTGGATTAGAGAAACTTTCCTGACCACTTGTTCTTGGTTAACTTAAACCAATCTTTTGTTCCTGTGTTGGAACTTGGTAGTACCAAAATGAAAGGATTTTCCAGCAGCATGACTTTGGATATTGAAGGACTGAAACTTTCGTTTGGTATCCCCTTGATCAGCCTTTCCCACAGCTTCAGACCTGAACACAATTGTGGCTTTTTTCCTAGGAATGGGAGGAGGTTCCCGAGAATCCAGAGGAGGTGGATGGGATTCCAGAGATGACTTCAATTCTGGTATCAGTATTAACACTTATAAAGATAGGCAGCCTAAAAGGCACAGAAATGTTTTCATTTTTATGTCAGATACGTTTGTCCCCATTACTGTTTCGATTGAATCTACTTTAGGCCAACCTTGGCCTACAGCTGCAGTGGGATTCTTTAGGGGGAATCATCCATTGCCTTATAGAGACGAAAGAGTCTTGACTGTGAATTTTATGAAACAATCCTAAATGACAGAATATTCAGGTATAGCTTATGCTGTCCAGGTTTTAAGCATTTCTCAAACATGTGGACAAGTACATACCTGAATAGTAGCAGAAACAGATCATGTGTAAAAGCTGATATTGTATTCTTTCTGAGCAGAGGCTTTCACTTCTTTAGGCAATGTGACATCATTATATGTGTATCCCTGAAGTAACTGACTTCTCCAAAGATGTGTTAGTGTTCCAAAGCACTTCTAAATGCAAAATGTTCCTAAACTTTTAGACCTGTTGCAATAAGGCAAGTTGCAACACATAACTGAGCTTGCTGAGTGGAAGGTAGTGATGGAGCCATTGAGTTTCCTTTTGACTTCCAGTCAGCTGTTAGAATCCAGGGTGACATCAACACAATTGCTTTTGTCCTCTGAAATCATGGGTTTGGTCCATTTTCTGATGGGGAGATGCTGGCAAGTGCAACTTTGCAATGTCTGATCTCTGCATGAGTGGAATGGACGAAGTAGGAGTGGTAACAAAGTGTGCCCTTGCCACTAGCATGAAGCTGAAGCATGGTGCTGGAGAGAGGAAGCTTGCTGCAGCATTGTGCTTAACCTGCCTTTGTAGCTAAGCATTCCAGTGTCAGAGCTTTGGCAGCTTCTTCAAAATGTGGATGCATTTCAGCTTGTTAGATGCTGGCTGAGTGATTGGTGATTCAAAAGTTTAGCACTCAAGTTTTTGTTGCTACAGAAGCTTTTCTTCTCAGGTTGTACAGCCTTGCTCTGGATCAAGTCTTTAAACATGGTTCTTTGCCACTGAAGTAAGTAAGGGACAGTTCTGCAACTCTGCCGAATACCAAAGTGGAAAAGAAAATCTCAGATGAGAACAAAACAAAACAACGTCCTCTTCCAGATGGCTTCTGAAAAACAGAGTATATCCCTTGTAGGTGTGCTGAAGTATCCTCCTCCTACTCAATGCAGATGATGGGAGCTTGGAGAGATGCTTTAGAGTAGTCATTGGTACAGACTGGAACTCTGGTCAGTGACAGGCAGCTCTTGATTTTTTTGGTACATAAACTGAAGAAATACAGCCAGTTTCATATCTAAAGTCTGAATTGGTTTTGATAATATTTTTTTCAGCTCTTTGGTAAATGCCTGGTCTGTTCATAGTTCAATTAAAAAGCCTTGGGGTTTTGCTCTGTTTTTCAAAGGCTCTGTTTTAGAAAGACTTTATATTTCACTACTCAGCTGTTTACCCATTTCCTCTGCTCCTGCAGGTTTCATGCCAAGGCTGTAGCCAGTGGGTGATTTGGCTACAGAAGTACGAGTACTGCCAGTGTTGTCTCAGTTCAGCTATGGGTGTTAACAATCTGAGTTTGCAGCTGAAGCTCATATTTTAAGCTCACTTGGTGACCCACTCTCCAACATTCCAATAAGCCTCTAGGAGGATAAAGCAGTTTCTAAACTTGGCATAGTATATACTTGGTTTCAAATGGAATCTGTGTGACTCTTCTAGAACATGTTGGTGATCTCTGAAGCAATCTGTCTACAGACAAAGGCTCTTAGTGCATCCTCTTGGACTGACAGCAGTGACTTGCAAGGTTTTCCAGTCATCCAGTTAAAAATCTAGATTAAAAGCACTACAAAATACACTCTTTAAATTCACTGTCTTCCGTCTTCAGGATTCAAAGATGATGACTTCTTGGGAGGCCGGGGTAGAGGAACCCGCCCTGGAGACCGGCGACCACCAGGTGCTTTAATGGGAAGTGGTGGCACTGGTCGCTTCAGAGATGGGCCTCCCCTTCGTGGATCTTCCATGGACTTCAGAGAGCCAACAGAAGGTAAACTCTTCATCTTCTGAAATTCAGTCTTCCTTCACAAAGCAGACTCCTGCTTTCTTTGTCAGGTTAGAGCTACTGCCCTTGACAGGCCTGCAGTCAAACCTCCTTATTTTTTCTTTCAGAGGAAAGAGCACAGCGACCCCGACTTCAGCTCAAACCTCGAACAGTTGCTACTCCCCTCAATCAAGTAGCCAACCCAAACTCTGCTATCTTCGGTGGAGCCAAGCCCCGAGAGGAAGTAGTAAAAGAGCACGACTGAATTTGGGGTTGAGAGGGAATGGGGAGGCGGGAGAAAAAGCAAGACAGTACAGAGTGACTAGCTCTGCTGGAATGTCAACCCTGCAGTTTACCATTCCTGCCATCTGGTATTTGTCCTCTTTGAAACCGAAAACACAGAGCTTGTGAATGCATGTCAGCTGTTAACAAGTGGTTTTTAGTACGTTCTTGGCTTTGCTGTATCTAGTGCCTGCTTTGTGCTGAGTTTCCCTCTTCTGTTTCCTTCCAAGCAGCACAGTTGCCAGTAGATAAGGCAGTGTAGCTGCTTCCACAAGTGTGGAGGTCTCTGGACAAAGGTGCTGCTTCACTTCTTCCTTTCTGGGTTTGTTTTACTTTAGAAGCACAGGTTAGACTTAGTTATTTCCCTGTATTGTTTCCTTTTACTCCCTCAGTGCTCCTCTTCTGACCTGCATGTCTTGTTCTGTATTGCTGTGGCTCTGAAGAGGAAAACTGGAGAGTCCAGATGAGTCGAACAGAGAAATTTACAGTTCTAACCAAGTAGTAAAATACCATTTTTGTCAGCTAGTATACAGCAGAGCCCCTTATAAAACTAAGGGAGAAGAGCTGCCCTTTCACACAGGTTACCAGGAGGTATCAATTTAGTCAATGCCTTGGCTGAAAAAAAGCCTGGTGAATAGGTGGTGGAGTTAGTATGGCTGCCAGCAGACTCTTGCTGCTGGTGGCTGGCTGTTGGCTTCAAAATGGTATGGTACTACACCTCTGCTCAAGGTTAGCACTGCAAGGATGTGCCTGTTGGAGCACAACTGCTCGCTGGCTCTTTCTGCTTACTTTCTTTTATCTTTTTTTGGGCTTTTACATGTTTGGTAAATTTTTAAATGAAGTTTCTACAAATAAAATGGACTTTTTTATTTTGTTTAAGGAGTGTATACTTTGCCATGCAGTATGTAACCCCCCCACACCTCCTGTATTTCTTTGCCCAGTGGTGTACAGTTTTAAGACCTCTGCTTTCAGAATACCTTGAAAATGGGCAGATTAGAAATCGTTCTGCTGTAGATTCTCTTCACATAGAAGTTTGGGTAAAAAGCATCTCTAAGTGCTGCATCTCTCTTCACTTGAAATGTTTCTTGTGGGTATTGTGTGGGAGGAGGGAGGTGAGGCTGGAGCAAAAGGAGAGGGATCATTAATGTTCCAAAACAAAACCTGGCTCTCTACACATGGAAGTGTGCATATGGCCAATGCATGAGGGAAAAACTTGGGCCCCTAGTGTTAGTGCTGACAGCTTTTGGATGAAGCAGCCAGCACTCTGGAGTGCTGTCAAGAGGAGTTTGGAATCATGGCTGCTTTGCTACCAGCATCACTGCTAGTAGTGAATTTCTTCCCTAAAGCTACCTTTAATGTCAGAGTCCCAGCAATTTACAGAACTACTCTTTCCTTCCTTCTGCCTGTCACTTAATCTGCTTCTGAGATAAGAACCATTTGTCTAACACTACTACTTAATTTAAGACAGACATGCATTTGTGTGGTTGTATTCCAAACCGATAATTGATCTATTTACATCTTCAATGTGGAAAAGATTTTAAGAGCAAATTCCCATATAAAAAACCTCACCTCTAGTCAAGACACTTGACTTTTAAATGTAAAAACAAAGGAAAAGGAAAAAAAAGGAAAAGAATTCCGAACATTTAACACATTCTGCTTCATAACAAAATAAATTTATGGATATGGTATTTTGTGAATGATCTTTTAAATAAAAGAAAAACATTAAGTAATATTTAACATTGGTCTTTATTTGAGTCTCCCATAGCATGTTTCCCCCTCTCAGTTTTCAAACATTGTGTTAAGGTGGAAATTTCCTTAAATTTTTCGGGGGAAGCAGTCCCAGAGCCATTCTTGCACAAAATATGAGGGCAGTCTAATCTAAATGAGTGCTGGAACATGCAGGACACAGTGAAGTAACAGTTGAGTGTGGAGTGGAAGCAAGCCCAAGTTCTTTCTCCTGTGCCCTCAGCTGTATTTGAAGTGTTGCAGTTGCAGGCTGTGTAGTTCCTCATGTTCCTCATTTCCTAGAAGCTGAGTTCTGCTGCCCTCAGGCCAGGATCATCCCCTGCTGAACAGAGGGCAGAAGCTGTGTCCACCTAATGTGAACAGGGATCAGTCTCATGTGGAGTCTTTGTGGTAAGAGGAAAGCAAACAGATTGCTGTTGCCTTGCCCAGTTTCTCACAGCTTTTCCAGCTGACCCGTTTTGCACTAGCTGTAACTGTTGAGGAGGCTGTTGCCCTGTGCCTGTGAAGTGTAGGCATGCTGCAGGGTATGCTGAGAGGGGAAGCCATGGTTTTATTGAGGAAATGAGCTCTGACCTCCCTGCTGCTTTTACTGCTTTCCATAGCATGAAAGCATGGGAAGCGTTCCTGCCTTCTGGCTACTTGGTCACTCTTTAGACCTGCTGTTAGGGCAGCTTGAGCAGAGAGTCCAGCTCCTGCTCTGGAGGTACTTGCTGCAGCAGCACAGCATGTGTACTAGTGCCTGGCTGGCCTACAGGAGCAGCACCCTGAGTGTTGGAGTAAGAGCAGGGCTAGCTGTTGGAGGTGGTGTCCTTAGCTGCCACATAAAGCTTGCTCAGAGCTGGTGTTTCAGGCCTTTGGGTGGTAGAAGCAATGATTTCCTCACTGCATGGAGGAAAGTAACACTGACTTGTGAGAAAGGTAGAGAGATGGAAAATGGCTCATCTTAGTTCTGTATGTTGCTTTCTGTACCTGCTAGTATCTGGTTGGTCAAGGGTTTCCAAGTGTAGCATCATCCCAGTACCATTTAATACCTTATATCTGCAGTCCTCTGTGTGCAACCATCAATGCATTGCCTGGTTTTGTTGGAGTATTCCAAGTTCACTTCCCATATGGCTCAGGGGTTAGACCCTTCCAGTCCTTTTTCTGTTTTCCCTTCAAAAAACTGATGAATGTTTTCCTATACAGAAGCATCTCAAAGGAGCTTGTGTCCACAGTTGACAAAATTAATGTACACATGTGGCATTTGGCATTTTCTTGGGGGAAGCAAGATTATTTTTGCCCCATCCCACCAGCAAAACAGCTCAAATGTAATCTCTAATGCTAAGCTTTACCTGCAGCTTAAAGCTAGGCCTGGCATGGCAAAGCCAAGACCCAGGAGGTTACCAGCAGTGGTAACAAATAGATGATGTACTCTGTGGCTATTCGTATTCTCCCCAGGTTATTTCTAGCAGCTGTGCAGAGCTTTCTGCAAGCTTGAGCTTAAAAAACTGACCAAAACTGAAGTCAGGAATGCAGCAGACAGGTTTGGAACTGAAATTGAATTTGCTTTGCTACTGTGGAAAAGTGCTTTGTTGTGTTTCCTCCAGTTGGCGTGCAGGTAGGGAAGACTGGTGTGGCTGGGAGAGCTGTGGGACAATGCAGCGTGCATCCAACATGCTGCAGAAGTCCACTAATGGCCACTTCAATTCCAAGGCCAGGAGCAGTCCTGGGAGAGCTAATCCCAGTCCTAGCAGCAGCACCATGCTGGTGTGTGTGTGTGTTGTGAACTCCCTAGACCATGGCAGCATCCGAGGAGATTCTGTGGTCCTGAGTGGATTCTGATCATTGAAGAGAGAGGAGGAGGAGGAGTGTTCCCCTGTTCAAATGATGGGCTGGGGACAGAGTCACATCTATGCCCCAGAGGGTGGCTCACTTGCCTTCCTAAGATAGCAATGAGATGTTAGCCTGCTGCTGAGATGTGCTGGCACTGGTTGGATGATCCTGATGTTTTTCAGCTTGTTTTAGGATCTCTATTGCAGTTTCTGCCTTGACTTCAGCACACAGTACAGTGGAGTGTTTGCTACCTGTAGTGCTACCTGCTGACTTGGCTGCAGAAAACATTGCAGAATGCTGGGAAGTTTGGAGCAAATCCTGTGATATTCCAGCCGCTCCTTATTGTAGGAAAGACTGACGAATATAGGCAGCAAAGTCTGAAATGCAGAGTGCTCACATGCAGGGACTTGCAGAGCAGCCCTTGTCCTGCTGAGTGCTTTGAGCAGAGCTGTTTCCAGTGCTTGGTTTCCAGGAATCCCCCTGCTCACCTGGAATGTGTTTTGGACAAAGGAGTCCCTTTGCCCCGAGCAGCACAGCTGACAGCCAGGCATAGATCCCTGGGTTTTGATCCCACCTCATTCCTTCTCAGTGTGTGGAAGTACCATTATTCCTGCTGTTATCCATGAGCATCTTCACGTTCATGTGAAGTTTATGTTTTACATACTCCTGGTTCCTGTGTTTCACTACCAGTGTAGGCTCTGAAGGAGTGGGGCTGTGGTAGATCCTGGCACATTCTAGCACAGAACCTTTGTAGTTCTCAAGGGCACTGTTGTGGCCTGGGTTTTTGGGAGGCAATGTTGTAGGTGATGCTTGTCTGGAATGTTCAGAAAGGGAAGTTTCTGTGGCTGAAGAGGAGTTTGGTTTCCAGCTGAGATTGGAATGCTCCAATCTGGTAGCTGAACCCCTCCCCTCAAATGCCACTTACCCACTGCAGGATGTTAAGGAATCGAATTTGAAGTGGCTGAGGGCCATCTTTTATCAGGTGCATGCATTTTAGCTATATAATGTGTAATTTACTCTGTTATCTGTGATACCACTCACTGCAGTGCTATTAATCCAACATTTAAAATGGTGTAATCATATTCCTTGACCCTGCTTTCTGAAAGGATTGGATCCTTCAGTGCCAGACACCTCTCAAGCCTGATGCATGTTTGTAATAACAATACCTTGATGACATTGTATGTTCTAGGCTAACTGGAGAAAGGTGCTACCAAGATACAGCTTGCCCCTGTCCTGCACATCAGGGATTGCAAAGGAGCTTTGCTGGTTTCATGCATGTCTGCTCACTTAAACCCAAAGCTCAGATGGGCACAAGGAACAGGAGATCGGGCTCTGGTCGCCCAAGTGGTGTCACTGTGTGCGCATGGTGGTGCCCATGTCAGTGTTATTAGCTCTAAGATCATGTTCCTCATCTTCATGTAGCTGTTCGGGTGACTAAACCTAAAGCATTTTCTGGTTTCCTTTTCCATAGCTGCAATGACTGTTTTGTGACGTGTCCTGCTCAGTGGCAGCTTCATTTTAACATCAGCTTCCCTCATTTCTGTCCCCTTCGCAGCAAAGTGCATTCAAGGGCTTTAAGGACCTTCAGTGCTGTTACAGGACCAACCTGTAAGCTCACAAATTCCTGTGTAAAGCTCTATAGGGTATCCCAGGGTTGATGTTTGGGATCTGTTACTGCTGGGAACGCTGCCGTCCTGCCCTGTAGGTTTCAGCCAGGTTAAGTGTTCCCCATGGTGGGGATCTCACACCCTACTGTGAGATTGTTTTGTCCATGTCGTGCTCCCGAGATCTGCCTCTTTCTTTTCAATAAACCAAAAACTCACCAAGTACCTCTCTGAACCCCTGCAGAACCTGTACTGTAACCAACCTGTACATTTGTATTGCTGTACAAAAACCGATCCAATAAAGGCATTCAAACCTTCTATGGCTTCATGGTCAGATTTCAGAGTTACCGTGTCTACAAGGATGAACTAAGCAGGATAAGAACAGGAAGAAGCTTTGTGGCACCACAGGGATGTATGGGATTAGTCTTTGCAAAGCTTACTTGGGCAAATGGATGTCAAGCCCCAGAAGCCCTGGCTGTGAGCTGTCCTTCCACTGGGTGGTAGCAGCAGGTATCTGCTGTAATGGGGTGGCTCTTGGTTTCGGCTCAGGGAGGTCAGGTTTGCAATGGGGCATGCAGCTGGGGCAGGAAGAGGTGGCACTTCCCCTTTTCCTTGGGGAGATGCTCATGAGGCTGCAGCTTAAGAGGGAAGCTGTTTCTTGGGCTATACAGAAACGTGCTTGTGCTGCCTTAGCACATCAGAATGGTTCCTTCAAGATGCGGCTTTCATTAAAGTCGCTGTGAAAATCTGGCACACCAAAATCACTTGTTGGTTAAGAGCTTGGGATGAGACGTGTGCTTATTCTGGTGCCAGCACAAAGGGGATCTGAATGCTCGTCTCCTGCAAAGCAGGCAACACTTGACTCACAAAGCTCATGAGATTTGGGAAAAAGAACTTGTTGGAGCTCAGCACCTTTCCTCAAAGCTTTCAGTATCGGGGGTGTTGCAAAGAATCAGACTCATAGAATGGTTTAGGTTAGAAGGGACCTTAAAGCTCCTCCAGCTCCAACCCCTGCCACAGGCAGGGACCCCTTCCACTGGAGCAGCTGCTCCAAGCCCCTGTGTCCAACCTGGCCTTGAGCACTGCCAGGGATGGGGCAGCCACAGCTTCTCTGGGCACCTGTGCCAGCGCCTCAGCACCCTCACAGGGAACAGCTTCTGCCTAAGAGCTCATCCCAGTCTCCCCCCTGGCAGGTTAAAGCCATTCCCCTTGGCCTGCCCCTACAGGCCCTTATAAACAGTATGTTTCTGCAGGAAGGCCAGTTTAGATGATGCAATGTGTTTCTCATCCTTGTTTCACTCCTAATTTCTGATCAGCATTACTGCTAACACCTGGTTCAAGCAAAACCAGCTGGGCTTTGAGCAGACCCCACCTTCAATCAGGAAGGATGTGAGCTGACCTCTAAGGCCATTCAGCCTTGCAGCTTCAGCAGGTAAGGTGGGCAGGGTGGAGAAGGGGGTCTCACAATCTTTCTGGGCCCAAAGAGATCTTTCTACAGCTGGTTAGCTGTGTATCAATGGCAGAAAAAGAGGGTTTGGTTAGCTGGTAAAACTAACTGAAGGAGTAGATGCTGTGTGCTTTTTAGAGGGGAAAAACAAAACCAAGCTGAGATGGGTAAGCTTTGAGAAGTATGTGGGAAGGTGCAAATGTAATGTGGCATTTTATGTAATTTATTGCAGTAGATAAAAGCATGAGGTTCCTGTGTCTGACCTTCTTTTCAGACCAGAAATGGTTTTATTAGACCTCAAATGGTTTCTAGCAGTAGGTCTGTATGAAACACAAGGGGGTTACAGGAGGGAGAGGATGGAGAGTGGAGTCTGAAGTGGGTTTGGTGTCCAAGGGGGGCTTGGCCTGACCTCAGGAGGAGCAGAACTCATGGTTGTGTTGGTAGGTGCTTGGGGTGAGTGCTCTCATCCTGAATCCCTGTACATGTTACTGCAGGGATCACCTGCTCATCCAGGTGAGGCATCCAGGGGGTTGCCCTCTTAAGAGGACTGAGGTCTCTGAAGGGCATCACTGCTGTAATGCACAGGGGGTAACCTTGCTGCTTTCCCCCTTGGACACAACAGCTTCTAGAGAGGCTGAGCTGATGTGTGCATCAGTGCAGGAGACAAGCAGGGGGCTAACACAAGGTGCCTTCATTTCCAGCTGTGGTAACGTGTGTACTGCAGCACTGAGTCATCTCTGCAGCTGTGAGACCCACCAGAGAACCTGTAAGCAAATACATGGACCTGTTTAGCAGTGGCTGGTCCTCATGAAATTGATTTCTGATCTGAGAAACAAGCTGCGATTGTCTCCAGCACGTTCAGAGCATCAGTTCTGCTAAAAGAACTCCTTGGTAGAACCTTTGTTATTAGGTTATGTTTAAATACATTAAAAAAGACACTGGAAAGCCCCTAATAAACTGCTTCATAGTGAAGACCTTTGCTAGAAAGGCTAATTTTGCAGCTACTGTTTTAGCAGTCAGGAAAGCATCCTATAGTATCCTTTATAGAGAGGATACCACACGAGCTGTTCAAAGCTGGGTCTTGCTCTTCTGATCTCTGGTTCTCATTTCAAGACAGGCTCCTGCACCCCCATTTTGTGTGGGAAAGTCTGTGTGATGCTCATCCAAACAATGCCTTTTGTACCCTGGGTTCGAGCTGGGAAAGAGAAAGTGTGGATGTGTTTGTATGTGCAGTGGTGATCCCTTATCAAAGCCATGTTTCCTCTGACAGCTGGAGAGAGAACTTCCCGTCCTGGAGTGGTCTTGTGTGATGTTTGTGCCAGAGTCATCCTCTCAAACAGAGGAGGATGTGGTGACTGCTTCTGGTAGCTTAGGGAGCCCTACTTTAAATACAACAGAATTCCCCTTTACTGAATGATTTAGGTGCCTGTGTGTGAGAAGTGTTCTGAGCTGCAATGAGCAGCTGTGTAGTATGTGCCTGCCTGGCTGCTGTGCTCTACAACTGCATAGGGCTGCTGCACACATGCAGCCTCCTGTGCCTAGAGCAGGACACTACTTTATGTGCTGTAACGGGGCTCTGAGGCAGTAGATCAATTCCCCATTATTCACAAACCCTCCTTCTAGCCAAGCACCACAGTATTAAGGAACTACTCCTGGGTTTTCAGGAGTGCAGTGAAATGGTGCCTGATGTCTGCAAACTGCCTGAGGTGTCAGAAACAGGTTTATTCCCACAGCTCCAGTGTTGGCTGTTCACAGCGGTGACCCCAGTCTGTTCGCTGCCTTTAGGGCATCATCTCCTCTAAAAACCTAAGAGAGAACCTGCAATTCCCTTTACCTGCTATGAGTCCTTCCCAGCAGCATCCTCCGCTCGCAGTGCGCGGTGCTGGATCCTGCCCAGGCACTGCACTGAAAGCACTTCTGGGGGGCACCAGCCCCATCTGAACCCCGAGGGTTGCTTTGGCAGGGACGTTGGCAGCCGCAGGGCTCAAAGCAGCCCGACCTCTTCCTCTCCCTGTGGCTGAGCTCCTGCCCCGGCTGAGCCGCTGCTGCGGTCCCCGGGCTGACCGGCGGATGCTGGGGAGGGTGATTCAGATAGGACAGGAAACCAGAAGCTCAGAGCTGACTCCAGCGTTGGTGGCTGTGAGGCACAGGAGGAGATGGGACGCACGGGGGACAGCGGCTGAGCTGAGGGTAAGGTGGGAGAGGGAAGGAGGGATGGGGACAGGAATGCCCGTGGGGTTGTGTGCGGCTTTGGGGGCACTGACTTCAGTGAGCTCGGAGATCCTGGGTTTGCCCCTGGAAAACCCTTCTGCAAAGCCACACGCTGGGAGTTACCCCTCACTGCTGCTGGTGGCTGTCACCCGACAAGCTCCAGGGTGTGAAAACTGCCTCTGAACACCTCCAAGGTGTGAATAATGACTCCTCCTGGCAGCGTTTGTGCCCCCCTGACCCAAGAGGAGACTCTGCTCCGTACAACCCCTCTCACAAGGCTGTTCTGTACATTGGTGATGGTTTCAATTACATGATTTCTGTGCTCACCTCTACTGCAATAGTCTAGAAGACTGAGGCTGAGCTGCTCTCATCCCACATCCCATCAGTCCTGCTGCTGGTTCCTGCCTATGGTTCCTGGGACTGCTGCAGCCTGCTTTGTTTCCCCTTCCAAAGCCCAATCCTACATAATAGCTGACTTGAGCTCCGCTTTCTGTTTTCCAGCAGTTCCAGGGCTGACTGGCATTAGGTATATGACTGTATGTCTTTTACTGCATATAAATGCTTGAAATTGTTAATCCTGCATGAAAAGAGCTTTGTTTTTGCAGCAGTTTTCTCTTCTGATCAATGTTCAGTGTAATACAGGCCAAAAAGTAGACACTTAAGCAGAACAGGATAATTTTGTGTGTTATCAGCCCATTTCATTGCTCTGGACTACATAAGAGTACTGAGTTAAGTCCATGTGAGTTGCCCATATCTGCAGTTGCTAACGTGGCATCCCCCAGACTCCACAGCAGTGGTGAAGGATGGTGCATGGCTTTGATGCTGCCTGAAACAGGGGAAGTTAAGGATAAATACAAGGTATTTCTGCTGCTGTGCTGCTTGTGGTTAGGATTTTCTGCTGTGTTTCCCACCTGAGGTGTTTTAAAGCATTTTACGAAGTGATGATCGATGTGAAAGCTGATCTATCAATTCCTATTTTCTCTCTTGTCCTGTGTTCTGTTGCAATGCACCTACTGCTCCCCTGGTGTAAAATGAAGCGTGGTCTGCTTGAATTGAATAGCTATAGAAAACCAGACTTTGCAGCAGCAGCTCTCCTAAGAAAACGGGTGGGAAATGGGATGTGGAGACCTTTGGGAAGGAGCTTTTCTGGAGGCTCAACGCTGGTGCTTGAAGTGGTTCCAACCCCTTGGAGACATCAGCTCCTCCATCGATGGGACTCTCTGAGGCAGCCCATGCAAGGCTGGCAAACAGAAAGCAGTGTTCCTTGCCTTGGAGACACTGAGTCAGGGGGAGCCGTGTGTCTGGGCCAGGAGTCCCTGTGCTCATTTCATATGGTGAGGTTTTAAATAGACTCCCAGCTCTCCATTTCCTGCCGTGACTCATCCAATCAGTCCGAATTAGTCTTAATCTATTGCAAACGGGTGCTGAGCACACAGCTTCTGGAGGGGCACATGATGGCTGCTTTGTATTTGCCTTTGAGACTCTTGTTTTTACAGCTAGGTTGGGTGCAGGGTATAAACCTGCTGTTTCAGGCCTTCTCTTACAATGGGAGAGGCTTTGAGGTGTGCGCTTGGTGCCTGCAAAGGGCTGAAATGACTTCATTAAGAGTGATCTTGCACAAAACCCCCCTTTTTTCCACATCAACACATTGCTGACTCTCCTGGGCTTTCATCAAACAGTTCAAGTGTGGTTGAAGGGTTTTTAAGTGGGCTTTTTGCCTCTTCTGCTGCCCTTGGAAAGATCCTCCAGGCTTTGCATCCAGTAGGAACTTTCTTTCTAGCCTGTGCATATCCCCCTTACAGACACTCATTTTAGAACCACTATTCTCTTATTTAAATAACAGCTTTTCTCACTTTGGTGTTTTGCTCTTGAGGAGGTTGACAGTGAATATCCACATGCTCTCACTCCTATGTCCATGCACTCTCAACCTCTGCTTTAGTAGACCTAGAAGTGAGAGACCTTTCAGCCTTCCCTGATGAAACAACCTCTCCTTCCCTTGGCTGTTTATAGCAAGCCCTGTCACTGGGTTTAATCCTGCATTTAGGACTAGAAACCCTCCACACCAGCTGATGGGACTGGCACATACACAGGGAATCATCATTGGCAAATCCATTCTTCCCATTATAAACCCTGTTTGTCTCTTTGATTGCTATGAATACCTGAGGCCATGAAAAGAGCAGCTCTTGTTCAGAAGGCACAGGAGAGGTGCTGTGCTGCAGGGATCATGGCTTTACCCAGCCTCCAGTGTGATGTCCTCCCTGGAATTGCTTATTGGGAGCAGCTGCTCCTGGGGGCTTTGGCAGTGTCGGTGCCAGAGGTACGCACTGTGGCTGCACCAGCTTCCTCATGCAAGGAAGAACTTCTGCCAGCATGGAAAGGGGGGGAAAACCATAGAAAAGGAGAACAGGGAAGTGCATAAACAGAACAGGACATTTCAACACCATCTGAGTGTCACTCCTGGAGCTAGATGCGAACCTGTTATCTCCCCATGTTTGCATTTAGCGTCTTGAAAGCAAGTCATTAACGTGGTACATCCTTCTGATGCACTCAGGCCTCATCACAGACCTCAGTAGCTTCAATGTTGTGTTTTCTCCTTTCCCATCTTCCCAAG
This sequence comes from Melopsittacus undulatus, assembly GCF_012275295.1. Classification (NCBI taxonomy): domain Eukaryota; kingdom Metazoa; phylum Chordata; class Aves; order Psittaciformes; family Psittaculidae; genus Melopsittacus; species Melopsittacus undulatus. Next base: position 4,882,262 of record NC_047539.1, on the reverse strand, counting down.
GCAGGAGCAGGGAAAGCACATTCAGCCTTCCAAATACTGCATTTATGTGCTGCCGGCTGTCTGCTCATCATAAACCTGTTCATCACCTCCTCCCATCAGCTCCTTATGAGAGGAGCTTTGGGATGAAAGAGAGGATATCTCTGCACTTGGGTGTTTGGTGAACACAAATGGCCTCTGGGCTGGCGCTGTGCTTCTGGCTTGGTGTCTGCAGGAGCTTTCTCCATGGGGGATGCTGTGATGGGGATGGGATGTGTAGTGCCCTGCTCAGCATCACTGCAAATATCCACCTTTGGTGTTCCTGTTCTCCCCCACTGTAGAAACAGACCCAGCTGTAGAAGGGGGATGGCAGCCTGCCCTGTAGCAGTGCAGACGAGGTCAGTGTTGTCAGGCACCTTCAGCTCTGACCTTTTCTTTAAAGGAAAGAAAAAAGAGGGGGGGAACCCAAACCACCCCCACCCGAACCCACAACCACACCAGCAGTGTTACAGCCCTTCCAGTAAGGAATTTCAGTCACCAGCACAGGGTCAGCTTCCCTTAGTTGCCTCTTGCAGATGCTTTAGAGATGATCCACAGCTCATGATTTCCATAGGGGATGCTGAGCCAAGGGAAAATGATGTGATAAACCACATGGTTTTGACTGGGTGCTGGTCCCGCACCCCTGGGGTAGGTCTAAGGCGTTCTGGGCATGCTGCTAATGTAACACAACTCATCCCATCATCTTCAGAATGTGCTTCAAGAAACTCTGCAGGGAAAGGCCTGGAGCTGCTGTGCCCTTGTGAGCCCTTCAAGGCAGCCTCAAAGGGAGCAGAAATAGGCTCACTTTGCTCACAAGCAGAGAAGATGGTCTCAAAGCCAACTTGTGCTGGGTGTGGGATCACTTTTGGGCAGCCAGACTGTGTGTGGGCATCACTGAGAGGATGCTGACACCAAACCTCATCCTGTCCTTCAGCAATCCCTCCCTCCTGGCAGGGGCAGAGCAATGCTGGGCTCAAGGGGCTTTCCAAAGCAGAAATGGGAGCATGGGTCTTTCCTTTCTTTCCCCTGCCTCACACTGATTTACACCATAGTCATTCTGACACTGGCATAGGACTGGGACCCCAGTGCCAATCTGGACCACAAACCTTCCACCAGCATCCCTGGCTACAACACTGAGCGACTGGCATGGGCAGGAGGATGCTTGGTCAGCACTGAGCGACTGGCATGGGCAGGAGGATGCTTGGTCAGCATTGAGTGCTGGGCTGCTGCGGGAAGAGTTTTCTCCACTGTGAATGGGGAATCTGAGTTTGGGCAGAGAATTGTTATTTATTCTACTTTTACACACACAGAGGCAGATGGTGCTGAGCAGGGTAGGACCAAGAGGCTGTTTTCTATTGGTTTGTATTGCTCTTTGTTTAAATAGTTTTAATTATTGTCATTATTTTACATATATCTGTATCTCCTCCAATCTATATATGCACATTTCCTCCTTTTACCCACAGTGGCTATACCAGTACAGTACAGGCTTACACTGTAATGAGGGAGATTCCAGCTAGGCAGTAGGAAGTCTTCCTGCCAGGCAGAGCAGTGACGTCCTGGCCTTTGGCAAGTTGAAGTCTCCCCATCCCTAGGGGCCAAAGGAGAGGTTTATTAAAAACATAAATAGATTAAAGTAATCTGTAAGTAAAGAAAAATCCATCCCTGGGGAAGAGCAATGGGTGAAAGGATCCCTCCGCTCCCAGCAGGCCGGTTGCTGGGGTATTTATAGGGTGGTTTGTGTGTTAAAGGAAGAAACTGAAGCCGAATCATGCTGATCATTACAAATGTTTGCTGCTGTTTGTGGAAGAGCCTCTCACGGAAGGGAGGGGAAGAGCTGGTGTCTGAGGCAGCCCAAGGCAGGGAAAACTGGGGGGGGGTTAACAGTTAAAGTAAGTCTGTGCTGCAGGGAAATAGCCAAAGCTTCTGGTACTTGGAGGCACTTGGGATATTCAAAGCTGCCCTTTTTGCCCTCTCTTCCAGATATTGACAGGTGGTGTCTTCTGACAATGTCTGATGATGGCAAAGTGTGTTATGGGAGTGGGAATAAGCAGATCCAAGTGTGGTTTTCCTCTTTGTGCTAGTGTCCTGAGGTGATCTCCATGAGTCTTTCCTTTCCCTACAGTGAAATAGGGGTTTAACTCCAGGTGTACATGGGCCCCAGACCAGAGCAGTAGGGAAAGGGAATTGCTCTGCCGCCCTGTAACACAGCCCTAAAGCCTGTCCTGCACCCTCAGCAAGCACCCAGCCCTTTGGGGCTGTGAAGACAAAGTGCAGGCTGTCTGGGGGGATGGAAGTGTGCTGATGCTCACAGGCTCCCCTTGCTGCTCTCTTTCAGGCTGGATGCCGCCAGGCCATGGTGCAGATGGAGCTGCTTTGGGCAGCCACTGCACTGATGCTGCTGGGGGCTGCCATCAGCCTCTGTGTCCGGTGCCAGCGCTCGGGTAAGACCCTGACCGTGTGCTTTGGGTGCTGCCTGTGCCTCCATGCACCCCTTTGCTCTTGGGGGGGTTGGTTCTGCTCAGCCATGTGCCAGCTCAAGGAGCTTTGCCCTCGCAGGGATGCTCTAGGGTCTCTGATGGGTCTCTGCTGGTGGCCACAGAGCAACTGGGGAAGGACCCCCCGGTTCACAGCATCCCTTCCTGGGGGGGTGCGACACCCTGGGCTGCAGACCCCTCTCCCTGGTCACTGTGGTGGTGACTTTGGGAAAAGCCACCCAGGAGGAGCACGTCCGGATGCAGAGGCTCTGGGGCAGATGGGCAGGAGGAGGGGAGGAATGGGAGGAGAGTCTGGGGATGGATTCAGATAGACATTAAATACAAAGCAAATGGGTGAGCACCCACCTTAGTGGGGGTTTGAGCCCACCTCTGGGCATGGTGTGGGCTTCAGTGGGGCAGAGAGGCTGCAGTTCAGGGGACAGGAATGGGTCACTTGCTCCAATGTCTGAGATAACATAACACGGTTTAAAAGCATCAGTCAAAACTGCATCACGACTGTGGCTTCTGCTGTCCTCTCATGCTCCTGGGTGAGGAAGTTTTGTGAATGTGTTTTATTGGTCTTTCTGATCTTTAACTCCCAAATGATCCTTTTCTAAGGGTTTTTTTTCTCCTTATCTTCCAGTTACCAAGCGAGAGAAGCAGCTGAATGACCAGAGGAGCCAGTAAGTTGCTTTTCCCAATCCTTTGCTTTTTCTCCCCAGACTCGGGCTGAGACCTGGCCAGAGCCAGACCCGCTCCATGGATCACAGCTGGGATAAAATACCCCCCGAATGGGGGGTGTAGGGCAGTGTGTCCCAGCCCAGGGGCTGCAGAAGGGGTAGTGCCTTTACAAAGAACAACCCAAACTGAAACTGCAGCTCTCACTGTGATTCCTGGGAGCCATTAACCAGCTGAGAGATGCTCTGTGATGAGAACTGGAAGGGCAAGTCCTTATCCTGCCCTGTTTTCCCCCCCGAGATGAGGTAGAGAGGTTGGTAACTTCATGAACAAGGCCCTTGGCTGGTGCTGGTGGGACCCTGAGCCAGAGCAACCACTGACCTGCAGCACGAGCAGGGAAGGAAATGCATTGTACACACCTCACCCCGCTTGTTTCCTCCAGCAACAGACAAACCACAGCTCGGTGGTCAAAGGAAGAAGTGAAAAAGCTGCCTTGTAACCTGTACTATTGGGGTAAACACGGTGCAAAGGGGCTCTGCCAAGGCCAGGGGGTTTGTTTTGGCTCTGCTTGTTGAGGATGGGGGAAAGCTCTGATGGGGTCCATTGCAGACCGATGGTAAAGCCAGCGCAGGCTCCATCCCCCATGGGCTTGTGTTGAATTGTCCTGACCCCTTGGAATGGACACCTGGATTAAGTGGTTTGGTTTCAGGCTCATGGTGGTGTCTGCTCCTGTTAGAGATCTGGTTTGGGGTAGTTCAGGCTTAAATCCACGTTTGCAGACCTTGCAGTGAGGTCCTTGGACACCTCATCTACCACAGCCAGCTCTGTGCCATGAATACTGGCTTGGGACAGAGGGTGACCCAAGGGAAAGGGGAGGAAGGGGATGCTTTCAGGGTCCCATCAGAGTTAATAGGTACCCCTATGCACCTGCAGTGGAAGAGCTGTGGAATCCTCTTGTGCTCTAAAGAGCAGCTCTGGTGTTAACTAAAACGTGGTTACTGCGCATCTGTGTTACTGTTGTTGTTGATCTTGTATGTTGTTGCTTTCGAGTTGACGTTAAGGGATGTTGGGAGAGGCAGGGACAGCAGCAGAGGTGAAGCAGTGGGGTTTGAAGCCATTTCATGGGTGAACACCCGAGTTTTTTGTGGGTAAAAATACTTTTCTGGTCTTAACCCATTCATAAAGTGTCAGAACAGGAATTATCCTAAATGATGTTTTCCTCATCACAAGTCCTTCTCTGATCTGATGCTGGCTGCTCTGCCAGTGGCCCATAAGCGCATCTTGACTTTAAAGGGACAAATTGGAGCCTGGGACACTGTTCCCAGCTCATAACAGGTCCTGCATGATGTGCTGAGTGATGCTCCCTCAGTGTTTCATGCAGCTCAGTGTGGAGGCTGTGCTCTCCTCCTTCCACTCACCAAACAGGAGGTCTCTTGCATTTGCTTTCCTTGTCTTAGACCCCAGAATTCAGCTGAGGTTGAACCTCTGTTTTTTCCAGGCTCAGAAGCCAGCAGAGTTTTGAGGTGATCCGATCCCATTCCAGTGAGTATGAGCATTGCAGGGGGCAGGTCCTGCAGGCACAAAATGGCCTCACCTTGAAGCCAGACGATGAAATGTCATAGGATTGCAGGTGTAAAAGCCACCTTAGATGCTCATAGGCGTGTGAATTCTGAGCTCTAGGAAAAGAATCTCCCTTTGCATTGAAAATAGATCACTAAAGCAGTGTCATCAAAGTGCAATCTCTTATTAACTGGGGCTCTTTAAACGGCTCTGCTCCCCCTGTGTGAACAGCAGCATGGGGGAACCCAAACCGATGGTGAGTCATTAACCATCGCCCCCTTCCTGCTTCCTGCAGCGAGCTGGGTTAGACACTGACCTTTTATTGTGATCCCGACGTGAGCTGCTCATGGGTCTGTGTTTAATGTCACCATCTGCAGGGTCCCATTCCTGGGACCTGGCTGGGCCCGAGCCCCATAACCCCCTACAGGTTCCTGCTTCAGCCCAGCCCGACCACAGCATCACAACGTACAGATGCATCCTGCAGTGTGAAGGGAGGGGTGTTGAGCATGGAAAGGCTCCAAATCGAACAGTTTTGGGGAAGAACAGGCAATAAGGCAGCAGTTGGGGTTGCAGCTTCCTCTGGGGTGTGTTTGCCAGCTCAGTGCTCTGCACAGATACCAGCTTTCCCTCCATTTGTTTCCTTTTTGGCCATTTATGACCTTTAAAAGAGCACTTTGTGAGTTATTTTGGGATGTGTTAGGAGACTGCTGGCCAGCACCATGGGATCCTCTGTGGTGGATGCTCTGTGCTCTTTGAAACACCTGCTGCTACCAGCACCATTAACACCCTGCTTTGTTCCTGGTGCTAGCTATGACCCAAAGGCTGGAACAAGTTAAGGAACCTGAGAACTTATCAATAGTGAGGTAGGTAACAAACCCCAAACAAACAACATCTCACGGCAAAGCCAAGGTTGGATAAGTTCAGCCAAGATACGTAGATGTTTTGGATTTGGGATTGGGTTCTGGACCATATAAATGTGCCTTGGGCTATACTGGTGTAAGAATCATAGAACAGTTTGGGGTGGAAGGGGTCTTCAAGCTCATCCAGTCCATTCCCCCTGCCACGTGCATTGATATCTTCAACTAGACCAGGTTGCTTAATTCATTGATGGTCAATAGTGAGTTCAGGCTTTCACTGGATTTCCTGCAGTTTGGCTGCATTCTACTGGCAACTGTTTAGCCTGAATCCAAGGAAATGAGCTGTGGCTGCACATAACAGGCACACCATGGAAAAGAAGTAGCCATTCTTTACTTATAAGCAGTTTGGCACAAGCAATCCCCTTCTCCCCATCACCAACCCCCTCCTGAACTCCATGGCTGCAACAACTCTGCAGCATCAAGCACAGTTATTCCCATATTGGGGATCTCATCTCATCTTGCGTTGCTCAATGTGTATCCTGTTATAACCGAGCAGGCAGGGTTCACACATGGTCTTCTGGCTTGGTCACTGTTGTGGTTTGTAAACCTGTTGCTGTTTGCTCAGACCTGGAATTTTAGCTCATTTTTCCCTGTGTCAGGAACACCACCAAGGAGCTCAGTGCCACCCATCACGCAGGATACGGTGAGCATCCCCCCGGGATGGGCGCTGGTGTGATGCTCTCCTCATCCACAGGGAAGCACCTACCACAGAATTCCCAAATGGGGATGTTGCAAACCCTGGCTCATTTGTGTAGGTGCCATTTGGGAGCTCCCACTGGGAAGATGGAGCCTCTTTGAGGCTGGTTACTCATGCCAGACCTGGGCAGGACAATGGGGTGTTATCCTGAGAACAAGAGGGGCAATGATAAAGCTCACTCTTGTTAGTAGCACCTACTCATGGTGCTGCACAGTGATGCTTAACAGGACCTAGCCTGGGTCTGAGTTGAAAACCCAGTGCTGAGCAGTCCTGGTTAGAGCCACAGGGACAGGTTATTCCAAGTATCACCCCTGGCTGTCCCAGTATCTGGGGCATCCAGTCCTGCAGCCCCGTTCCCTGGCCCCAAAGAGCTGAGTGGGGACAAAGCTGCTGATGCCAAAACGCTCAGTGGCTCCATCATTGAACTGCTCCCATTTGTCAGCCTGAATGTAAGACATCCCTCTGCTCTTCCCCAGGGAGCAGGGCCGAGTCCAGGTATCGGGATTTCCTGACAGGTAAGTGCTACAGCCCAGGGGTCTGGGGAGGGAGGGCAGTGGGAGGTTACAGGGATGGGAACTGATGGGAGCACACAGCCAGTGCTGTAGCTGGGCTTGGTTAATGTAGTGATTGCATGTCAGACATGCTGACCCTAAGAGGATTACTGGTGCATGGGGCTGTGCTCTCCTTTCCCAAACCAGGGAGAATATTCCTGATCTCCCTGCCAGCTGGCAGGATCTGTCCATGAGCCCTGGTTTCCTCAGGGCCTGGGGTGGATCAGGGCTGCTCCAGCCTCCTGGCTGTGCATGTGGATGGGTTTGGGGATGTGCTGGGGACATCTGCTTTAGCTGTGCTAGGGGCATTTGATCTGGCTGTGCTTTGGGATGCTGGTTTGGGTCCATGCAGTGGTATCTGTGCTGATGGCAAACCCTTTGTGCTTGCAGAAGACTACCTGCAAGGTGATGATGCTTATGTGTAAGTAGCTGGGTGCTGCCCACCATGAATGGAGCAGAGCTGTACTGGTCCCAGTGCAGCCCTATCTGTCTTCTAGCTCAGACTGTGGGCAAGAGGAGCTAACTCTGGCTGCTCTCCCTGCAGGGAGCCCATATCTCTGGATTACTACAACAGTGCCATGTTCTTCACACCACCCAATGGTAAGACCTCCATGTGAGTGAGATGGGTTTCTTCTTGTCCACCAGCCTAGATGTCTGATGGCTCAGGGAGCTCACAAGACTCTTCCCATCCAGCTCTGTGTGTTATTGCCATATGGCTTGAAGCAAGCGTGGGTCCAGGAGTCACGTTCATTAAGGGGTGTAGTGGAGCTGTGGCACTTGAAGGATGCCCAAGCCCCGACCAATCCATCTCTTGGCTATATCAGGACAGCCCAAGTTTATTCTTGGTTCTAACTGCACAAAACACTGTTCTTAGTCTATTTCAGCACCAAATTATCCATCACTGCAAGAGCATTCAGGGTAGTGAGGCTGTTTCCCTCTTCTTAGCTCAGTCTGGTTTGTGTGAGCAGAGGCTGCAGCCCCACATGATCCTGGCCAAAAGCACAGGAATGGGCACATCCTCATCCCAAAGCTTTTTGCCAAGGGAACACCTTCAGACATTTTGTGTGCTTGGTTTATGAAGCCGGTGAATGGAATGGCTGTAGACAGCAGAGCCCTCACCCCTCAGGGCCTGCCTGTCCCGGCTGAGCTGGGTGCTGCTCCCCTTCAGTGAGGCTTTGGAGAAGCCTTGAGGGTGCCAGGGTCGGCTGCAGTGGTGCTTATGGGGTCTGTAAGGTTTCCCAACTTAGGGGCCGTGTGTGTCAGTGGTGGTGTTGGCATCAGTGGATGCAGGTTTGGAGGTTAGCAACATCTGGTTCAGCTGCTCATGGGCCCAGCCAGGGCTGAAATAACCAGCACCAGAACAAAGGTGTTGGGAGTTTTAAATTACTCCAAGCTGATTTTGGTTCCAGATGCTGTTAGATTTGATGTGCTTGGAATGGGCCTCAGTTTCCTTCCTAGGAACCAAGAACAAGCTGGAGAAGACTCCACAGTTGCAAATTTAATGCTTGCCAGGAAGGAAAAACCCCTTCTGACTGCCAGCCTGGGCTGGGAACCTGGGGATTCACTCCTCCCCTTCCCCTGTTCACCTCAGGGCTGCTGTAGGGCTGGTAATGATGCTTATTGGGTTTATTCCTGTCCATAGGGAAAGTCCTGGTGCCTCAGGACCAGCTTCCACTGCTCGCCCTTGGGTGGCTCCATGCTGTTGGTGATGGTGTTCCCATGATGCAGCAATGACCCATGCACTGGAGATGCCCCATCCCTGGGTCAGCGAAGGCTGTCACAAGGACTGATGGGGTTTTAGCTAATGTGTGTTTCTCGATGTGAAACAGCCCTCTCCTGCAGGTGCTGAACTCTTCCTTCTGTCCTTTGTCCCCTCCCCTTTCTTCTCTCCACCAGAAAAAGAGGAGGATTCCCATTCCTACCAAAACGTCATCATTGGAGCACCTCAGGGCTCGGACGTGGGTAGGTGCTGCTGTTGTGGTTCATGTGTGTCACACAAAGCTATCTGGGAGTGCAGAGGGGGGATGACCTGCTCAGCTCAGGAAACCCTCCCCATTCACAGGCTCAGCTCTTCCTATTGTAGCCTGGGTGCCAGGGCTGCTGCAGGCACAAAGCAGACCTGAAGTGTTGCTGCCTGCTGCAGGAAGATGCATGTGATGATACTTTGGGGATGAGAGCTCATCTCCAACTGATCCCTTTGGCTTGGAGGTTTCTGCAGCAGTTTGGGGTCCGCATTGCTCCTCAAGGTTCTGAGTGTTGTTACAGCCAAGAATGATCACAGTTCTAGCCCCCAGTTCACCATGAGGTTTGTCACCATGTCCAGCCCAAGAAGCCTGCAGCCAGTGAGCTGCTGGAGGGTGGCACTGGACCACAACGTCAGCTTAAGGGCTTCCAGCTTCTGCCCTGGGATGCTGCAGTCAGAATAGGAAGTCAGTTTGTTTTCCATGAGAGATTTAACACAGCACTTTCTGCAGTGCTAAAGCCTGCCCTGCTCCCACTGGAGGAATGAGGGGAGGCAGGAGCAGCAGGGACCAGCCTGATCCCATCTGTGTGTGCAGATACCCAGGCACGTGATAAGGCTGGGAAAGCAATGAGGCAGCATCAGCAGATGTAGGGCAGGACAGCAGCCGCCTGGCTGGAAACTCAGCCACGTGCATGGGGTGATAGAAGGGGGGGTGTCACAAAGGCCCATTTTTAGTCCCTTTGCTGTTCAGCATCATCCTGTCCAAACTCTTGTTGGTCACAGATGATGCTGCAGACTATGAGAACAGCTCGGCAATATACACATGGCAACTCCATCAAGCAGAAGGTATGTTCCCAGCAATTCTCTGGTAAGCAGGAATGGGGCTCGTGGGCACTTGAGCAGTACAAACCATGCTCACAGCAATGTAGCCATTGCCCCTGTCTTATTTGCCCCCCCCAATCATCTGTGCTTAACACATATGGCAATGTGCAAATGGCTACACTCACTTGTACTTGAATACTGCTGTGGTGGGATGTGGTGTTTCTAGTACTCAAAAGGCTACTGTGTAGGTGGCTGTGCCTAAACCCTGACTGTGGGATACTACAGGAGGATGTTGCTCTTCATGTCTTATACCCTCTTAGGTTTTGAAGTTGCCCTGGTGCAAGCTCAGCCTTCCAATCCCCTTTGACAGAGAAATGTGCAGCACGCACATCCCAACACTCTGGTCAGCCCAGCACTGTTCTGCAGTAGTCAGGGGTTCATATTTCTTAAGCTAACCTTTAAACAGCAGTTTAACATGTGGCTTCCTGTGAAGCTTTTTGGTTGTCTGGTCTGGGAGATAGTGGTGAATGCATACATGTATATAGTAAGAGCTTGCTGTCTCTGGACTGGAAGCTGTGTAAGTAAAGTGATTTTTGTTACCCTATTTGCACACTCTCTAAACTAAATCTAAGTCATCTCTTTTGGCTCTGAAAAGCTGTCCATGCTCACTGCTTGCTGTGACCATTTTGAATCCCCTTCAAGGAGACCTTGATGCTGATCTGAGGTTTCTTAGCCCAGGCACAAAGTCACATTGTCACCAAAGGCTAAACACTGGCAGAGCACGGAGCATGTCTATGGTGTGAATGTGTTTTTAGATCAACCCACTCACTGATCAGTGCTTCCCATCCCTCACTCGCAGCTCTGCAGACAGAAAGCCTGGATGATGAGCCAGACTATGTCAACGCAGCTCCTGCATCAGGCCCTGCCCCGCTGTCAAAGCAAAGGTAAAGGAGAGCCAGTGGTTGATGTATTTATTTGGTGGTGGGAGGGTTTGGTTTATGCCAAAGAGAGCTTGGTGGGAGCTTTGCCCCTTGCTGGCAGGGAAGACTAGCCATGAAACAGTGATAAAAGTGCTCTAATGGTAACTTTTATAAGCAGTTCTGCATCTATTTCTCTTCCACAGAGAGATAGTGATGAGGGGGGAATTACATCTCTGTGTTAGCCATAGTGTGGCCCTGCTTTTTGCCCTGGAAAGAAAATGTAGTGGGCAGCAGAGTTAAGAAGTTGAAAGCTGGGATTAAAAGTCAATGGACTCACTATTTTTCCCCCCTCTCATTTCAAGTACTCTGTGTAAAGCCTGAAGAAATCCTTAGCTGAGCTGTAGGAGCACATCAGTGAGCACACAAGGGGTTTTCCATCCCTCAGAGGAGTCGCTTCACCAAATTGTGCCCAAGATCATGCAGAAGGTGCCACTAAAAGGAAGCAATGTTCTGCTTGAAGTCCCATGGAAGTCCAACTGCAAACCTGCAACTGGAGAAAGTACTCAATGGCCACGGGCCATTTCCCATCTCATTCCCCTGCATGTCTGCTGGAAGGAGGATGGCCACTCTGTGCCATGTTTTCTCCTGTCAAGCATGAAATGAATGTTTAAATTGCAGAGCAGTAATGCAGCCAGCTACTTAATTTGTCAGGGTGACTCATGCATGATGGTATTAAGACATAGGGATTATGTTCTGATTTAGTTCCTATGCTCTCCCACAGAAGCAGTTTCCTACAAGAGAGGAACTGGCAAGGCAGAGGTTGCTTTTAAAACAGCAGTGGTTTGTGGAGCTAAATGTCATACCAACCTGCTCACCAGAGCTAAAGAGGATTAAATCCCTGCCTTGCCCACAGCCTGTAATTCACAGTATCCATGGCAGTTTTTCTTGTGTTTCACTATCTGGTTTATAACAATACAAAGATGCTGCAACAGCTGAGAAGGTCAGATCCACAGCTGCCAGCCTGAGAAACTGCATCAGGTCTTTTAGTAGTGCTGTAGGAACATCAGCCCTGAAACACAGTCCTTGTCTCTTGAGCCCTGATGCACAGATTTGGCACCGGTTTATCACTTATTTATTAAAATGGAAAGGCCTCCAAAGAGAATGCAGTGGTTTATTATGTCTTGCTATGATGCAGATTTTGTCTGAGTGGTTGGGTGAGACAGAGCTGGAAACACATGAGGATCTTAAGGTCCCTTCCAACCCTAACTATTCTATGATTCTATGACATGGAATTATGTGTAGGATCTGATGGGAAGAAAATGTAGCTCCTTAAAAGCCGCCTTCTTTAAAATCAGTTCAGAAACTGCTTCAGGAGGGACACAGCTCACACACACTTCTTCAAGACAGGTAAGAGTGAGCAGAGAAATGGAGCTAAGGCAAAGAGGCTCTGGAGAGGGAGAAGGGGATGTCAGCTGCTTCCTGCTGCAAATGACTTGGCTGTATGTCTAGATCATGGGTGGCTAGTTTGTGCATTGAAACAGCAGGAAGGTTGGAGTCTGGCTTAGCAGAAGCCTTGTAGCTCCTACGAATGTATTTGTTCCTGCTTCCAGGGCCATGATGTTGTCACCACTGGTTCATCCATGGTGACTAACTCAGCACCCAAAGAAGCTCCTGCTTTTTCCATGAAGTGCTGCAGTCTGTGGCATTTTTGCTGGAGGGGAAGGATGAGCTCCGTTCCCAGTGATGTGCAGTGATGTTACACCTACTGCTGATTCATCTCCTAACTGGAGGGAGCCATTAAATGATTAGGAGATTAGCAGCAGTAGAAGATCCTTGGCATGCTTTCATAGACCCAGCTAGAGAGCTCCCAGAAAGTTCTAGCTGTTAGGTGAACACTACAGTGCAAGGTTTACTGCCTTGCGAAGCAGGGATATGGATTACACTAAACATATTTTCCTGGTATAAGGTTCCTCCATTGCCAAACCTGAGTTTGAAACCTGTGGAGCCGAAGAAGGCAGGGCAGGAGCTGGGTCTGCAGCATCTTCCCTTGTCTTACTGGGAGTCTGAGCAATTCCCCCCATTGCGTCCCTCCAGAACAGCCAGTTGCAGCCAGGAGTAAATCTGTTCTCAGCTTTGTAAAGCTTCTCAAGTGCTTTTCAGCCAGTCACCTCATTATGCTGAAAGATACCCAGGGGCTGTACAGGAACTTTCATTGCATTGATTACAGTTGTGTTCTTAAAAACCTTATGGATTTTGCTTGTACTGGGTATGTGTATGTGAGTGTGTTCACTAACACACTGTCCTTCCAGGACATTTTAGGTGAGTGAGGACTTCTGGTGCTCAGCCACATCTGCCAGAGCCTGTACTGTCAGAACGTAACACAAGGAGAGATGACATCTCCCCTGGGTACATGTAGCTCTCTCCTCACGCTAGGTAGGCAGCCAAGTGAGCAATTCACTTCCTGTTTTCAATTTAAGATGCATTAGAGAAGTAGTTTTGGCACTGCTGGTGCATCTCTTGAATGGAACTGGGGAAGCTGAGCCAGCTGCTGGAAAGCAGAAGCTCTGCCCTCAGAGAGGGGGGTGAGCAGCCGCCTTTGGTAGAACAGCCTGTGTTGGTGGCCTCTTGGGCTGACAGTACTCTTCTTAGGAAAAGTATGATTAATACCACAGTGCAGCAAAGGATTAGCCCAAACGAGAGCTGGTTCCAAACTGGAGCTGTGAAATGCAGCTACTGAAATGGCCTCAAGTTGCACCAGAAGTGTAGTTTGGATATTAGGAAAAATATCTTCACTTAAAGGGCTGTCAAGCACCAGAACAAGCTGCTCAGGGCAATGATGGAGTCACCATCCCTGGAGGGATTTAATGGACTTGTAGATGTGGTGCTGAGAGACAATTTAGTGGTGGGCTTGGCAGTGCTTGGGTAATGGTTGGACTTGATCTTAAAGGTCTTTTCTAACCAAAATGATTCTATGACTCTAATACAGTTGAGAAGAAACCCACTCACACCAGGTAGGAACAGACCCTGCACGTTTCTCACCCTTCTGCTGGCACCAGCACAGCAGAGCAGATGATGCCTGAGCAGGACTGTAAGTACATCCAGGGGGGCAAGACCCAGCCTCGTGAGCCCTCCCAATACACCTTTAGGTATTTTATGAAACTTTGCAGTACCTTCTTCTTCCCCTGTTCAGCCATGAACATACTGAACTAGAGAGCAAAGACAGGGTAGGCTGGCTGTGATGTACAGCCAGAGAAAAATGACTTGCTCTTTAAATGTGCCTGATTTCAGTTTCTGCATCTGTAGAGAACTCGTCAGCTTAAGCCCCTTCATACTAAATTATTAGTGATGTATTTAACAGTGTTTGTTCTAGTAGTGACAATTCACTGGCTGAGAATCAAAAGGTAAGTCCAATATATATCTAGTGAAGGAAAAATGTACTTCTGATTATTGCATCCATTATTCTAAGAGCTTCTTTGCTTTATTCCATTTTGGAACAAGCTCAAATGTGCCAGTGCTTTAGCTGCCACTTAACTTGCTCTCCTGCACTTTGGATTAAATAAGCTTGTCTTTGGGCTCTGCCAAACCCTTGTGGCAGAGTCAGAGAAAGGGAGGGAGCACGCAGCCTCTACCTTGGAGCAGGGGCTGGGCTTTGGGCTGAAGCCCAAAACTGACACTGCAGTGAAGATCAGTTTGGCAGTGACGCAGCTGTGGTGTGGGCAATTCAGTATTTGGGGTGGAAAATGTCAACAGGATGAGTAGGGGGAAGTTCAGGCACCCAAAACTTGTACCTCTACTGTGTTCTGTTTGACTGCTGCAAGTAGAATGTGCTTAATTATATTAAGATGGCTCTGCTTGGAGACACACATCTGGCATCTGATATGGAGGTGGTCAAATTCAATTTATATCTGCTTTCACTCTGCTCTTCATGCTTTATTGCTCATCTGCACTGGCAAGGTGGTTTCCAAAACAGAACAGACAAGAAAGCATGATGCTGTAGCTTTTTGGTATGCTGAAACTATAGTGAAATGACGTTACCTAACGTGGACAAGCAAGAACAGAAAAGGACACTCAAACAAAGAGCATCCCAGAATTTGGTAAGTTTTTAAAAGATTTCTAAAGGAATATCCAAAATATATTAAGAAATGTGTAAAATTTCTCCTGTGTGCTTGGTGAAAGTCTCTTCCTTACCCACAGCCCATGAACAGCACCCCAGGAATGCTACTGCTCTCCTTATAACTTCATTAAATGTCTTATTTTGTGCCAAAGTTTTTCCTTCTTGGTCTCGGTAAGACCACTCCTCACCAGGCTCTAAGTGTAATCACTAACAACGCCATTCAGTCTTTGTTTCTCCTGCTGTTAGGTCTTTGTATTGCTGACATCAGCAGTTTTGCTGAGTGTACCACAGACCTTATTGCTCTGGACTGTCACAGGCCTCTCTTCCACCTCAGTTATAAAATGAAAGAGTTCTTGGGTTAAAGTAAATGGTAAAGCTTTATTGGTCTAAGTAAAAAAAGTACAAAACATTTTTACAATAGAAGCTGGTTATTTGTTTGTGAGTCAGTGAAACTGAGGGACCAGGCTCTCTGCTTGCAGGACTGAGGACACATGCAGAGCTGCTGACCTTGCACACCAGGCCTTCACTCTCTGGAACACAAGCTTCAGCTCAGTGAAGTATCTAACTTGCTGCAGGGGCTGCAGTCTTCTGACACAGCCTTGCCAGCAGCCCAGCCATTTGTAAAAGTGAGTTCACCCCTTCTGTTATCTTCATATGAGTATATCCGACTTCCTGGTGATAAAGACATTGTAAAATTCTGTTTCCTCCCCCAGTCTATGTATAGTACAACTAATGGCTAAACAGAACATACCTCTTACTGCTAAGAGACCAACTTTAAGTCATAGAGACTTCAGAGAAGTGCATCTTCTCTTGTAAAACAGCTAGCATACCTTTGGGTTTTCTTTTAAATCAAAGCCTGTATTTCCCCACTCCTTTTATAAGAAGCAAGGTACAGATGTTTGAGTACAGGTTTTAAATATGAAGAGTGTTTCCATTAAACCAGATTTGTTATTTGTCAATTGGCTGTTAATATAATAGTATTATAGTTTAGTATTATCTCTTTGACTAGAATCAGCTATGAGCTTCAGGAAAGTTCTCAAGGAATTATCTGAGGCTTTGATATACATAATAAATTCAGCCAGCATTACATTTTATATTAATCCTAGCTGATCACTAAGGTGACTTTTGATGCTTCCATGGGTGGTCAGACGTTAAACTTCATGTGACCATTCTTACTGACAAACTGATGATGCAGAGTGGGAAAGAAAGTAATGAGTTAAGAAACACCTTTTTCACACTAATATATAGGAAATCTCAAACTGAAAAACCCTGAGGCTGCCCCTCAGGATATCCTCTTCTCAAGGCCCAGAAGACCCCACCAGACCCCATGCTAACACTAGTATGTTAGTACTAACCTTGATAAATTCCAGTTTCAGATATTCTGGCATTTGATAGGTTTTACACACACGGAAGATGTTGCCAATCACATCTTCTGGAGCGTATCCAAGTCGCCACAGGTGGGCAAGAATCTGTGCAGACAAGAATAATCCCTCATTTATCTGCAAAACTTCCCAGGTGAGTCAAGTCTATTCACTTTTGGAACAGCTGAATATTGCTACTGGAACTGTATGTACTGTTCATCAGATGATTTAGTATCAACTGTTTAGCAAGTAATTTCAATACAACTTGCTTTTTAGCTTGTGGGTTTACTCATCTGAACAAATCCCTGCATAAGAAAGGATTTAATTCATCACCTTATCTATGTGGCATTGCTCCTATCTTAAAAAAACCAACACATATTGTGAATTCTTCAATGGAAAACAAGAATTCTATGGAGAAAAAGTGTGTAAGCCAACACAAGGCCTGAAAACCAACCTTGTACGCTTCATCAATATTTGCATTGATGCAGTGTTGTATCATTTCTTTCACAAGCAGAGGATGAGGTTCGTCACATACCTATATTGGGAAGAAATATTGGAAATCGGAAATATTGTGAGACTCTGCACTCTATCTCTGTTATTTTCACCAATTTTGTATACAGTTGAAGTACCAAATCAGACACATTCTATAATACAGAAGATGACTTTTCAGCCATCCTGCTACAGCAGACTCACAAGCACCTGAGTAATAGATTCAAAAGTTATCACTGAAATTTCCCAGCAGTTATGTGATTTGTGTGCTTTGAGAGATCTGGAAAGCCACAGAGTCTCAGACATGCCTGCCATCAGGGACTGCAAGCACGTTCTTCCTTTTCAAAAGGCACATGCACTTTTTTTACAGCCTAATGCTGTAGTTCCTACATGCACAGTGCTGTCTGCAAACTGGCAAAGCACCGGCTTAGCTATCTGATGGTAGTTCTCACGCAGCTGTAGTACTAAACTTCTAGCACCACTGGCTTCAGTATTACTAACCTTAAAGACATTTTCACTGTTTATAAAGCCAAATCCAGAATATGTGGACTGTAAGTTGTTTAATGCCTGTGAAAATAAAAACAAGACTTCATTTATTTTCTGAAGTGCTCTACATCTCAATCCGCTCCACAGGCTGAAACAGGTCACGTAATGATACCAAATAAGCAGTTTTCAATTAAGCAAGAGAGCAAACCACAGATGCACACAGACTTGTTTCTTGCCAAAACTTTGGTATCCAGTTCCCACCAACACACTTTTCAGGAGCAGATCCACCTTAACACTTCACAAAATCAAATAGTTTAGTCACTTCTGTGCCACAGGTCACATCCCCTTTGCTTTACATCTCCAACGATAAATCATTGAAAGCCACAGATTCAAAGGGTTGTTTTTACTTTAAACAGAAGCCTTTCTGTTTCATTGCCTTTCTTCTTTTACCTGTCTCATGTCTCCTTGGGCTGTGAAGATAATGGCTTCTAGTCCATCATCTGTATACGGTACATCCTCTTTCTCAACAATTTTCAGTAGCCTTGCAAGGATTTGTGCATCTGTCAGCTTGGTGTAACGCAGCACTGCACACCGGGACTGGATAGGTTCTAAAGATAGAGATGTATAATTAGAATTTCTCTTTTTGCAATGCTCTCCCCTCCCCAAAATCCATTTGTTTTCATCTTGGAAGAAGCTATCTCAGTTTCCAACTCTTCATTCATCTTCCCTTAAAGAAAAACATGCCAGCTCCAAATGGAATATAGCACGTCCTTAAGCATATACAATTGTTACAGTTCTTCACTTGAGCCCAAATGTGCTACTTGAGTTTTCGTAGACATGTGCAATATATATGAACCTCAGCTCCTGGTTTTTTCAATGTGTATGTTTATCATGTTATTTTGATAGCTAAACAAGAAAAGTCTAAAGGTCTACAACGTGTTAGCATATAGGCAAACTTAAAGATTACGTTTCAAGAAGGACAATAAAAGGAGTTCAATACCCAGTAAACAATACATCAAACATCTTAAACTGTAGCAGAGTTGGATGGAGATCAAGCCCCAAGTATGAGAAATCTGCTTCTGTGGTCATGCACAGCACTATCCATCAAAAGCAGCTGTTCAGAGGGTTAACTGTATGGTACGGGTGGGTTGATTTTCCAGAAGTACCATCCATGGTTTCTTGTAATGAGCAGGTCCAAGGTATGTCTGAAAACTGCTCTGGAAGTCAGCCACCAGCACAGAGAACATGCAACAAACAACCCAGGGACTAGCAGCATGTTACCTATGATTTTGTCAGAGGCATTGCAGGCAAGTGCAAAGCGCGTTGTTTTGGAGTATATTTCCATAGTTCTTCTCAGTGCTTGCTGTGCTCCATCTGTCATGCTGGGGGAGAAAAGGAGTTAGGACAGATTCTGCCCTTTAGTGACTTATATTTTTATACAAGCATCAGAGTTTACTGATATTAAACAGTGCTTTATATATTAGTTGATATTCTGGCTTGATAAATGAAGCAGCTTTTGGTAGTCATGTGAACAAATCACCCCACAGTGCAGGTAGTCATTGAGACCTCTATAAAACTCACATGCAATACTCAGTATCTCCCTTAAACCAATGATCTCTGCTTGATATGAACAATCTCTTAACAATACTGTTCAGTGCATATTTATTTCCTAACAGATTGGTTTTGATAGCCTGATAGAAGCACCCAAGAGAGCAACTCTGTAACAGGGCAGATGCAACTCATTCACATCAGAGCTGAGGTCAAGAACAAAACAACATACCTGTCTGCTTCATCTAGGATGATTATTTTATGCCGACCTTTTGGAAGAGTGACCTTTTGCTGGGCAAACATTTTGATTTTGTTTCTCACAACATCAATACCTCTGGAAGAATAAATCAAGTGATTCATGATCAGTTGGATGAAATTACATGAAAAGATTTTATTCAGCAGCCACAGTGGCTGAAGGGCTCCTGAGCTCCCTGTTCTCCCACTGTTTGCTCCTGCCCCTTCAGCTGTGCCAGTGTAACTGCTGTGAAACCATGTTGTAAGCCAGACGCCCTAATGGATTCAGATTTAAACACCAATAATCCTCATTCCTGAAGGTTTTGAAAAAGGACACCAAAGACTGCCCAGCTTTCAGTTGGAAAACCTGCACTGAAATAAGTGCTAGAGGCCTTACTATAGCAACCAAGCTGGCATGAGCTCAAATATAAATATGGGTATTTGCTTCTCCATTAAAAGCTTGATAACTTTTACTTATTCTCACCTGTCATTTGAGGCATTCAGCTCCAAAACAGCATCCTTTAATGCAGGACCAAGCAGAGCACGAGCCAAGCAGAGGATACTGGTGGTTTTACCTGTTCCTGGAGGGCCCTAAAAATGCAATAGTTGCTGGTAAATTTAATGTCATTTTATAAGCTGTACTCTCTACAGTGCTCCCCAGACATTGAAAACAGCTACAGCAGAGGAACTGCAGAGAGAACATCAGACTAAAGGCTGCCAGAGTTCATGATCCTGCCTCCAGCAGGGGACAGAAACACAGGACATGGTTCAATAGCACCTGAGGGCCATGCTGGTTTTTACCAGCAGGTTGTTTACTTGTGTATTCTGCCAAGAACATTGCTCCATGACTGTGCAATCAACATCTCTCTTACCAATACATTCAGGCACAACACAGATCTATACTGAGAGGCTCCCGCAACCAGGGCTAACACAGTGAAATACAGTAGAAGGCAGAAATACTTACAGCAATTATAATATTTGGCACATTCCCCTCTTTTGCAAAAACCTGTGAAAGAATGATAAGAAATTACAGGAAAATATAGAAGAAATAGAAATGGAAGGAACAGATCCAATTCTGTTCTATTTTAAGCATAGAAACATGCTGCTTTTTTTCCCTGTTTTCATATTTCTTAACTTTGCTGCTTTTGTGTTTGGGATGTTTGCTTTTTTAATTGAACTATTAGAAGTCAGTCCCTAGAATAATATGGAAAAACTTAAATGCACTTAATCCCACAGGCCTTTAGTACTGTTGCCCGTCCTTTGCATCTGTTTTAATTTTATGCTTGCTAGTGTAAGTTTTCTCTTAACAGTGTTCACAAACTGATTTGTCACTGAAAATACTTTTCTTGCAGAAAAAAAGATTGTTTCTTTCTGTTATTATATAAATGATATATATTGTATATATAAATTATATTTTTATATATTATTGTAATATATAAAAATTATATTATTCATTTAAACAATATTATTATCACTACTACAGATTTTCTAAGTTGTATCAAAACAGGGTCAATTTAAACAACAGCCCAATTAAAGAAGGCATATTTCCTTAGGACACCAATCAAACATGTCCTAAAATGTGTAATTTCTTAAGTAAAATGGAAGGTTTTTTTCCCACACACTCAAGTATGGAGTTAAAAATACAAAAGTGCTTTTACCAGTCTATGGATTTATGCAGAATTATCTTTCTTGAGCTAAGCCATAAAACATAAAGAGACAGATACACACCTCAAGTCTGCTCACAGTATCTTCATTTCCAACTATTTCACATAGTTTCATGGGTCTGTATTTTTCCACCCTGTAAAAATAAAACCCTGCACACTTCAGCACATCTAATCAAGCTTTAGTAGTGCTTTGCATTGCAGGAAAGGAGGGTTATGTCAAAATAGTTAAGTTAGATAGGTAATATAGTTAAGATAATGGCGTTAAGCTCAAAGACAGTAGATTTAAGTGAGCCATTAGGCAAAGTACTTCATGTGAGGGTGCTGAGGCGCTGGCACAGGGTGCCCAGAGAAGCTGTGGCTGCCCCATCCCTGGCAGTGCTCAAGGCCAGGTTGGACACAGGGGCTTGGAGCAGCTGCTCCAGTGGAAGGGGTCCCTGCCCGTGTCAGGGGTTGGAGCTGGATGAGCTTTAAGGTCCCTTCCAACTCAAACCAGTCTGGGATTCTATAATAGCATAGGACAAAGCTGACTTAATGTGTCTTCAGTGCAAAGGTTGCAGGGCCTCCCCTATCTGCAAAGCACAGCATTTCACAACATAAATTCCGGAAAGTTTGTTTTACTCCCATTATTATTTAAAAGGAAGAGAAAACCAGCTCGACACGAGTCTGGCGCCTCAGTCCCACACCAGCGATAAGCGGACATGCCGCCCTGTGTGCTCTCTCACGACCACCACAAGGCAGAGCTGAACGGGCCGGATGGGATCACTCTCTGTCCATCATAGGCTGCCCACTACGGGCCTGGGCATGTTACCGAATGCAGCAGAGCCCTCACGGCTGCGAGGGGCCCCCATTGCCGGGTCAGACCCCAAGCGCCGAGGCCTGCCTTGGACCGGGACCGGGGCCGGCTCCGGCCTAAGCGACTCCCTTAGCAAGCAGGCCCCATGGAGCGCCTCCAGCCCCCGCCTTCCCGCCAACAGCACGCACCGCCCCCCTCTCACCCCATAGGCTATTCGCCGCCAGGCCCCGCCTCCCGCCGCGCTCTGCACCAATGGCAGCGCGCCCTCGGCCCTGCCGCCCGCTCTCTGGTGCCTGCCGCAGGCTCCATGGCCGCCGGGTCTGTTGCTGCTCACCAGGGCAGGTCATGGTGGCCGCTGCCAGCAGAGGCGGCTCCTGGGCCGGCGGACGAGCTCCGCTTCTCGCCGGCCGATGGCCCGGCCTTCTCGTCCTCCGCCGTCGTCACCTCCATGGCGGCAGCAGCTCGCCCAGGCCGGCCCTTGCTTCCCTTCCGCCTCCCTGAGGGGAGGGCCGCTCTAGCGGGCCCGCCTCTCGCGGGGCGGGATGGCGAAGGCCGCCTGAGGGGGCCGGTGTTCGTGGCCTGGCCTCTGGTTAAGGTAATTTATAAACACAGCAATGTTTACACTGCACGGGTCTAAACCGCTGATTGTGCTGCTAGTTGCCTTTATTTTCCCTATAAAATGAGAACAAATTATTACAAAATACTGTGTGTGTAGTTCTAGTGCTATTTATCAAGCATACGTGTTCCTTTCCACCTAAGTAAAGGCCAGTAATTGTCTTTTAGGCAAGGTAGGTAACATGTTCGAATTTGTTTATCCCCAGACTGTTGGTTTCAGGAGTTGGCCCCTTGGTACATCTTTAAGCTTTGCTTCTGCTCCACATAACCAATTGCATTTGTGTTAGGTCAGTAAGCAGAGGATCTGTACTTCAGTTTGATTCCTTGGAAAGTGTTCCTAATTTAAGATCAGTATGAGGCAGCAACTCGGAATGGCGCATATCTGAAGCCCTGTGTGAGGGGTGATGCTTTATAAGGTACCTACCACTTCCCACAACGTTAGCATTCCAGTGTTGCTGTCAGTGCGGGTTGGGGTTTTGAGGTTGGCCTGTGAGCATTGGCAGATGGGAGCATTGCCTTCAGCCTGTAGAACTGGTTCTGCCTGTAGCCTGACAGTGATGGAGTTTCTCACAACGCTCTAAAACTCTGGAGGGTGAAGTTTCTGTTATGCAAAGTGCAGTCTCATAGCCGAATTTGTATGTAGGCAGGTCAGTGCTTTAGTCTTGTTTTGCATATTTATTTCTATGAATAGCTGTACATTGTTCCTACTGGTTTTAGAATAAGCATTATGTAAGGGTGAAATTGTAAGTGGACTGCAGCCTTTACTTGTCTGGCTGAATTAACTGTGGATTAACTTTGCCTCGATTGGAGGTAAAGTAGAAAATTAAATAACACTGCAGTTATGTGCATCTGAGGGTGAGACAGTTGGCTTTTTTATTCAGTATTCAGACTAGCACATATACCAGATGAATACATTGTGCCTGTAATGCCTCAAACTCACTGTGTTAATCTTGCTTTTGGATTTAACTTACTGCAGTGCTCAGCAGAACCCTACATGAGACAGTGAAATACTGCAGCTGCACAGCACTGCTGCTCATTACAGTCTGTCAGCACAGCACACTGGACATGCTTTGGTTTCTTGCCAGATTAAACAGTTGTTACGCTGCTTAGGAAGTAGCAGCCTGTAGATAAGATATAATTTTCCTGGCCAGCATTAATTCTCCCACTATATGTGTAGGATTGCTACAGATAAGCACCCAAAGGACAAGTAAGAAGGACTATTCTTGTGAATTGTTGCAGAGAGCCTGATGACAGATTTTGTGATATGTTCCTGCTCATCAGTTGCAGTAGGTGTTTTTTTGGAGTATGGTCTTTTTCCTTGTGTAGGCAGTAACTTCTTGCAGTGGTTCTGGCATTTACCAAACATAGAACAAGTATTTATTGAAGGCACAGCAATGTTGATAGGGATGTGGGGCAGGTGGATAGGCAGACATCACCTGAAAGTTTTAAAGCCCTTCTGTCCCAAAATCTGAACTGCTTTTATTATTGTAATCTGTCTGCTGAGGTCAAAGGATACATCCAGGATGAAATGAATTCCAAATTCAGTGCTGAAGTGGCAGAACTCTTTTGATGTGTGATCAACAGTGCTCAAATACACATGCATGCAGATGTACTGGATTATCCTGAAAGAAGAATAATCCTGAATGTAAGTTTATTCTTTCTGACCTGTCTCCCTCCCACCCCAAAAGATATATAGAAAAAGCTTACTAAGTATTTCTGATCAGTATAGAGTACAGATAAAGGCTTTATTTTCTTCTCATGATTTACTAAGGAAGGGGAATGTGCCTTTTGAGTGTATTCAAACAGCATCTACTACTAGTTATGGAGATCACCATCAGAGAAATAAATCGTGATGCTGTGATCATCCCAGGAGCGATGTAGTCCCAGCTGCATGTGCTCCATGTAGGGAATATGTTCTTTAAAGACCACATGTAGGTTCTTCTTAGCTCAGCTCCAGTCAAGGGCTCATGGTCTAGCCTTTACAGGAAAACTGAAGCTCAATGCAAGAGGTTGTGTGAGAGGGTTGGGTAAATGCAGAAGTTGTGACAAAATAATTGCTGGTTTGCGTGCTGTGTTTGGTGAAACTGAGGGTAGCTTGTTTTGAGTTTGAACAAGAAGTTGAAATCAGTGAAGATATTAAAAGCGAGGCAGTAGTTGAAGACAGTGAAGAGCAAGGGTGATGAATTTATGATAGGGGTTGTGAGGTGTAAAATCCAGAAGGCAATAGAAATAAAGCACAAGAGAGGAAACTGGGCAATCATTAGTGAAAAGTATGTATCTGTACTGCATATTCAGTACAGATAAGTAATCAAAAATTCCTTACATAAAGTGGTTTTGGGAGGGAGGGGAGAACTGTTCAGTATTCAAGGTCATTTTGCTTTTGGGTTAAATCTGTGAGTTCAGCTTACCATTGTTGTTAGGGCTGACGCTAATATACATTATCCAGCAGGTCTAGAAGACCAGGGGCTAAGATCTTAAATTACAGTGTTAAGAGAAGTGCAGAGCTCTTTGGCTGTCCATGCCCTATCCCCACCAGCCCTGCAGTTGCAGTTAAAGCTGTCACCTTCTATTGCAGTGTGCTGTTGTTCAGCAGACACAAGTAGGTCATGTAGCACAGATGGTCTTGCTGCCAGGGAAATGCGGAGCCCACAGTCCCCTCTGAGGTTGTTCCCTGTTCACACTCTGCCTTTCACACAATTAGGTTGGAAACGGTGGGATGAATTCTGATGCTACAGACCATTTTCTCTTGCATTCACTGAGGATGAAAGCATAAAGCAAAGCTGTACAAATACCAGGAGTGAAAGTAGGGATGAGGTAGTCAAAGGGAGGCTGGACTGGTGCTTTATGAAATAAGGCATCACTATATTAGGTGGTTTTGTGGGCTTGATGTGTCTGTACCCAGTCTGAAAGGGGCTCTGGTTCCTACACAGCTGCTGTACTTGAGCTCTAGAGCAAAACCAGGGGTGATACTGTCACTATATGTAAAGTATTAATTTGTTCTTGTAGCATCCATCCATTAACATCCATCCATCCATTCTCCATATGGCTGTCTGTAGAATATCCCTCAGGGGTACAGTTGTGCTGATCTGAGCTAATGTTATATGTGCCATTTTTGTTTTTTTTTTTCCCTAAATATAATAGCTCTCCCTGAATATAATCCTCTCTCCACCAGCACACTGCCACCTCAGAGTTTCTTTCCCCATCCACTGCCTCATCTTTTCTTTCCGGTTAGCATCTCCATAGCTGCAGAGACAGTGGCAGCCCACGTGAGCACACTGGGTAAATACAGCTTGACATCTGCCTGCCCTGTTACCAGAGCACTTTTGTTTATGGCATCTCACTGCTTTTTACATTTGCATTAAATACCTTTAAATGTTTTTCTAATGCTGTCACAAGGAATTCTCAGCAGCACACCACCTTAGTCTGCACTTAGGAAATCCATACTGCTAGAAGCGATGCAAGTCACAGACTGGAAACTGTAGTGATGGAAAGATCAATTTCAGTTTATTGCTACCAGGAGACTCTAATGTTGACTATGTTTCCAATTCTTTTCTATAAGCACCTGAAAATACTTAAAAGAGTGTATTTAGATTGCTGTAATTTTAAGCCAGAGAAGCTTTATTGTTATTTTTATGGGTGTGTTGAGGAACAGATTAGAATTTGTCCAGTACTTTACACTAGGTTACAAGAAAAGGATTTGGGAGCAGTGACCTGCTGGTCCTGATCTCCTACCCTTTGGCCGCTTAAGACTCACAACGAAATTGAAATTTCATTTCTTTGAGGTTTTTTAAGCACATAATAGAGAACAAGTGACCAGGACAAGTCCAGACGTGTGGTTACAGCTTTAGACAGTAGAGGGAGTATGGACACTTGTGTTAAAAGCCACAGAGGGTCACCCGTGACAGCCAGAACAGACTTTCTCCTAGAATTTCTCTTCTGTCTGCAAAAGAAAAAGGCAAATCCTTGAAGCATACATCTTTCTTGATGCCAGAATTTCTAGATGCTGTTGGCTACGAACACTTGATAAAGCTGAAGGTGTGGGAGAGAGGCACGATCCTTTGTGCTTGTCATGCTTTTCTCCTTGTAACAAGCACCCTGAGCACTCGGCTGCTTGCACCCACAGCTTTGGGGCAGGTGTGGGGCAGTACAGTGCCTTTTCTCCTCCAAGTCAGGATCTTATCACCAATAGTGACTGTAGCAGGGCTCTGTTTGCACAAGTGGCTGCCTTCGTGGTCTACCCCTTTTCACTGGGGAAGCTGTGAAGTGATTGTGTGCATGACTTCTGCTGCCAAATGTAGCTGATAAGAGCATCCTGCAGCAGCGAATGCCTTGCTGGGACTTCCTTGCATAAGAGAACGGATCTTGATGAAGAAAAACCTGCAGTGCAGGAGAAAACTCCCACCAACTTGAGTAAAACCAGGATTTAATTTAGGGGCAGATTTTAGGGGGGTTTGTTGATCTTAAAATTTCTTTCTACAGCAGTAATTTTAAGTAATGCTTGCACTGATAAAGAATTTTTTCTTCCTCCCCTCATCCCTCTGCCATAAAAAACATGTTATATATTCTTTTTTTTTTAATCTAATCCCACCACATGCCATTATTACTCCATATGTTTTACTGCCACCCAGGAAAGCTTTGCACATAAAACTTTGGCATTATTAAATGAATGTTGGCTGCTTCTTCCCAAGGCACATTTTTCTGCTTCTCCTGATGTGTGGGTTTCCCCCTACCCTTCATTCTCACTGCTCTGCTATGACTTGTTTCTTATTTGCTCAGCCCTGCAGGGATGGTATTTGAGGGCTAATATTCATTAGACAGGAATTAAAACAGTGAAGGATGGATATTAATCTAAATGCTACATTTTTTCTGTGATTTTTTTCAAGACAGAAAACTTCCCCTGCATGTGTCATTTTTAGGAAGTCTGTCAGCAATAATAGGTAGCTTCTTTCCTTCCCTGCAGATTCCAGAAATATGCAAGGAGTTCAAGTTTCTTGGAAAGGTCTTGCTATAGTGTCCTGAGTTCAGGAACAGCCAGCCCTGTTGGTGAGGCATATGGAATAAGAACAGCCAGTGCTGTGTTAAGTTTGAGCAGTGAGGAGATGGATGGTTTGAATTAGAGTTTATAGGACACTTCCCTTTCTCCAGTTAGTGGCTGACATGACATCTGCAGCTTCTTGTTGGTCTTCTCAGGAAAGTGAAGGATTGCATGAGGTTGTTTCTCTAGTGATATTAAGAGTGGTCTTTGTTATTGGGGGCAATTGGAAACGGAAGCAGGCTGTCTGGCTATATGGAAAGACAAGATCTCTTCCAAGGTAGGTGCTTACCCTGATCTGAAGTGTTCTCTTGTCTTGAAGGTACAAACAGAAGTTCCATTAGGGTGACATAGGTTTTGGATGAGAGAGAAGAGTGGAAAGTGGGAAGAGAGATTACTCCAGCCATTTCCATAATCTGTTGCTCCGAGTTCTTCAGGTAAAGAGCAGCCTCTCCATACCAAACCTCAGAGGGATCCTAGCTGAGTTTGAGCCCTTCTGCACTGCGTCACCATACAGGACATGCAGGGTGGGCTTTGCCCTGTGTAATCCTCCTTCCTCCCATAGCAGGAAGGCTGGTAGGAAGAGGGCTTTCACACTTCCCTCCTTCACCCACGCCTCCCTTTTGTGATGTCCTGGACACTCTCCAGCTTGTAACCCAGTGCCCCCAAGATATATTTACTTCCTGTTTTCTTGCTTTGACCTCCAGAGGCCTTGTTCTTCGTGCATAAAAGATGAGCTGTTCTCATGGAGCCACGGAGGGAGGACACCACTGCGAGCTGGTGTGGCCATTGCTCGTTATTGCTGTGGTTGCTGATGCCTCCGCCCTCGTAGGCAGGGAGACTGGAAACAGCTCCAGGGTTTTTAGCCTGGTGACTGGTTCCAGTGTGAACTGTGCTGTTTGGAGCTAGTCCTGAGGCACAGCTGGCTGTGTAATACCTTGTTTCAAGTGGTTTGTAACTGAGGAATTTCAGTGTTTCAGTTTGAACTGAAATTATCCACAATTTATCTTTCCCTCAGAGCGGATCACTGGCTGGTGGTCAGCTTTCAGTCGCTTGTAACCAGTGGGTATTTCCCTGGTGTTCTCCCCTTCCCCCCTTTTTTTACTCATCCAGATGAATGTAGTTGTACAATCACTTGTTTTAGCTGAATCACAGCTTGATTCCCACAGTTTATCAGGATTGTTTTGCATTAGCTTAATTTTTCTGCTTTTCTTGCAGCTTGTCTTGTTGTGGCATCTTGTTCAGATTTAGTAGACATGATATGCAAATAATAATGTTAAATAATAGCATTTATCCTCTTAGTGACTGTACTTGTGCTCCCATACTTTGAAGACAGAACTAAATGGATGAGGTGAAGGGGTGTCAAATGCCACTTTCTTAAACATGAGTGAATAGGAATGTGTTGTTTACCCATGGAAATATTTAGAATGTTCTTCCTGGGATTTGGAACTCTCATCTCCCTAAACACCATTTTTCTTGGAGATTTCCAGTTCACCAAGCAAAGCTTTTCATGCCGGTATTGCTTTTGACTGTTAGATTGGTACCAGAGCTGAGAACAGCAACTGACTGCTACACCATTCCCTCTCAATCATTCTCTTAATGTAGCCTGAATTCATTACTCCTCCCAGCCTAGAACAAGCCAGTTTGCTAGATATAACTGTGCTTTTATAGTAAGGATTTAGCTTTCCAATTCTGCATGTACGCTTACTAGTGATATTTTGATAGAATCTTTAAGTGAATGATTAAAAACTCTATTCATCCAGGCAGCACGTTTGCTGGTGAAAAGATAACTGCCAGTATACTGGTGGTGAAACTGAAACAGGGTGGTTTTTAATGTCTTGCCCAAGAATAGAGAGTTTTGGCCTACAATGTGGCCTTTGTCCACTGTATTGAATACAACGGACTTTTTCCTCTCATTGCTTACACAGCTACATTTGCACAGGTTTTAGGCATGTTAAAGAACATATCTATATGCGAGTATTTACATGTTTGTACATGCAGGGCATGTATGACACTATATAGATTTGTTTGGTTGAAAAGAAATAGACCAGTAGCTTAGAAAAACATCTTATACATTAAAAAATAGTAATTTAAATCTCTACACCTGAAACATAGATTCCCCCACCCCTACAATGGTTATTTTGTGGTTATTTGGTTACTTCACCCATTTCTCTGGGTGCTAAAATGAATCAAATGCAATTGTTTAAGTTATTTGTTCAGTATTTCAGTTGTTATTAAAGAAAGGCACTGTTTATTGCTGCACTATAGGAAGATTCTTAATGGGGCAAGTTGCTTCACAAGCAGATAGGGCTATATGAATTGAGTGGGCCGTAAGTTCCCTGTGATTATACGGTTCTTCAGAGACAGCCCTCTTTGATCAGTGAATTCCTAGTTAACAGTCTTCTGAAATGCATACTGACATCAGGTGATGAAGGTGCTGGAAGGCCAGAAAATCTCATGTACTGTCATTAGGGTGAAAAGGAGCTGGGCTTGAGCTGTTGGCTCTCTCTGCCTCTCAGGAGTTCATCTCCTGTAAATAGATGATACAGTAATGTAAATGCCACCTGCACTCAATACCTCAGCTTAGGAGACGTGTTGGAGTGGAATAAAGACAGAGCTGCACACATAATCTTTGTTGTAAAATTAATATATAGCAGCTATACAAACGGGTTTGCTTCTATGGTTTATCAGGGAGATACTTCATTGAGCTTAACCGTTAGTGGATGGGAAAGTTTGATACAATAAAAGCAGAAAACAGCAAAATGGCCTTTGTGAACATCCCGTATTTTAGTGTATTGTAACATACACAACTGTGCTTAGCAAATTTCATCTCAGAATGGAAATATTATTATTACTTATTGAAAATAACCTCACTATAAAGTGCTACAGAATGTCATGTGCATACATGCACACTGAGTGAAAGCAGTACAGATGAACTAGATGCACCTCATCAGGTGTAAATTGTAGGTTATAACCTGGTTTACTAGAACTAGAATTTTATGGAAATGAATGATTGAAAAGACATCTCAGCTGCCAGAAATAGCCTTTGTTTTCCCAGTACATCAGTCAGTGTAACCTTGAGCAAGACATTTGACTTCCTTATGCAGCTGGAAAAGAGGGTGAAAGGCAGGAATAGAATTGGAAAAATCTGCAAAGTGGATCTTTTTTTAAGAAACAAAGGATTTACAAACTAAGAGCTTAGTACTGTCTCTAATGGTATCCCATTTTACCTGTGTTCTGCTGCTTCAAATCAATCAGGGAAAGGCCTGATCCCGATGGGGGCTGTGCACCTGCAAGCCACAGTACAACAGTGGTATGGAGTTAACTTTCATGATGTGTCTGATCTAATTTCATGGGAATTGCTCCCACACGTGAAGTTAAACCTGCACTTAAGACTTTTACTAACCTTGGGGCCTCAGTTCCCTATTGAAATCATCAGACTGTGAGCAAAATGTGCTTCCCGGCACTGGGTGCTCGAATGTGTTCTCATTGCAATGGGTGACAAACCTCATCTTTCTCAAATGGCTGCTGTAGACTAGAGGGTTGTGGAGGTGGAAAATGATTGCAAATCATCTTACACTGCAGAGAGCAGCTTCCAGCAGAGCTGGGTGGCAGCCCAGCCCAGCCCAGCTGAGCCCATGGCTTTGGCAGTCTGCAGGCAGAGTTCCCATGAAAACAAATGCCAAAGTGATTGTGGGACAGGTCTTGTTTTGTGTTGGGAATGACACCCACCTCCTTCAAGCCACACTGGTACAAGGGGAATATTTCACCCTTCTGTCTGCTTCTATGATACAGGTTTACAATATTTTTGATGTACTCCACAGCTCTCAATATAGTCTCAAGGCAGCAGTGATGGAGCGAATCCAACAAGGTTTTTGTTTCATCTGCTGCTCAGATGGACCTGCTTATGTACTTGTAGATCTAGCAGGTACACAAACTGATCTATAAATGTAGCAATATGGGGGTTTTGGCAGTGTGGGGATAGGGAGAGTGAAACGGTCCTGCAAGTTTGAAGTGCTGTTTACAGGGGTTAACAGCTAATATCCTCTTTATTTCCTATGGAAACAACTGAGGGCAGAACCCTGCATTACACATCCCCTTGGCTGTTCTTCCCCACATCAGTCACGGCAGCCCTGTGAAGGGGGAGCTGCATGAGCTGGGGGTTGTAAGGGGGGAAATCAAGACTTCAGCTCCTTAACTATTGGAACCTGAAGGTCACTGCAGTATATCATCCTCCAGGCAGTTTTCTCTGGAATTGCAATACGGTCATGGCTTTGTTTTACAACCTTGATGTCACAAAGTATTGATAATCTCTTAAAACAAGCCCACTTGAAAAAAAAAAACCCCAAAACCCAAAAACAATCAAACAAGAAGATTTGATGAATTGTTAGGGGGTTTGGGGTCAGTATTTATAGTCTGCTTAAATATCATAGCTTTTGGTATGGCACGGAGGTATAGATGAGAGTGGGTGGGTTTCTGACGTACTTGCCTGCATACAGGGAAATGAATTTTCAGTCTGTTGGGAGGGCAGCTGTTTCCATGACATTTTAAGCCCAGTTTGCATATGTCTTCATATCTTTAGCTCTACATACAGTCTGCATGCTGGATGGGTGTGCCACAGCTTAATTCATCTTTTTAAGTGGTTTTCACAAAAAATTCCCTTTATTAATTTCTTGTTTACTTTCTTCAATAAATATCTCAGTAATCTGCTGTTTCTGTTCTTTTGCTACAAGCATTTTTAGAGGTATTGCAGAGAATATAAAATGAAAGGTCCAGGCAAATTACCTACTGGAACAGACCAGAAGCAAGTTCAAGTGAACATCGCCTCTAGGAAGCTGACAGTTATCACAGGCTCCAAGAAAACAGAGTCAAGCCTTAAGGGTAATGCCAAGCAATTATAGAATCAGTTCAGAGGTGTTTATTTTTCATCAAGAGTTGAGGATTGTTTCATACTTTCTTATTCTAATTAGAATTAACATAGATACTACTGCAATATAATTATCTTAATTAGATTCTGGCATTGAGTTCCACAGGTTCATTTACCTTAATTGTAGTTTTCCACTTGTTAACTTTATGTTTGTTGCCACACTCCTCAGATTCTGTTTCTTCTAAAGAGGGTAAAAGAACACAAAATGTAACTCCTTTCCTTTCTTTCTTTTCTACCTTCGCAGCTAACACATTGGCATTTTCTACCAGCCAAATCCAAGATGCATATAGTACATTTGCCTTGTCTGGAGTGGCTGCTTCATCCCTGGCAGTGTTCAAGGCCAGGCTGGATGGGGCTTGAAGCAACCTGGTCTAGTGCAAGGTGTCCCTGCCCATGGCAGGGAGCTCAACTGGATGAGCTTTAGGGTCCCTTCTAACACAAACTAGTCTGGGATTCTCTGATTTTATGAGCCCTGGCATTTGCAGAGAGGAAAATGCAGTCTTATCAGGGGTATTGGGCATAATTCCTACATCCCGTTTCTCTACACAGTTCTTATGTGTCTGCTTGCTTTTAGTTATGGACTGGAGTAAGCCTGTGCTTTAAAGGCACTATGAGGACTGTCGGGTTAGTGACTGTAGTGCACCCAGAAGATCAGAGCTAGTTGTCAGTTCTGAGCATTTGCAGCATTCGGTGAGCTTGTCTGTGAGTATTTAGGACTTAGCCAAATATTAGAGTAGGCAGCATAAGCTATTTTAATGTGTACCTTCCACATTTGGTCTGGTCAGCTAAAGCGATTACAGATCAGATTGGTATCATTGGTCATTTCACTGTGAATGAAAACAGTTGTTGAGATGGAGGGAGTTTCCATTTGATACCAGCAGTAAACTCAGAAACTAGATTAGAGTCCAGTTGTCAGGTGTCTATACAGTGCTCTATGGAAAGCCACAATGTCAACATCCTCATGGTGATTCTTCCTTATTGGAACATAATACAATTTCTGTAGTGCAATTCTAAAACTAAATTGGCAGGAAACTGAAGCCGTGTGCGTAAGTTCCTGGATCTGGGTTATGTCCTAGCATTTGACAGACAAAATCCACACTAAAAAGGTTCTACTGTAATAAATATTCTAAAATGAAAATGAACACCTGGCAAAGATCAGGCATTGTCAACCTTTATCTATCCATTTGAGTAAGGCTGGGATTTGGGGGAGTCATGACTGCTCCTTCCACCTGGCAATGACTGCAGCAATATCCAGTTAATGAGTGAGGTCAGTTGGGCCATCTTGCTACAGGATGTATTATTTCAGCAGAAAGAAATAACCTCCTTTTTATAAAGACATCATATGGATTCCTTAAACTTTCTAATGTCATACTGAAAAATGACAGCTGGGACCAGTGGATGGTTGAATAGGAAAAATATTATGATGGAAAACTGAAATTCCAGCACATGGAAGGTAGTTCCTCTGGACTAGAAAAGCTTCTGCTGCAAGTGGACATTTTGGTGGTAAGATAACAAAATGCAGTTTAATTCCCATCCTGTAGCCAGGATAGCAGCCCTTTCCTCTGCAGCAGTGCCAAAAGAAGATGTGCTGTGGGGTTTCAGCTACTTATTTATATTGTGCTCATTACTGTGGTATTTCACTGAGGTGGGTCAGGGTCTTTGGCTGAAGCCTCTCCTTAATGCAAAACACATATATGTTGCAGGCAGTGGAGGGCAGCTAGCTGTACTGTCAATTACCTCCTACCTTTTCCGTTCTCCTTCTGCCTAGCACATGAAGACTGCTAATATTCCACACCTCTGTATGGAGCCACCAAAGTCTCACCCAGTCTGCAAAGCTGGCTGGGGGCAGCCAGCTTATCAGCTACTTTAGTAACTGGAGCTTATGGGACTGTAAGTCACATAAATGTCTTTATGATTCAATTTCCTCATCTGAAAATAGTTACAAAGAATGTTTCTTGTGGGCTTTGGGATCTTCTGGGAGAACATGCCCACTGTTAAATTACAGTGTCGGTGCCTGTTTTGGGGATAGCCTTGCTTTTCTGGAGAATTAAAGGCTAAGAAACCAAAGTGGCAGCACTGGATGTTTCAGTGGTCAGTGCCCATAGTCAGGCCAGTTGTCCAAACCACTTCCATACATTGCCTGCTGAAGGCATTTTAAAGGTCTGGCTTTTCTCTAAGTGCTGAAATTGCAGCTCATTTCCCTCCCTTCCTCCAATAAATGTAGCTTCAGTTGCAGGTATTGAAATCTCTTTTCAAGTTCTAAGCACAGATAGGAAGTTTTTTTCTTCCTGGCTCCCATCCCTCATCTTTGATCTTCTAACACACTCCAGTTCATGCACAGGAAAAAACTCCCTTGCCACTGCACATTCTATAGCTCTGGTAGAAAACATCTGGTGCTTCTACTTGCTCTGAAGAAGTATTTGTGTCAGGACCCAAACAACAGGGAAAATAGGTTCCTTTTTTCTCCCCATAAAGTACAGGCTGGCTCCAATTTGTTACCAACCCTGTTCCATAAGGTTAGAGAAAACAATAAATCTTCACACCCCCAGCAACAGTGAGAAGGATCCAGTGGCATATACTTGGAGCAGCAGCAGCAGAGGGGAATAATTTTTGTCATACAATGAAAAATAGTATGTGAGCCAAAGGAATCTTGATTTGCAACGCACAGAGACAGAGCTTGGATGATTTGCAAATGACTGGTGCTGGTGTACATGATGCTTTGGCAACTGGAAAACGCAGTTGCCCCATTCTGAGTGATCTTTGTTTCCTTGTATTTTTCTGGGGTTACACTGGGCTACATGGGGGGGATACAGAGAATTACCAAAGGATTCATAAAACAGGCTGCAGCTTTGCCTTTAAAAAACAGCTATTCCAAGTTCTCCTCTTCCACTGTGGTCTTCTGTAAGTAATTTGGACAAATATGGTATCAGAGAAGAGAATTTCAGAAGGTCTCCACTTAGTAGATGCTGAATTTCTCTGAAAATCCACTAGCCTTTGGGTTCCTGGATAGGAAACAGTCTTTCTGATGAAAATCACCCTATTTCTTTGACCCTGCAGTGTGGTCCATTTCATTGTCTTGCATCTGTGAGGAGTGCTGTCCCACATTCCTCAGTCACTGCTACTGCAGCAAGGTAGTTTACTTGAAAAATGTAGAACAATAGTAACCAGACTGTGCTAATGATTAAATTATACTGATGGCTGAAGTTTAAGTAACAGTTAATGCACTAATTTCAGTATAGGAAATACACTAAAAAAGCAGTAAGAACTCCTCTTGATCCTCATAATTAATGAGAACTACCATGATCCCTCAATGTATTTCCACCCACAGTTTCTTTTATGTTAACGAGTGTGTAGGAACACACAGCAGTCAGCCAGGCAGAAAGGCCTTCCTTCAGAGCACTTTCCATCACACTGTACAAGCTGTGTGTGATTCCCTGAAGGGTCCTGGAGCCAGATCTTGCCTGTGTTGAATCCTGGCCAACAGTCTCATTTCTTTCAAGTGAAACAGCACAAAGTCAGCCCTTCAGACAAGAACGTACCCATCACACATCTGATCTACGTGCACCCAAATCAGCATCACCAGCTGTGCTGAGCATTTCTGGAAGGAAGATGAGTGGAATACATATCACTTAACTTTAAACATCTCATTTGGCCTAATTCTTGACTACCCCTGTAATTCATGGATGGAAGTGAGTGTTGTTAGAGAGCAATTAAGCCAGTTTAGATGTTTGCAATATGATGAGGGAATTCCACCCCAGTGCCTGTTCCTCTGCACTCATTATATAAGAAGTCTAGACAGCTGGCTTGGGTACAGATGTCTAAAGATAGATGAGAGGTTTCACCTAAGGAGATACAACAGAATCTGCTGGGTATTAGAGGCTTTGCAGTGGCTCTTGACTGGACAACAAATACCTGAAAACATGGAACCACTTGTCTGAATCATTGCAACTGTGTAAGACCGTAATGAGTTAAAAGGTGTTTACATGAGGTTTCTGAACTTCAGGCTTGGCCTAGAATGGGTGAGGCCTAAGCAGTCACTGATCCTCAAGATAAGAAGTTTTTTCTGCAGCTCTGTAATCACTGCTTTAATCTTGTTTCTCCCACCAGTGCTGGAATTCTGTGCTCTGCCACCAAATGCAGCAGGCTATTTATAGTGTCAGCTTGAATGAACAGTAAGAACTTAGGCTCTTGTTATGGCTGCATCTTTGAGATGATGGAAACCACAGGACTGGAAGTTGACAGTAACGAAGGTGCACTGTATTTTCAAATACAGTTGTTTCTGCCACCACTTCGATCCCACAGGTACATTGGCAGGGCAAAGGGATAGATCTGGCAGGGATTTCTAGGCATATGATAGGGAAAAGCCTGAAAGGATTCAACTCCAAAGCTTTTGTTGACCTCTGAGGTCCCGGTGTCACCACTTCATATGGCCTTTGAAAAGGTACATTTGGGGGAAAAGTGAAGAACTGGGGCTTTAGGGACCATAGCCTATTGATGTGGCAAATCAAGTGTCTCATCAGCTCTTTGGAGAGAGGAGCTTCTTTGCTGTTGGCTAGTAAAATGGAAAGATAATGGAATGCTTTGGCTGTCTTTATTCAAACAATATTGATGACAGCAAAACACAAAATATTTCCTCTTTTTCATTTCCCCAGATGCATGCATGAGTATTCCCTTGTTTTTCACATTACTTTGTGTAATGCTTCAGTTTGCAGGATAATTTAAAAGAAAACAGCTGTGAAGCTTTTTAGTGATCCCACTAGCTAATGCAAATACTCAAGAAATCAGAATAACGCACCACTCAAGTGGAGACAGTTTTGACTATCTGTGAGAAGACACTTTTTGAAACAAGATACATATCATACTGCATATAATAAGAGGGTAGTATATAGTAAGAGCTTTATTGGGCAAATGTGATAGCCCAGAAATGTCGGAGACTGCACATCAGCTTTGTACATGTAATGGTTTCAGTGAAAGTCAAGATAAAATTAACAAGTCCTCATAGGCACTGAAGTGTCTCCTGTGCTAGAGCAGGTTGCTCCAAGCCCCTGTGTCCAACCTGGCCTTGAACACTGCCAGGGATGGGGCAGCCACAGCTTCTCTGGGCACCCTGTGCCAGCGCCTCATCATGCCTCCTAGGGAAGAACTTCCTCATATCTAATCTAAATCTCCCCTCTTCCAGCTTAAAGCCATTCATTGCCCCTTGTCCTGTCCTTACAGGCCCTTGTCAAAAGCCCCTTTCAGGTGTGGTTGGCCCCTCTAAGTACTGGAAGGCAGTAAATAAATGTGGGGGTTTTTTTTAAACAGCAGTGCTGCTCTGCTGAATGATGGGATTTCAACATTTATTTTCATCCTGAAGCTTTGTTTGTGAAAAGCAGGTACAACAAAAGCTGAGGGATAGCTCTGTGGGAGAGCACTTGATGGCAAAGACACGAATTCAAGTCTATGGGTACTTCACTCACATCACTACGGGAGCTCTGGCACTGGATGATCTTTCCTTCTCTCCCTGGAATTTCCCCTGAGAAAGTTTAGTCAGAGAGACAGATTTGTCAGAATGATTCAAGGAAATGACTTAAGAGTTGTGAAATTTTCCTAGCTTCATTTTATTGAAACCAGCGGGCTCAATTCTCCCTTTGGTTTTGCATCAGTGCTGCAGAATGCACAAGCATGAGGGAATCCTGGCTCCTTAGTGTGCAGGTCTGCCTCTTCTTCAGGGAGCATCCTATGCCTGACACAGTGGATTGCAGGACACCCTGAGTCACTACTGGAACATAAAATATAATGGTCATTACAATATATAACTATTTATACACAGAGCCCTTGGGATGATTGAGTTTGAGAGAAGAAAACCACAAGTGCTTTTAACATCAGGACTTGTGCTGCTCAAATGGAGAAACAATGAGCTGCTGCGCATACCATGGGCTACTGGAGGCAAAATATACCCCCAGATGTGCTGACCTTCATAGGGCTGTACATTAAACAAACTGAAATTTTAGTAATAAGAACAATTTAGCATCATAAGGTACAGCATAAAATTGTGCAACTGATGGAAAAAAAGAAGGTTTAACTTCTGAGTGGTTTGAAATCCTACCCTGAAGCACCTGAAAACATTAAAGCTTTAAATTTACACTCCTCCTTACAAAATGTGTGGCTGCATGTAATGCTTTGTGCTAGTCTCTCTTTAACCCACCGCATCACTCCATCGCTATTTTGATAAGGAAAGAAACCTGGACCCAAGGATACAATCTGGCAGAGCAGGAAAACCAGGAGTGAAGCTGGACGAAGTGAGATCTCCTGTTGGAGTCCCAGCCTGATTTCATAGGCACCTTCTCCTCTAGCTCTCCTGGTGGCATCCTGTCTCCCTAGGCAACTACAGATTAGAGAGGAGACAAAACAGCTTGATTCCAGAACTGGAAAGCAATGACTGGAGCTTGGATGTAGGGAAAACGTCAGGGAAAGACAGGGAATTAACAGTTGAAGCAGAGGCGTCAGAGGCAGGTGCTTGAGGTTCTATTTTTGACTTGGACGAGCCAATTTGCTTCACTCTGCTTTGGCTTCTCCTCTGCAAGATGAGGATGCCAGCAGCTGCCTCCTGGGTGTGGGTTGCCTTGCTGAGGCCGGGGCTGTCAAATCTCATGTTCTGGGTGATGCTCACTTGACCTCAGCTTTGTTCTCTGTGCTGTTGCCTGCATCTCCTTCACCTGCATCTCTGCTGTGCTTTTCTGGACCTATACAGGGTGTACAGAGCACACAGCAACATGTTTTGGGGCTGTGCAAGGTGGGACCTTCCTCTGTTACTGCATGGTCTGAGGGCTTCCCCATAGCATCTGATAACCAAACAAGATGTGGGGGTCTATAGAGCTGGTAAAGTACACCAAATGGAGTTGTGGTCCTTGTACAAAGCACTTCCCCCTCTCTCTGAATTAGATACTATTTCAGGGCACAGGCAATAGAGAGGTGCTGGAGCGTGTCCAGAGACTGGTAATGGAGCTGGTGAGGAGTCGAGCACAAGTCTGATGGGAATGGTTGAGGGACCTGGAGGGGTTTAATCTGGAGAAGGCTCA
This sequence comes from Melopsittacus undulatus, assembly GCF_012275295.1. NCBI lineage: Eukaryota > Metazoa > Chordata > Aves > Psittaciformes > Psittaculidae > Melopsittacus > Melopsittacus undulatus. The sequence continues at coordinate 4,843,341 of NC_047539.1, read as the reverse complement.
GAGGGGATTTTATCGCTCTCTACAGCTACCTGAAAGAAGGGTGGAATGAGCTGGGGGTCTGTCTCCTCCCAGGTGACAAGACAGGGCAAGAGGAAATGGCCTTAAGCTGCACCATGGAAGGCTTTCATTGGATATTAGGAACAGTATCTTCACCAAAGGGTGCTCAAGCATTGGAACAAGCTGCCCAGGGCAGTGGTGGAGTCACCATTCCTGGAGGTATTTTAACAGATGTATAGATATAGGGCTTGGGGACATGGTTTAGGGGTGGACCTGGCAATGTTGGGTTAACAGTTGGACTTGATCTGAAGGGTCTTTTCCAACCCGAACAATTCTGTCATTCTCCGACCCTGCTCCGTTATATCCCCATCTAATGTTAGCCCAGCTACAGCTCTGGGCGTTACAGCAGAGGGGTGGTGAGGGACAAGTGATGATTATCAGCTGGGCCCACCCTTCCTGGCTCTGAATGAATGAGTTCCCAAAGCTGCCGGTGCTTTCTCTTTGCTGCATTCCCTAGCAAATCCCTGCTAATTGGGCTCTCCTTCCTTGCAGGAAGCACTGCCAGCTCCTCCTGTCCTATCAATCAAATCCGCTACCGCCTGAATTCAGGTGTGCTTCGAGACCGCCTGTTCTCCGGAGCCCGGATCGAGAGTCGCGGAGCCGGGAGCCCGAGCACAAGGTGCACTGCTCGGTTATCGGATGTTAAAGCCCCCACGTTGAGGGCTGCGGCCGGGAGGCGCCTCCGCGCTGCTTTTCCACCCTCCCACCCCGCTTCCGGGCGGCGCCGAGGACCGGCAACCAAGAGGATTTCATCGCGGGGCGGCCCCTTTGTTCGCGTGGGTCGCAGGGCCCGGCCGCGTCCCGGCCCGGCAGCCGGGGCGGAGGGAGGGGCCGAGGCTCGCAACCGCCTCAGCCGCGCAGGGCGGACACCCGCAGCCGGCGGCGGAGCGGGGCTCCCGGCGCTGCCCGACGGTAAGGAGGCAACAAAGGGGGGGCGAGGGCCGGGAGCGGGTCCGAGGGTCGCACGGGTCAGCATTGTCCTTGGGAGGGGCGGCAGGCACCGTCCTGAGGCGGCTGCGGGCGGGGCCGCGGCCGCGCTGCTACCCGCAGCAGAGCCGGAGGCTGGGCAGAGCGCTGGGTGGCTCCGGGGTACACATACACATGTACACACGCACATACATACACACATACACATACACACATACATACACATACAGCCATCCACATACAGCCATCCACAGCGGCAGCCGGACCGCTGTGCGGTGCCGAACACCCGCCGGGGCCGCTGGAGCGGCAGGCCCTGCCGCTGGGAAGATGGAGCTGAGGGTGGGTGGCAGCATCCATTGCTCGGGGCCGGGCGAGTTTTGGGTTTGAAACGGGGGAGAATTCCCTTTTGTCTCCGGGAAGCTGGACTGCTCAGTGTGCTCTCTGCGGTGCTGCTATTCAGTGATACGGATACCAACATCAGCTGCGTACTGCAGGATTTGATGGGGTTTTGTCTGTAGCAAGATGTGCTTCTGAGGAAGGCCCATCAGTGGGGTTGGGCTGCTGTCATTTGCAAGGTGGATGGAGCGGGATGTGCCTCTTGCACCTCCTGGTGCAAATCGGTGAATGGTCCGTGTGGGAAAGCATCCAGGGATGGAAGCAGAGGTGTGTGTTATCTCCAGGGTGTCTAGGCAGGCTGTAGCAGCGATAGGGAAGTGCTGGGAGACAAAGCACTGTGTCAGTGCTGGCTGTTACTTGCTGCTCTGTTGGTTGTCAGTCTCATAGGCCTGCAAACCTTGTCTCAGGAGCTCATCCTGCTGGAATGGATGTCAAGTTTCACCAGCCCATCCGTTACTGCTGGCTAGGAGGGTTTCCTTGAGGGTGACTTGCAATTTGAGATATATTTGGGGTGCATGGTATGTGTGTTTGCCTTAGCCTCTGCCTAGCAGTGCTCCAGGAGGGCCCCTTTAATCAGCATGGGTCAGTCCTGCCCCATCATTGCTGGAGAGGTGATGCTTTAAATGTGCTGCAGCTGCCAGTTTTTAAACTGGGATATGGGATGTGGCATTTTAAGACATTACCTGCCTGCTCTTACAGCCTGCCAGGGCTAGTATGGAGAGAGTCTGCATCAACCAGCTGTGTTCCCATGAAAATCTGTCACCATGCCTGCCAGAAATTACTGAGAGTACAGGACTTCAAAGGCTCAGCTCTGAGACAAGCCCCACGTTAAAACCTTGGCACCAGGCATTATGGGCACATCAGAGAGAAGCTGTACTGGAACCAGTCTGTCACCTCAGGAGCACTCATGTGTGTGAGGGGCCTTCAGTTAAGGAGAAACCGGTGTGTTTGAGGAGATGCTCTTAAGATAAGTGCAGACTGGATTGTCTGCTGAGGCTGAGGATTGGTATGTGCGCCTCTTCTGCTCAGCTTCCTGCCGCCTCTAGCCTTGGAAGCTGCCATCATTTACTCCAGCAAGTAGCAGTTCCTGATACATTTCCTCTTTCTCCCCATTTGTGCATCTGCTCTGTCAGAAGAAATGATGGAGAACCCAGAGGGGAGTTTCCCGGTGTCAAAGATGCAGCTATGCAAAGATACACGTGCCAGTTCTTTTTCCCTTCCATTACTGGGTGGTTAAAATGGTGAGGGCACAGGTTCTGCCTCCTGACCGAGGTTGCTGTTTTTATTTATCAAACTGACTCATTTGTCCATGAGACTTAGGAGAAATAAATAGTTTGGGGGAAGGAGGGAGGTGTAATCACTCTGATGAGGATGAGAGACAATATATAAAGCAAGTTCTATCTGCCAGATGCAGGGTGTCAGTGCCACTTTGTAGACTGTATACAATGTATGGCAAGGTTTAGGTACTGTTAAAGCTCTGGGAAAGATGAGGTACAGGTAGCTAGACCTGAACATGCATTGTTGCTAACCTACATTAGACACTGCTATGCACTGAGTTAGAGATGTCTGTAGGTATTTACAGAAATGTTTTTCATAAACATCATTTATAAATACCTTGAGCCCCGTTTCTCACTCTATGTCACAAGGGGTCTGAGCACAGGAACAACCAAGGAAGTTGCTGATAGGCAAGAAGGCATATTTTCCCCTTCTGCTCTATTGCCGAGTTAAAAACAGCCAACAATCTCTGGCTGTGGTTCTCTTATCACTGTTCTTCTGATATTTACAGTGGAATCTCAGGTCTTGTTGGGAGAGCACCTTGGCTTGTGGTACTGGTGGTGCTGGACTCCAGCAAGACTGGGGCTTTGTTTTACTGGTCAGTTTTCTAAGCCAACCAGATTAGGTAAGTTAATGAATCAAGTTGACAAACTGTCTAAGATTGCTCCAGAAGCTCAGGTCACAGAAAGGAACTGGACTTTGTCTTCCCAAATCTGACTCTAATCCTGCCTTCTCCATGCAGCTGGCCTTCCCAGGGAAAGCACTTGTCTCCGTGGCTGATGCTGACAGAGAAACAGAGGAGTCTGTCAGTGCACTGATGTACAAAGTCTCTTTCTGCAGTACCACCTGCAAATGCTCCTGGAGCACTTCCCCTTGCTCTGCTGAGAGGACCCCGCATGCAGTGTTATGTGGTTGAGCTGCAGTGCTAAACAGGACAAAGCAAATTGACTTTCCTTGTAGTTGCATTTAATTTCTTATACGATTGTGCAGTTGATCTTGCTGTAGCTACCAGTGGAAAAATGAGTTCGCTACATGTGACTCTGAGGCTGGCACCTTAAACTGATAGTTACTGTTATTCCTGGAAAACATCCTAAAGAAAGACTGTAAAATAACACCAAACACCACAATAGTTCTACTTCAGACTTTTTGGAAATCATTCCCATGCAGTGGCATGGTTTTTCTTATCTCCTTCTAAATGAGTGGAACTGTCTATACGATAGGCGTGGTTGGTTGAGAGACAGTGTAAGCAAAGAAAGACCAATGAAATGAAGAAATGGAACCAAACATTGTAATATATTGTTGTCATGGTTTAACTTCTTTTACTTCAGCCCATGGTTGGAACTAGATGACTTTCAAGGCCCCTCCCAGCCCAAATCATTCTATGAGATGATTCCATGCTGGAATAATACATGATGCTGACTTGAACTGGCACTGAAATTAGGTGAGCCTTCCTTTTCAGTGATTTATTTTATTATGCTGGTGTTTTTCCACCTGCATAGTTGTAGAGAAATGTGCGCAGACAGTGGAATGCCCTGCTGTGGACTCTGAGCTAGCTGTGAGGTCCCATCTCCCCATCCTCATCTGTGCTGAAGCACAAAGGAAGTCTGAAGTTCTTGTTTGGTTTATTTTGGGAGTTAATGTTCTCAGCTCTGCTGTTGACTCCCTTGATAGCTCCATTTGTGCCTGGGAAAGCTAAATGCTTCCTTTTGAAAAGTATTTGTACTCTGTGTCTATAAAGGAAACACTTCACAAAGATTTCCCAAGTCCTTTGGTGGGCTGGATGTTCAGTGGTGCCTAATAGAGTCGAGCAGCTCTTCATCTCTGTTGCTGTTCCTTAAGTAGTCTTGGGAAAAATCTGGTTTCTCCGTATTCTTTCTCCCCAAATGGGTGTTGCAGCTCTGACCTCCTTTGAGATCTGTGAGTTAAATGCTCTGTGGATGTTGGAACTTCTTAATCACTTCTTGGTGTTTTTCAATCCCTTCCCTGTACTCCCTCACGTGGTTCCTTTTAAAAAGATAATGTAAAGAGAGTTGTATTGCTTGGGCCAGAGCTCTTGGTCAAAATGAATTCTGTTTTATTTGCAATGGTGTAGTAAAGATTGCATAGATGTTGGTTATGCTGGAAGGGCTTCACAACAAATTGGAATGACAGAAGCTTCCAAGAGATCATCTGTCCCAGGTTAAGTCCATCTTCATCCTTGTAATCCAAGACAAAGGTTTGAAGATCTTTGTTGTCAAAGAATAATGTGGGCAATGAGGGTTTTTCTCCAGCTTCCCTGGCCAGTCCAGCTCAGTTACAACTGCAGAGCTTGTGTCTTCCCCTTTGTCTTGCTTGTTGTCATTATGGCTTTGTATATCTACCTGTTACTGTACAAAGGACAAGTACAAAGGTGTTTCATGGACAAAAGCAACACAATTTCTTCTGCAGCATGAACTTCTTTGGCAGCACGTCCTCTGGCGGGGCAGAGGAAGGCTTCCAAAGTGAGGTACCAGCTTCTGGCATAGGCACCAACAAAGGCTTTCTCTGACTGGTCTGTTCTTTTTCTTCCTTTGACATATTCCTCCCCCATTATCTGTTGCATCATGCTCTGAAAACTTCTGTGTCCGCCAATTAGTGCTGGAAACTTTTCAACCATCCTGACAGGCACAAAAAGCAGCTGCCTGGTGAAACAAACAGCACTTCCCATCCCTTGCATCCCTCCCATTCATGACCTACAAGCACATCCCCTGGATGGAGAACAAACCTCCCTGGAAAGAGGCCTCTCCTGGAAGATGTGGAGAGGTCTTTATGTCATGAGATGTGTTTAATGGGCTTTTTAGCCTCATATTAGACTGTTGTATATTGTGTGCTATATTACCTTAGTAGCTTCTGTCAACGCTCTGTGTGAAGCCTATCCTGGTGATTAAAGGCTGCTCCTTAGCTATATTTGGCATAAAGCTATTTGTTTTATAACTGAGATCCTTACTACACAAACTGGAGTAGGTCAGTCTGCAACCTTGAGTAAGTGCATCTTTTTTCCTCTGGACTTCTGTTTCCCAGCTGGTAAGCTTGGCACGTTATAGCTGATGACCAATCCACCAACCATCCCTAATGGAGATTTAATGAGGAGCAGTATGGCACAGAAAGGCAGGCTTGTGGGGAATATGTGGGTGGGGCAGGGAAAGCTGATGTTTTGCCTTACATTATTCATCTTTTATGTATCTGTATGTAGTCTTGTAGTGGGATCTATGAAGAAGATTTTGAACTTGCTAAATCATAGAATCACAGAATGGTTTGGGTTGAAAGAACCTTAAAGCTCATCCAGTCCCAATCCCCTGCCATGGAAGGAACACCTTCCACTAGCCCAGCTTGCTCCAGCCCCATCCAACCTGGCCTTGAACACTGCCAGGGACGGGGCAGCCACAGCTTCTCTGGGCACCCTGTGCCAGCGCCTCAGCACCCTCACAGAGAATCTCTTTCATAGAAAAGATTTCTATGTGTATGTGTATTTGTATATATTTCTGCTAAAAGATATTGGCAATAATACCCCTGCAAGTTTAAGTATGATGTCTCTGAAGCATCTGCAAGCACTTTTCCCCTTTTTATCTCTGAATCCCCTCAAAGCACTTTGTATAGATGGTAGGAAGGTGTGGGAGCACTTCCAGCACATCAGCATGCAAACGTCAAAGTCAGATGGTGCTTTTGGGTGATCATATGGTTCAGGTTTATGGAGTGCTATGATATACTCTGCCTTAGGGTGCTGGCAGCATTGACTGTCATTGTTAGAAGAAGTTACAACTTGAATTTTGCTTTTCCTTTTTGCTGGAAACAGGACCAGCCTGCGTTGGAGATGTCATGCCAGCACTCTGTGGTGTGATGTGCTCGGGCTGCTGCTTGTAGCTGCACTTTACTTGCTTGGCTAGGTGAGATTATGTCTTGATCTCTGTACAAAATCATGACTGTGGTCTTGTCTGCATTAGAGGAGAGATTAGTGGCACTTTCTATATAGAAGCCTGTTTTTGTAAGGAGTGCAGGAGCATCTGAGGACATGCAATGCCTCTAAAGCTCTGGCTAGTACATGTAGTACTGCGATATTCAAGGAGTGTGGTGGGTTGATCCATCTGCCTACCTGCTTGCAGGCTGGGTTCACCCTGGCAGCTTCACTCTTATCTCCAGAGTTAGGAATTGTTACATCCCATTTTTAGCACTGATCCATCTGGATGGACCTGTTCCTTTTGGCTGCCAGCATCTGTGCATCAAGCACTGCTGTATGTGTGCTTCCCAGTGGCATGGGGCAGTGTGTAGATAGGAATGCTGATTAAAACCAGGCTGTGGAGCAGTACTGCTCTTGCAAGGCCTCTGTTGCTGATGGAGGAGGCTGGGATGGACAGCCTTTCCCAGATGTGTGCAGATGTGCCAGCCTCTCCTATTCCAGCCAGCCCAGCAAGTCCCACTGCAGCCCAGGCAGGGCACCAGGCATGTTCAGTCTCCACACCTCCTTTGCAATCTGACTGTGTAGGATGGTCGTTGCTTTTTCACCCTCTAGAAGCTGCAATCTCTCACCTCCTCTTGTGTAACATCCTATGGTGCTGGGGTGGCTTAGTGTGTGGCTCAGTGTGTGGAGGCTTTGAGCTCAGATCTGTATCTCTCTACATGTGGTGCAATCCGAAGTAAATGATGGCTTCTGCAAGGCAGGTTGTGAGGTGTGGATCATAGGAACCGTGAGACAGGAGTGATAGCATAATAATGTTGATGGGTAAGATCCAATTTGATATAACTTGCCAAAATTATTATGGTTTTGGTCATCGACAGGGACGTAATTTAATTACGAGGTATGTTCTGTCTTGTACTATAAGGTTTGTGAGCTATCTCTGGCTTTGTATGGTGGTGAAGGAGGAAACTTCATGGTTAACACATACTGGCTGAAAGGAAACTTCCTACATGACTGGCCTCCCTGTCTCCAGCAGTGGCTGTTGTGGGAGCTGTGTAGGTATGTCGATGTCAGCTGCGGTCTGGAGAACTTACAGTGTTTGTAGAGAGGCTCAAGAGAGAGCAGCAATTAGTGCACATAGCCCAGAGGTCAGGCTCTGAAGTGCGAGGCTGGTGAATCAGCAGGGAGGAGGAGGGTGCTCCAGGGAACAACTGTATCCAGTATTGTGCTGCTGCCAGTGCAGCAATGGGAATCAGGATGCTTGAGTGTGGGTAGAGGGGATGGGGCTTACACAGGGCCTTGGTGCTCTGGAGAGAGGGTGAGTTTGCACCTCCACAGCATCTTAGGTTTGGTGATCTCTGATCTTTCAATAGATACCAGTGGTGGGACCCTCCTTGTCTGTCACCCTTGTTTTTGCATATTGGTACTGTTATCATCTGTCTTTGTGCAGCAAGGAGTTTACTGACCACTGTAGAAGAAGGAAGCAGGGGTCCTGGCTGTCAGTGCTGCATTTCGACTGTGAGAGGGTCTGTGCTTCCTTTTCAGCTTACCTCCTGTTGTATCTCTGCTTCCTCTTAACCAGTCTCAAGGTGGGTTAGTTATTCTTCCTGCTTTTGAGAACATTTGCTTTGTTTGAAGGAATAAGATGATGTTAGCTCATAGTATTTGGCATAGAGGTTACCTGGAGATTTTGACTGGGATGCAGCATACATTTTGTGTTGCCCGTGTCTAAACCAGACTGAATTCACGTGATGAAGCTTTAGAGAAGATCTCCTAAGATGAAATGCAAGTGGTGAGTGCTGTGTCTCAGGACCTCTCAAAGGAGAGCATTGCTTGGTCAAAATGATATTGTGAAGGTGGAGAAAGGGCAAAGCTGTCTTGGGAGAGCATTGGACACAATGGGAGAATGTCAGAGGGCAGAGTATGCAGAATGTGCAAAGGGCAGAGTAGGTCTGTGGGTAGAAGGTTGGCTTGACTAAATCTGCAGTGGCAACAGCCAGAAGAGGCTGAAATTGGTGGTGCTGAACTGCAGGAATGAAAAATCTTGTGGTTTTATAACTAAACAAAAGGAGTTGCATTAGTTGCAGGATAGGCCTGTTTGTCCTGCATCCCTGCCTGAAGTTTCAGCAGCTTGTGGAGAGGCAGGGTCAGTTTTCCCTTAATGTGGCATTGTTGGTGTTGGAATTCTTCTGAGGGGATTTCTCACTGTAAGAAATATAGTTATGATTCGTGCCAACAGCTTAGAAACCCTTGTAGCCATTGCGCTCGATATGAGGAAAAGACAATAGGATAAACATTTTCTTTTGTATATTTAGAGCTATCGCTGTGTAGAATGTAGGACGTTATCTAAATATAATCCATCTGTAACCAATATTAACTTGTCTATAACCATTGCACTTGATATAAAAAAGGAAGAAGAAATAATGGAATAATCGTTTTTTTACATGAGTTAAGTGCCATAAGAACTATATTGTAGAATTCAGAACACTTTTGTAAACTTTAGAATACTGCTTAAAAGAAAACCCTCTGTAACCACCCAATATCTGCATATGCAGATATTGTAACTGCAGGCATGTGATATTCAAACAAGGTCGAGTAGATACCTTGAAACTAAGTAAAGGTCCAAGGGGGGAAGGTAGCCAGGATGTGTCAAGTAGATAGGCTGAAACTAAAACAAAAGTCAGAAGGAAGATAGCTTATATTCATCCCCACGACCACTGAGACAGCCTCCGGCAGCAAGCCCCACATGCGAAGATAAGAACAAGGACACGTACATCAGAGGAAAAAGGATATAAAAGGACAGAACCTGTGTGAGGGGGTGTGCATTGCTTGCTTATTGTCTCTCTTAACTTCCTAATCAGTTGTGAATAAAATCAGTTTGGACAAAACCCGGTTTGTGGTAAATTCTTATAACACTCACTAGATGTTAACACTTGCAGAACTAATGGTCCAAGGAAGGGCTTTGCTCTTGTTCCTGCTATAGTGACCAGGTCTCTACTGCATGCTGAATTGCAGTAAATGTGTGATTATATGGACATGGTGCCTTCTTCTGGTGCACTTGAGGGTGTGTACAGATGTTGGGCAGTTTTAGTGGAGCACAATGGGGGCTTCAGGAGCAAGCACAACATGTTCCAAAGGTATTTTCTATTACACCAAAATGTGTTGCGTACCAGTCCTATTTTCTTTGCTTTTAACCAAATCATCTGCAAGTTTAAACAGGTACAACTGCATTATCAGCAGACAGGCTGTCATAACACTGCTCTGAAGATGAAAACAGAATTCCTGGTTTCAGTGTGCAAAGAGAAAGAGAAGAAGCTTGCAAGACTAGTTGTTTCCTATTTTCAGCTCTTTGTTGCTTCAGCTCTTCAGTTACAGTCAACAATCCAGGGCTGGCCTGCAAAGAAGTCTTCATTGCATGTACAGGTTGTAAAAAAGAGGGGGGGAAATCAGGGCAGGAAGGACCTGGGTGCTATTTTTGTTTCATAATCAAAGTCTAGGGTAGAAGTTAGATTGCAGAAGCTCACAAATCAAAATCTCTGTTAGCCTGAGCTCCAGTGAATAATGTATCAAGTGCCAGGGTGAACTTTAATGCTGCACTAAATCAAATAATCAAAAGCCAGGAAATTCTAGAAGTTGAGACTCTTGTGTGGCTCTGCACAGGGTGAGTAGCACAGCTCAGTTAGTGTATAGCTCAGATTTAATTCAAGACTTTTTTTTTTCTCCAGTAGTAAAATACCAAGCCCTTATAAATTGAGTGTATTTTTGACCTCATAGCAGCCTTCCAATGTCTGAAGGGGGCTACAAGGATGCTGGAGGGGGACTCTTCATCAGGGACTGTAGTGATAGGACAAGAGGTGATGGGTTCAAACTGAAACAGGGGAAGTTCAGGTTAGCTGTAAGGCAGAAGCCCTTTACTGTGAGGATGGTGAGGCACTGGCGCAGGTTACCCAGAGAACTGGTAAATGCCTCATCCCTCAACCAGCATTCAAGGCTGGGTTGGACAGGGCCTTGGGCTACATGGTCTAGTGTAAGGCATCCCTGCCCATGGCAGGGGGATTGGAACTAGAAGATCGTAAGGTTCTTTCCAACCCAAACCATTCTATGTATCATTATCTTTCCCACACTCTGCCTTCCTCATGTTTCTTTTCCAGATCCTACTTAGGACACTTGTCTGTGAATCGACCACTTGGATTTTGTCAAAGCCTCTTGAATACTAGAAAAATCTTTCATGGACTTCAGCAGCAATTGGATGAAGTCTGAACTGACCTGGAGGACAGCACTTCTGAAATCTCTGTATACCTTCTGTTCCCTTCCCATGGGAGCTGTGCAACTTTGGTGTCTTATCCTTTGTTTTCCCTTAGGAGCACTGTCCCCTGCCCCCAGGGCATAACTCCAGGGAGCAAAAGCTCACACAAATCCAAGCTCATCCCCAGGACTTTTCCCACAGATCAGAGCTGGTTTTGCTCTGCAATTAGTGCCAAATTGTTGCAATCTCCCGTGTCAGTCTTCAGCAGGCGTTTTGCCAGCATGGGGAGTGTGAGCTCATGAGCAAGCCTGTAATTACTCTCTAGTTTGTATGTAATAACTTCCTTGAATGGCCTTTGTTTCTTGTGTTTTGGTTGGAATTTTCCTCACTTTGCCTCAGGTTTTGCATTGTGGTTTTTAGGGTGCATGTTCTTCCTTTAATAACTATCGTTTTATAATGAAACTAGTCTATTATAGTGGATAAACTAGCTTAAATATGGAAGTTTTTAACTAAAAGGCCTCTGGGCTTTCCATTTGCTTTCTGTGCTAATTATTATAAAACTGGAGCGAGAGAGACAACTAAACACAAGCTCTGTTAGAGGTTAACAGCCTTTCATATGCGTAAGGGAGACTACACGGTAACAACAGAGTTCCATGGCTGAAGAACCTATGTGAATTCAACTGCAAGGGAGGAAAAAACCTGATGGCTGTCAGGATTTTGGGATCCCCTGATTTTTCCTGTGTGTAAGTGAAAGCAATATGCTCCTTTCTTTCATTCCTGTAGTGTTCTGCCTCCATTCCCTCTATGGGGGAAGGAAAGGTTTTCTTGGGACAGGACTCTGACCTTAATTAAGAGTGAGCATCTTTTATTTCCTCTATACTTCAATTAAGCAAAAGGATTTAATCCTGATCTGCCATGGGCTTCAGGAATGGCTTTCTGGTTGCTTGTTGGAAGGAGTAACTAATGGGAGAAGTGAGAAGGCAGTGCTATGATTGCCTTGGATCAGATGGAACATCTTAAGGTTTTAAGAGATAAAATTGACTTTTCTTCTCAGTGTAATCTCTGCCTCTATTAGCAAAGCTGCAGTTTGGCTTTATCAGATCCTGTCTCTGTGATCGGATTCATTTCCTATCCCTCTCGCAGAAGATGCAGCAGTTTGAGTCCAGCCTTTGCATTTTGTTTGCAAGGGAAACTTTGGTTCTTAAAACCCTTGTCTTTGCACCATGGTCAGTGTTGCAGGGTCCTGAGCATGGGACACCAAATCTCTGTCTGTACTTGCCTCTGGCATGCAGTCTGTTTTGTATCCTGGAGCAGTGACTCTAGGAGATAGAGCTGCTTTGCTTGAAAATCTCATTTTCCTGAGGGTGGGGAGGGTGCAAAAAAGCTTGAAAGTAGGAAGAGGGTGCAACCAAATGCTGAGACATAAGAGATTAAATAACCTTACATAACTTAAGAAAACAGAATAAATATCTTTAGGCCAGTAAAGCTTTTGTATAAGGCCTAATAAGTGAACACCAGAATTGGCACTGAAAGCTTTTTGCCTTTATTCTGTGTGCTTGTTGAAGTGAGTGCAGAGCTCTTCCAGTGATCAGTGGACCAGATTCTTTAGCAGTTTATTTTCAGGAAGATGTTGGGCTTCAGGTATCACTTTCACCATCTGCAGTGCCTGATGCTGAAGGTTTCTGCAAGCAGTAATGCTGATTTCACTAAGAGATGCTGAATGAGGAGTGTGACACAAGGGAGTATGAATTGCTGGAACAGGCAGCTGTGGGTCTTCTTGGGCAGTGCTAAGGTAAGTTCACTCTTGTCCAGAGTCCCAGAGGCTCTTGAATGACAGAGGATGGGGATGAGACCCAGAAACTGCATCAAGGCTCTGAACTCTCTGAAATACAAAGCCAGAACATGGGGTGAAATTTAAGTTCCTGCCTTTATGTTTAACTCTCCTGAATGTGCATGCGAAGGATGTGTTGAAAACAAAGTTGGTTTTAACTTTGGTTGACCTTCAGTTGGACCTTCCCCAGCTACGTGTTGTGTGGCAGCATGTGGGATTGTCTCCTTCCTGCAGAGGCTGGGGATTTACCTTGCAGGCGTATAATTCCCTTTCCATTGCTCCATATGGAGTTGCTGTTATTACATTGTTAGAGCAGCTGCAGACAGGATTCTTGGTCTTCCCAAGCTGTGTATTTTTTACTAATGCAAGAGTGTGCAGATTTCAGCCACAGCAACACGTCTTCTGATAGCCCTGGAAGTGGCTGGAGCTCTGCTTGCAGGTGTGCTGCCACAGGGCTGCATCCCAAGCGCTGATGTTCCCAGTCCTTAGTGTGAACATGAGGAGACCTGGCAAAGTGTTTTAAATAATGGCACAAATTGCTTTTCAAAAGACTATCTTAGACAGGAGTAGGTGAAACCAGAAAGACTTTATTGTGCAAACCTTTCCCTATCCCAGCTGTTGTCTTTAAAGTCACTGATTATTTGCATGAGTCAAGGTTGTTGTAAAGTGTTTTACTGCTTCTCTGCATTGTCTCTGTTTATCATTAACCTTCCATACAACATGATAACCTTGGTTTCTTTCAGTCTGATAACTAGATACTTTTCTTTACCTTTTTTCATAGGCCCTTGTCCTGAAAAGGTATGTGCATGTCTGACCACAGACTTCACATTTAAGTTCTTACATGTGGGTTTCCAAAGCTGGAAAATCAAAAGCCAAAATTTTGGTACTTACTTTTAAATTCTATACTTAATGTTACAAAATAAGGAGTTATTTCCCCACAAAATATTGCATATACCCAACTGTTACACCAGTGCTCAGATACAGTTGGTCTAAATGCCACTTGGGTCTGCACTCAGAACGAATTCCCTGTGCCTTGCCTAGGGTTTTGTGTTGAGTAAACACTTCTTACATCCAGACCCATCCAGAAGGAAGCACCAAGCACAGGATGGGATTGGGGCCAGCTCAGTCTGGTGTCTGGAAAGCTGTTCCTGTGTCTTGCAGTTGCTTCTCTCAATATGTTGAGGTGAAGAGATCCTTAGGGGGCTTTCCCTTGGAGATCTGCTTTGTTGCTCACATCCATCTTGAATGGGATGGTGTTCCACATGGCACACAAGTACTCGTGTGCGTTGTTGAGGGTACGAGGAATGGATGGAGCAGAGAAACTTGCAGATAAGCTGCATTGCAAGGCTAACAAAGGTTTTTGCTTCCAACCCTTGTTACTCTTCTACCACATCTGAGAACTAATTGAAGCCTCAGCCCCTCCAGTTGTTTCTGGTTTTAACCTGTGCTGTTCTGATGCTTGGCCAGCCCTGTGGATACTTGAATATCCAGATAGATTTCTTGTGGTGAAAGGTATTTTTTTGAAGTTATTTTTTGACACTGAAGTCCAGTATATATTTGTGCTTAAGAACTGTTCCCTTTTTTGAATCTGAGCCCAGGTGACTCAGATCCAGCTGAGTCCCCTTTTCTGATGGAAAGATGGAGAACAGATTTTGGTCATTTGGAGCAGGCTTTCACATTGTGCATTCCTGGGATGCTTTTCTTAGTTGTGGGAACAGACAGAACCATTCATCTCAGTATGAAAAGATTGCAGGAAGAATTTAGCAGAGATCCAGCAAAATCCTTGTAATCTGTGTCATCTTAGAAGAGGAAGAAGACAAAAATAAGCAGAGCTGATGGCCCCAGTATCCACAAGGGCAGATGGGGTATTTTTTTTACACTGTGTCTGGAGAAAGTCACAATTCCATGAAGTTATACAGGGAGTCAAAGCTTACAGCTTATGCAGGTAATACAGGGAGTAGGGAAGAAAATGGCTCGTGTGGTTCTTGTGCCACTTGTGGCATATTTGCCTGCATTGTGCATCTACTGCTGGAAACAGGTTTTTGAGAAGGGCTTTGTCTGTTAACAGAGGCTGTTGGGATACTGAGGCTACAGTACAGGGGCTCAGGCCAAGTTATCTGTAGTGAAGATACTGGCCTATGTCCCAGGCCAAGGCTGTTCCTGCAGCACAAAAGCTGCATCACTTGGTTGGGAGCTGATGTGTGACTTGGATGTCTCTGGATGAAGATGACTTAATGGTGTAATTCAGAAGATCTCTGCTTGGCATTCAGAGCTTCCTAAAAATCAGCTCGTATGTGTTTATGTTGAAGTGGGGGAGAAACCAGTGACAGGGAAGGAGTATCTGGCTCTAGCAGCAGGCAAAGGCTTCTTTAGAAGTGTCCCAGACATCAGTCTCATATATGCATTTCTAACCAGCTGCATCTGTAGTAAAAATTCCTCCGTTCATCCTCATCTCCCTGTGTGATAGTGAGGGTGCAGGTACATGCTAAAGCAATTGTCTGTGTTTCCTGGCTTGGGTCAGTCTGCAGCTTGTGGAGATGAGAATGACTCTTCAGACAACCCCTCAGACCCCCCTGTGAACCAACATGCAGTGAGCGGTGTGGGGCTGAGGGCATCTGGCTGTGATGGGAGGTAGCATTTGCGTAGATTTTGGCTCTGGGTGGCATGGACACCCCAGTGATTGTGGCCATGAACCAGCCGTGGTGATTGTATTTCAGGATAAAAGCAGCTATCTGCTCAGAGGGTAGTATAATTAGCAGCCTGTGGAGTTCATTTGGGCTTCAGCATTAGGATGTTGAAAGCTAATGTGTTTGCATAAAGATTTCTGATAGGAACCTCTCTGCAGTGGGAATGTACTTCCTCTTGTTTCTCTGCCTGTGTAAAAACAAAATCCAGGCATCCTGAGAAGGAGCAGAATATCCTGTGGCCTGTGGGGACAGCTGATCCTCAGGGATAATGAGTAGTGGAGGGAGAATGAACTGAAGTTCCCTGGCTCTTCACAGAGGAGCAGACTAAATTCACTGTCTTCCCTAAAGTGTATGTGGTTCTGGCTGCAAAGATGGAGATCCAGAGAATCCCTCTGACAGAGGCCTGACAAACTGTGAAATGTTTTTATTCATCTGGCACTCCTTCCTGCTCAGATTCTTCTGTTTTATTCTTCCCCTGTGTCCTTTTATCCTTCACTCATCCACAATCCTGGCTGAGGATTCAGCCAGCATCCCCAACCTGCTTAATCACAAGTACAGCATCAAACCACAAGTACAACATCAAACCTACCTAACCAAAAGGTAGGGCTGGGCGAGGAGATGTGCAAATCTGGGAGTAAGGGCATATTGTGAAGAAGCAAACCTTCAGATTGAAAGCGATGGAGATGGGGTGAGATCTCTTGGTGGAGCACATCAGCTGCCAGCAGAAGTGCTAGAAATCAAATTGCTGTGTAAAATCAAAGCTAGCCCTGGGCAAATCGTGTCATATGAGATGGAGTGGGTGGGTGGGAGATGTCTGATGGCTTGACACATAGGAGGAATATTGATAACGCTGATCAATGTTTCTCACTTCCAGAGTCTGTTACTTGTCTCCCTATTTTATGCTAAATAGAGCTGGGATCTGCAGCCTCCTGTCCAGCTCTGTGACAGCATCTAGATTTGCAGTCTCTAGTGCAGGAAGGCAGTTTTCTTAACAAGAACTGCTTGATCTTGTGTCTGCTGCTGGTGATGTGATCTGAGCTTCCCACTTCTCACAAACAGCCCTGACTTCTGTGTAAGCTAAAATGCTCCCATTTGGTGCTGTCTACAGGTGTCTGAAATCACCTGAGTTGTTGAACACCCCTTGGGAGGAACATGGGGATGAGTGGGGCTTGATCCCTTGGGCTTTCACTCGGGCTGTCTCTGATCCCTCCTTTGTCTCTCTAAGCTGGTGTGGGACAACTGACTCTTACTGCTGGAACACTCTTTGGTGTCTCAGATATCTGTGAGTCCTCAGGAATAGTTTTGGAATTCTCCTTGTGGTTTTTTTGTCCTCTGTGTCTGCTCACAGCTTTCCCTGGAGCTCTGCCAGCCCTCCCCTTGCTCTGACCCAGCCTGTGCTGAAGTTCTTACTCATGTCTTAATCACTTCCCGTCCCCGCTATTGCAGTTCCCTCGTCATGGCATCTGTAGTTCTCTGCTATATTAATTCTCAGGAGTGCTGCCTCCATCCTCAGCCCAGGCAGCAGGGCTGGGTGTCCCCCAGCTTGCTCTCCTTGCAGTTCCTTTTGCTGTGAGGTTGGCATTCTCTGGCTTACTGTGCTGCCACCTTCTTCCCTCCTCATCCCAGCCTGCTCAGCCAGCCTGAGCTTCCTTTCGCCTGATCTCTTCAGGGTTTTATTGTTTTTTCTTTATCCATTAGGAATGGGATGATTTTTTTTTAAGCAAAATAGTCATTTCCTTTATTTTTCTTTTCTTGTCATAGGACTTTTTGCTTGAGGAGTTGTGTGTTTGTTCACACAACATCCTTGCAAGGAATTTGGAGGTTTTATTCCACTTGCCTGCCAGGAAGGGAATGGCATAGGGAAGGGTTATGTGACTTCACTAATGAATAGCTGGTAGTGTCATGCTTAGGTTCCAGAAAGTGATTTATTTTTTGTTTTCATTCTTACTGGAAATCCATGGGGTCAGATGCCCTTTTTCTATAACAAGGTTTTGGATTTGTCCTTAAGGAAAAGAGCTGAAAGCCCCATGTTGGACACTGGCCTCTCCTTCCTCCTTCGATCGGTTTGGAGAGGCTGCCCCAAAGTCTTGTGAAAATGGGGGTTTTGCACCAAAGGTTCAGGCTGGGGTTGTTAGTGTGCCCTTGGTAAGGGCTCTGACAGCAGAACTGCGCCTTGGTTGATGCATGAACTGAGGTTTTTAGAACTTAAAACTAGTCAGTAAATCCCAAACTGAATTTAAATTGTTGTTTGGGGACTCTGGGAGGTTTCAGCATTGGTCCAGGACTCCAGGATTAAAGTGAGACTGTGAGATTGAGGAATGTAACATTAGGATGGGAGATGGGAATGATCACCCTTGCTTTACAGGAGAAGAAATGGAAGATCTTGACTCTGCTGTGGCTATGAGGAGGATGCTGGGTACTGCTTTATGGGATCCTGTTTGGCACTCTCCTACCCATTCTCTATCTGGTTTGTGTCCTCTCCCAGGTCTGTAACAATGGAAGAAGAGGTCTGTCATCGAGAAGCCTGAATTGTGATACCAAGAAAGCCCTTCGAGACACTGACAATAGGAGCCTGAGATACAGGAGGAAGCAAACATGCTGAAGCCAAGTGGACTTAAAATCCCAGGCAGGGCTGGGAAGCACTCCAGCCCAGTGGGACGGGCATCAGGGACCACTACAGCTGCTGTCACCACTGGCTCAAAAGAAGGTATGGACTTGATTTGGCAGGGGCATGAGCTGACCCAGGTGATTACCTGGCTTAAAAGCAAAGGGCTAGTGGTACCAGTGTTCAGTAAGATGTGAAATTCCCATCTGTACATAGATTGATCATGAGCATGGATCAAAAGAAGTGTAATGGGGTGAGTAAATTGTCTCTCTTTCCCCAGGAATGCACAAAACAGGTTGTGGGGTGGGTGGGAGACAGATGGATCCTCTGGTGTTCAGGGCTGATAGAGAGCTGCTGCCTCCTGCCTTGCTTGTTTGTGTATGTGTTCCTGTACAGATACTAACATGTGAAGAGCTGGTAATACATAGCAGATGAGAAGCTCACCGAGGACCTTATTAAACATGAGGACCTTATTCACAAATGTGAAGGGCTGGTAATACTTAAGCCGATGAGAAATTCACTGAGGACCTTATTAAACACTGTCCTTTAGCCATGGCTTTTGGCCTGTAATAATGCAAGAGTAAGCACGAGGCATGGAAAAGGGTTTGTCCTATGCCAGTTCCCTGAAATTATTGCCTTTGTTTGCACAGAATCATCAGAAGCACTAGGATTTGAATCATGACTTTCCTAGACATACATACCCAGGCTTTACTGTCTGATGATCCATATCGAGTGTATATGTAAGCTATACAGACTGCCGCTATACAGTACAATTAACACTTCAAAAGCATTTGAGATGTGTTTTGTTTAGGAATCATTGTTCTGGCTTCTTTAATTGCTAGGTGCTTTGTATTAGATATAATGCATAGATATAATTCAAGGTGCAGTTTTTGTATGTAATGCTTTTTGTCTTGCTTTGTTATAAAAGGCTTTTCTCTAGCTTCTGGGAAAAAGAATCAGGATAATATATATCCTATCAATCAGTTGTATATCCAGTATGTTACACTTTCCATCTGAGAATGTCACTGATTGCTGCTTGAGATCTGTCAGCCTCTTGTCCCATAATAATTCAGGCTGTTGCCCCCATACCTGATTTCTTTGCTGTATGTTTCAGTCCCAAAGATGTACAGTGTTTGACAGAAGCAGAAAAGCTTTGTACCTGTTGGACAGTGGTAACAGTGGGCAAAACTAGCTTTAGCATGCTATGACAAATTCATCTGTGATACTGATACTGCAGAAATGAGGGTCAGCAGACAATGCTCTCTCTTGTCAGAGGAATGCAGAAGTGTTAGTTATTGAAACAAACCAAAAAGAGCCATTTCTGAAGTTTCTCTTGTGCTTGTCCCATGAACACCCTCCGTTGAGAGGGTGGTTTGAGCACAACCTCGGCACAGGAGTTCCATGCCAAGTCTCTGCTTGGTGCTGAGGAGCCCTGGCTCTGCTGTTATTACACATCAGGGCTCTGCTTTGCTTATGGATATCTTCAGCTGAGCTTTCCCTTCTTTCAGTCACTGATAGTGTATGTGTCATCTCTCCTACTTAGTAAATTCTTTCCTTGAATAGTATATAAAAACCAGTTTTAACTTGGTTTTTTGCACATGTGCGGGGTCTTGTTTGAGGGCCCAGTCACTGCTTGAGGTCAAGGGCTGAGTTCCAGGTCCTTTGGTGTAATACAGCTCTGTAGGGAATGGAGCAGCACTGCTTTTCCTTGGCTGAAGGCTTGGCCCTGGATGTAGAGATAAACATTTGAATTTCACTTCTTAGTTTAGTATCCACATCAAAGATACTGAAGTTTCCTTGTATCTGTTTGCTAGAGGGAAGCATGAATTGACAAAGGAAATTCTTACTATAAAGTTCATAGGTTGGGCTGTTTAATGTTAAGTTCTTCCCCACACCCATTTCTGTGTTTCCCTCTTGTTTCTCCCAGCACCTCACTGGGATTGAGGAACAAACCCGAAGGCCTCCACTGAAGTGACTGTTTAGCTGCCAGTTGTGAATCTCTCGAGGTGCTGGATTTAGACTCGCACTGTGGTGTGGAGTTGTTCTCAGATGATTTTTATCACTTCAACAACAAAATGAGGGACAAGACCTGAGGCCTGTCCTCCCCATGGGTGCTTTGCACTGAGGTGTCTCAGCAAACACAGTCACTATGTGTGTTGTGGTGTGAAAGAGTCAGTCAGCACTGGGGTCTGATGCAGCCTTCTAGCTGAATGCAGCACTTGTGTGCTGGAGCTTCTTTGTGCCTTGTTCAGCTATAGCCATCTGTCACTGGGATAGATGTGCAGCAAAGCGTGGGCAGAATCTGCACCAAAATAGGTTCGATCTTTCCAGGACTAAAACTAATTTTTGGACTTCTCAGGCAAAAAAGTGTGTATGGAGAAGGGGAGAAGTCTTGGGATGGTGACTTGATGCTGTGCAGCTATGCTGCTGCTCTTCTGCCTCTCAGGACAGTGCAGGGAGCTTTCCAGAGTCACAAAGCTGCCGTAGCAGTCATAGCACTGAGCAGTTCTTGCCTGGAAGGTGAGAGCAGGGCACAATTCCAAAACAGAGCTGTTTATTGGGCCTGTGTTAGGTGGATAGTTGTGGTAGGGCTTGTGGCATCATCTTTAATGTCATCCCTACCATCATCATCTTGCTCTGTGTCCTGCATAAGAGCTACCACTGTGTCTGTTAATGGCCTGTACCTGCTCTTACCCCTGCAAATCTCTCCAAAGGCCTGGCCAGCCTTTTGCTGCTTCCTGTTCTTCTAAGTGGTGAGCAAAGTCTGCATCCCTAAATCCTGTTTGCTTGCCTATGGGCCCCTCTGTGAGAGCTGCAATATGTGTGCTAGCTGTGGGACTGAGCAGCAGCACAGGCAAGCATGAGATTCAGGGGAAAACTCCAAGAGAAGATACTCTTTTTTTCTAAAGTGGTTTAATTCTATTTCAGAGCCAAGTGTCCACATCACTAAAATCCTGACCACAGCAGGCACTGACGTCAACTCTGAGGATGCCTGCAGCCAAAGAATCTGATGATAGATGGCTGTAGAGACTGGATTTCATTACCTTTCCTGGGATTAATTAGGCCTTGGCCAAAGGAGGGTGATGGAGCTTTACCCCATCCTCACTCTTCTGCCTTGCTAAAGGATCACTCATCCTCTGGCCTCTAAACAGATCACTGTTGTTAATTCATGGCAGTACTCATAACCCAGTTTTATAAAGAGAGGTAAGTGCATGGCAGCCTGAAGGCTGTTAGAGCTGGTAGTGCACAGTGAGCACTGAGTGCTCTCCTCAGTGTCACAGCACTGGCTCCTTTCTAAGGTACAGAGGGACAGTGGCAGAGATGGAGAGGCTACAAACAATTGTTCTTTTGTGTATTTAATTCAAACACTGCAAAGGGCTTTTTCTGCTTTTCTTTCCTCTCCTGTCACTATCCAGGAAAATGCCTTGATGTGATGCATTTGGTGTTGGTGGCATGGAAGGATCCTCTAAAGATACCAAGCTTAACATCAGGTCTTAAAAACCTGGGTGAAGGAGGTTGTGTGCAAGGCATTTGAGAAGCCCTGCAGAAACAATGAGCTCTGCTGTGTGCTGTCTTTGAATGTTTGCATGAGCTCTGTCAACTGTGTCTGTGCACTGAGGGTGCTTCCTGGGACACTGTCAGGGTTTGCCTGGCTCCAGGGACATCTGAGTGCGCTGATGTTTCCAAACTCACGTGTTGCCTCCACACTTTCTTCTGGCATTTCTGGCTTCTCTGGGTGTTTTTAGGTGTTTGGGGAACTACCTGAGCCCTGCAGCTTGCTGGGGGAAAAACCCCAGTGTAGTTTGGATTATAAAATACAGAGCTACAACATTGATCTCTCTCAATTTGCTACCCTGGGGGAAGGCAGGAATCTCAAAAGCTTGAAATATAAATGCAGAAGAACCATAAATATAATCAAGTGCAGAGTTAAACTGGAACAATGTACAGCCTGTTGGCTCTGAGCCGTCTCTTGGCTCTGATAGTCTGGGACTGGCTGAGAAAGACCCCACATTGAGGTTGTTTTCCAGATTGGTTGCCAAAGAAGGTGCTTGTCCTGCGATTGTACCTGAGAGCTGTCAGAGAGCCATTAGCTGCAAATCAGTTTTGAAAAGCTTCATGCTTTCTTCCTCTACCTTTCCATATGCTGAACAGTCCTGCCTGCAGAAGTACAAGTAGATGTGTTTTCCTTTATTCTTAGTCTGGAATACTCAGAATGCTTTGGTTTCTCTTTTCCCCAGCACTCTGTTCATATTCGTTTATAGAAGGTCAAGTGTCTTTCATCCAACTCTCATCTCTCATCTCTCTTGCATTCCCAGCAGTGGAAATGTACCCTGTTAAACTTGACCATGTAGTCTTGACAACTCACATCTTACGGAACAGCACAGAGGACTGATGCAGATGGAAGATGCTGTGTGCTCATGCATACGTAATCTCGTAAGTCATGGCTGTAGGTTTCTACAGAGACCATACATGGCGTATTCACAGCATGTGAGGCAAGCTGGCTCAATATCTCAGAGTAATTTTTCCTGAGAACTTACTTGGAGGCCCTGTTTCCTACCAGCTCATGGGGTGTCCTCTTTGAACTTCCCTGGAGTGGAGTTACTGTGGTTCCTACCTGAGCTGTCCCTTTCAGAGACCCAGCAGGTGTAAGGGCTTTCAGTGGTGGCATTCTGGGCTAGGCACGCTGGCTTTGTTTGAGTGAGAGCTTTTTGTTTTGTGAAGGAGATATGAAATGGTCATTCCCACTGGAAGTCAGTGAGGGACTAGCACCTGACGTGGATTCTTGGAGAACATTAACCTTGATGAGTGGTGTCTACGCCAACTATCCCCTTACTTTCTCTCCCATAGAGCTGGAACAATGGAAAAAGTAAGTTCTGCTGCTTTGTGGGAACTTTTTCCATACAACCAGACTAAAAATTCCTCTCTAGCTGTCTCAGGAGAGGATTTCCCACAAACACGTTGGCTTATTTCCCATGCTTCAAGCGAAGATGGTTACTGCTCCCAATCCCATGTGCAAGAGACGTTTCTGTGCTAAAGGTGTGGGTCACTGGTAAAGGGCTCAATATAATGTTTGGATTTGTTACTGACAAAGCTCGTATGTCTTGGGTTCTTTCTCATCCTCCTGGAAAAGCCTGCTTGAGCCTGGAGCTGCGGGATGGAAGGAGACTGGAAGCTGTGATGGATGGGTCCACACAGCCCTCCCAGCTGGTGGAACAAGTGAAAGCCACTGGGAAGGGAAGTGTTCACATTTCAGAGTGGGTTTTGTCTGCCCAGAGCAGTGTTGAAGTAACTTGGTCAGAGGAGGAAGTCCTGCCTTTCACAGTGCATCTTACTGTCAGCTGGCTCTGGTGTTCATTTACAGGGTGTTTGATGGTTCTTAAATCTCTCCTTCAGTTAAAGAATTCTGGCAAAAGGGGGAGGAAAAAGTAAAACTTGTATTTGCAGCTGGAGCTGGGCAGCACTGGGACTTCAGTGCTGGAGGCAAAAAAGCCCAAACCTATAAACCTGTTCTATTATCTGTGAGACAAACAGATCCAGCCTGAATCCAGCCGAGAATTTGGATTTTGCAGATGGATCCTAGTTTTCTAAATGGGAAGGTGGAAGTGTCTGTGACTTGAATATCATGTTTGGGGCATGGCTATGAGAGTCAAAACTGGTTTTCAAAACGGGTGCCCAGTTTTATTGCCAAAACGTGTCTTTTGATAGCTAAACTATACTTTGATAGCTAAACCATCCAGCATTGCCAGGAGCCTGGGAATGCCTTCCACTTTCATATAAGGGTCTCTACATTATTTCTGATGGAAAATAAATGCCTTGAACTATAATGTTTGCTGCAGAATGTCTGCCTTTGCAAGCACTGCCTGATGCTTTTGATCACTAAAATAAAAACCAAGTGGACTGGAGTACTCACTGGGCCAGTTAAAGAGCACTAGACATGGGGATCCACAGGGGAATTAAACAAGTTATGTTGGAATGAGGGGGTTTATAATCCTGAGCTGTGCTAGTTATGGGGATGGTTGATTGCACTTGAGGTCTGGTTGCAAACTGGCTCGAGGCTGGTTACATCCTGTGGGATAGCTCCTTCTGTGCCAAGGGGGTGAGCTCCATGTTCAGGCAGCAGCTGGGATGGGTTTGCTGGGTGCAGTCACCAAGTTTTCACTAGGTGATCAGAGCTGCACTCTAACCTGAATGTGACCAAGCACTCAGCACTGGAGAGTAAGGAGAAGAGGCCAGCAGAGGATTCAGCTGGCTGGACTCCATGGGTTCCATCCCAGGTCCCTTTTCACACGTTTCCTTTGAAAATTATGTGGTGCAATCTTTTTATCAGGCTTGAATCTGGTTTTGAGTCCTGGGGGGGAGATGTGGGGCTTTGTTTCCTGATCTGTTGTCTAGAAGCACAGTTACTTCTGAGGGCTGCTTCTGGTTTGAGACTCAGCAGTTCTCTCTGTGTAAGTCTCATTGCATACATCTAATCCCCATCATTAATGAGCATCAAGACCTGCATGAATTCTCCTGGAGGAGTCTAAATCTCCCAACCTCATCTGAGCTCCTCTGTAGGATTCATGCCTTGCTCTTGCTTTCCTCAGTGGGAAATCTTCATTCCTTTGTATGTATCTGCATTAGGGTTAACAGCAGCATCTTGGTAAATTAACTTGGAAATCGCTTGTTTGCCCCTCAGGTTTCTCAGGATTTTGTTGGAGTAAATTGGCTGAATGCATAGCAAGAAGTAGTAACTTCTGCCTCTAGGGTTATTTTGTAGTAAAACAGAGGATGGGAAGGTTTCCTTGATGAGGAATTTATGCCTTGCTAATAAGAGAGCTTGGGCAGCTTACTCCTGGGTAATCATTGATGGGTTGGCAGTGTCTTCACACAGGCTGTCTTATAAAGCTGCAGGAAAGAGTGCTGAGCCTGTCTAGTTTTGTATTGATCTATTCTCATTCCCAAATATGAAAGACTAAACTACTGTTTTATCTAAAACAAAAGGAATGGGGTTGTGGTGTCCGGAGCAGCTGATTGACTGGCACAGACACAGCGAGCTAATTCTTGTCCATTCAAAGGCTTGGTGGCTCTTGATTAATATTAACTTGGGGCGTTGTGCACTGGCAAATCAAGAGGAAAGACCCCACATGGTGGGGCCAGAGGCTGCTATTATTTCTAGCAAATGCTTGTGTGTGGCTGTTTTGCTTCAGGCTTCATGGAGTGATCAGTGTTGTCAGCTCTCGTCTGAGCACTGTCCTCAATGAGATCCCTGCTGCAAGCCTGAATGGATATTCCTCGACTCAGATTAGTGATCCTTGCTGGAAATGCATCATTGGTGCCTGTGAAGTTTGATCAGGTCTTGCTTTATCTTAATGGGTCTGTGTACACAGGATCTTCAGTTCCAGGGGGAGTTGGGAGGGCAGAGTGCCGAAGAGTGTTTTAAGATCAAATGCCTCTGACTACTCCAATATCAGCACATTATCTACCAATTAGTAGCAAGAGCTCCAGTGTCCTTGTACACACAAGGCAGTCATCTGTTCAAGAAGTTATCAGATGTATGAGAGAAAACAAGTGTGTGTTTTCAAGGGCTACACAGGAAAAACTGCAAAGGGAGGTTGTTGGTTTGCTGATATTGGATTGATGTACAGCTCAGGTGGAAAAGTGAAGTGGGGAATTCATTTGCTTGTGGATGCTGATGCTCTTGTGAGATCCGGCATACTTGCTTCTAATCCCCACTGCATATCCAGGAGCCAAATGTTTTCTGCCATGGTTGTGGCCCAACTGTTTGACTCTGTATTCATCTCTCTCATGAGCCGCCCTGTCTGTCATCAGATAGCCTGAAATATGTTTTATACTGTGGTTTGTAGGGGGAGGGTTGTGGAGGTGGTGGTTCCTGCATCCCTTCAGGTTCCCCTCTTGAAGAGAGAAAGGACCTTTGGCATTATTCCTCTCCCAAGGATAAGTGGTCTGATGCATTCCAAGCACTAGAAAAGGGTGTTGAAGCAGTCTTAATTTAATCAGCTTTACAGGTGACATCTAGAGACAACTGGGAGTCTGATTTTAATTGTCTTAATCACTAGATGCTCTTAGAAGTATTTGATATAGTTAATCCTTAATATTCAGCACACTCATTGTAGAATGAGATGCAAGCACACACTGCAGACATACGGAGGTCAGATGCCCTCCTGCTCTCTCTGTCTGGAGCTCCTTGCAGAACAGCAGGGAAAGAATATCTGCTTCCCACAGATGTTCAGCTTGTGGTGGTTTGACTATAATGAACCAAATCCTATTTATCTGGGCTGGTGTAAGTCTGCATTAACATCACTTGGTTTGTGGTTACACCTGTTGGAGTAAGGGTACAGCTCTGGGGCAGAATCTGCTCATGCATGTTCTGCCTTGAACCACTGAACTAATCCTGCTGAACGGATTAATTGTTAGAGGCCTGAGCCAATAGTCATTGAACTCAAAAGAAAGATTCTCTTTGGCATAGATGGATTTGGGATGGGGATCCATAGGATTATAGTGGCATCAGACTGTTGCTGCGTAATACTGCTTGTTGGTTGGATTTAACCGTCGCATACTAACCCTGAATGTGAACATCCTCCTTGCATGCAGGCGTAACTTGTGCCCATCACCCCTTGTCTTTCTACGTTCATGTCATAGCTCTGATATTTTTTAGGTTCAGATCTGGATCATGTTCATGTTTTGTTTTTTTTTTCTCAAATAACAAAAAGGATTAGACATCTGCTGCAAATAGATGATTTGGGTTTTCTGCAGAGTGCCCATTCCTGTGCAGCTCATTGTCTTTTGAATGGATATTTAGCTGTTTAAGGCAGATATTTGGAATAAAGTAGATGATTTGGTGTTAATCTGCTCTCAAACATCCTTTTGATTAGATTAGGCAAAACAGAAACAGCCCAGCAAACTCTGCATTCTGCATCGTGTGGATGTGTGTACCGTCAGTCTCTTGTGACCTTTGGGTCTCCATGCAGCCTTCTCTTCTCCAGGATGAACAGCCCCAACTTTCTCAGCCCGTCTTCATACGGGAGGTGCTCCAGTCCCTTCATCATCCTTGTGGCCTCCTCTGGACTTGTTCCAACAGTTCCATGTCCTTTTTATGTTGAGGACACCAGAACTGCACACAGTGCTCCAGGTGAGGTGTCACAAGAGCAGAGTAGAGGGGCAGGATCACCTCCTTTGACCTGCTGGTCACACTTCTTTTAATGCAGCCCAGGATACGATTGCTCTCTGGGCTGCAAGCACACACTGCAGCTGGCTCATGCTCATTTTCTCATCAACCAACACCCCCAAGTTCCTGCAGGGCTGCTCTGAATCTCTCCTCTGCCCAACCTGTAGCTGTGCCTGGGATTGCTCTGACCCAGGTATAAGAGCATGCTGATAATGAGCTAACCAAGATTCCTCCTTCATTATTACATGTCAGGTGTTAGTTCTTTGTACTTTTTCCCCTCAAGACGAGGTACAGACAGGGCACAAGAAAATACCATTCATGGTTACAGTCTGTGAACTCTTTGTGACAAGCAGTCACTGGGAAGACTCAGAGAAAAGCTTGTGCTTGTGCCTAGGAAATGTTCCTGAGCTTCAGCAGGAACATGAGAAGCTCTTACGAGTCAGGAGAGCAAGAGCAGGGAGGATCTTGCTGATGTGATCTAGCCCTTTGTATGGGAAAGACCTCCCAAATGCCAACACAGCACTCACTGCCTGAGCTTGCATCTTCCACCTATGCAAGTACACCGCTGGCTTGCATTCAGAGATGCTTTAAGCTTGAGCTGGGGCGCATGATCCTCAAAAGTGCTGCTGGTCCTGAGCTGGTACTGCAGCAGGAGCATGGGTATGAGCAGCATGGCTCATCAGCTGTCATTACAGGCAAAATGCTGTGCTATGGTAGAGCTAATCTGGTTTGACTGGGATAACCAGATCATCCAAGCACTGTCAGGGTGTAAGAGAGGGTTATAATGCTTGTTATGTGGCTGGAGTAAGATGCCCAAAGTCAGTTGTGCTAAAGTCAGAGGTGAACCAGGCTCTCTCCTGGTCATTTAACCTTCCTTTCCCTTGGGTTGTTAGAGCTACAGCCTCTCTGCTCGTGTGTGGCTGCTCATGTTATGCTCTATGAGTAAATATCCTGAGTTATGCACACACAGCAACTCCTGCATCGCATTCCTGTGCAGGCAGCTGCTGTTGGAGCTGCTGATCCCCTGGTCTGGCTCCAGTCTGGCCACAGAGTAATAATTACTTTCTTGATGGACAAGCCAGGCTATTGTTTTGTACCTTCCCTTCTCCATTTTATTGGTAGTGAGATAGTTACATGATTTCTGAGTGAATAAGTCAGTACTTTTCCATGTGCATCTGGTTGAGCATTATGCTCTTGGTTGCTCATCTCTTTCAGTTAGTACTGTTAGGTTAGGAATGGCACCAGATCCATCCCAGTGGGTTTTATGTGGGAACGATGCCTGAACAAAAATCCTACCCTTGAAAAGGCTGTGAAACTTCAAAACCCTGCAGCTTGATTGGTTTTCTGGTGGAAAGAAAACACTATCTATGCTTTGCTTGGCTGCCTATTACAATGCTTAGTGCTCAAGATAAATTTTTCCAGTTCAGAAGGTGTCCTGAGCCTGCTCTTCTCTCTTTGCCAGTGCTCTGCCTGGGAAATGGCTTATAAATGTCTCATTAAAGACCTGTGTGTGCCTCCTTTTCTTTCTTTTTGTCATGGGATCAGCTCACTGAGAGCAGCTGTCTTCACTTCCGTAACAGCAGCCCCCAAACCACGCTTGTGCTTTACAGATTCCCACAGCCTGAGAAACCACGGACAACTGTGCACGTATGTGTGTGCTGGGGTTTGCAGACATGGTGGGCTTAGGCTGAGCTCGTTCCCAAGCTTTTCCATGCTGCTTTGAAAAGAAACGACTCCAAGAAGTCAGCTTTGTGCAAGGTTTATAAAGGAGCTGGCCATATGGTGTGTCTATAGCTACGCCACCGAAGCCGTGGAGCCGCGGGTGAGTGTGCTGAGGATTTGAAGGACGTGGTTACATGGTGCAACGTTCAGGCTGCCCTCAGGAAAGAAGCTCACTACAGGCAGGAGCCATCCCTGTAAGTGCATCTCTACCAGTTGGTGTTCTGGCTCTCCAGGCTGTCTCATGGGTGTCCATTGTACTGGGATACCCCAGGCTGCTTTCTAATGTTTCTTTCTGTCCTTAAGACTTCTAGTAGTTGTGGTCTGGACAAGGTAAACCTGTTTGGATATGGGATTGAGGGGACAGGACTCCTTGGATCTTTACAGCTAAGGTCTTGTTTAAATGGAGGATTATATCCTCTAATTCAAATAAGCTGTAGTGAATAATGTGAATAATGCTTCCAAGTAGCATTTTCTCTAGTTGAAGTGACTTCATTTACAGAAGGATTTAGCCTGTGTTATTCCACAATACAGTCGGGCTTACTTTAGCATAGTCTTAGCTTTTTCAAATGTGTCTGGCTTATTTCTAGAGGCAGGGGTGCCAGAAGCCGGGGAGGCAGACATGGATGCTCTGTCCTTTGTCAAACCTGAAGCACCCTTAAAATTGGGGGATTTTTGTTTCCATTATTTTCTGGGCAAACTGGTGCTGCTGCAGAGGTGTGATAGATGGGTCGGATCCCAGGCTGTTGAATAGCGTATTGAAACATGAATGTTGAAAGGATATATACTTAGTTTTTAAAATAATAATAATGTAAAACTGAAGACTGTAATCTTGAGATGAATAGATCCATCCATATGCTGCAAGTTAATTATCCCTCACTGAAAGGAACCCTGTGCATTTTCTACTAGTCACTTGCCTCCTGAGTGCCCTGTGCTGCCAAAACCTCTCTGCTTTGCATATTTTGAATACCATTGTTTATTTGAAAAGCCCAAAATCCTCACCCATAGCAAGTATATACCTTTGCTGTTTGTTTCTTGTAAGAATGATACTGGATTTGATCTAGTGTAGCTCCTAAACCCCAGGGTCCTCCATCACTCCTGTCTCCAGCGGGCACCACGAAAGCACGTCTCGCCTGTGGCAGAGCAGATTTCGTACCAGCCAGCCTCTTGAATGAGACCTTTATAAGAAGGCTTTTGTTCCCTATGTCTGTTTGAGGTTCAGTGCCCTTCCCAGCTGCCCCTGTGAAGACAAATATTTGCCTCAATGGGTATCTCCTTGCATTCAGTGCTGCAACTTTGCAGCAGCTCTCATTTTATTTTGCTTGTTCATTCATAAGTCTTGTTTGCTTTCTTATTTTCTTCTTTTCCTTCATCCTCCTCACAGGTTTCTTTCTAGGCCTGTGTCCTTTCTTCGAAGGAGCCAGAGCCAGTGATGCTGAAGTTGCATCAGATCTTAATATCCACGCCTTGGGGGTTATTCCAGGGAACAGTAGGCAACAGATTTCCAGGGTGCCAGATGCAGAGCTTGTCTCCATGCCAGATTACAGCCCCAACTTTTCAGCTTTGAACTTGCAGAGCTCTCAGTTGTTGTTTCCAAGTCAGCCATAAATCTCTCGGGCTGCTTCCTCCCACAGGCATTTGGCTATTGCTTGCAGTGTTGCTTTCTCTCCCAGTCACCTCTTCCTTCTCTCTGCCTTGTCCTGCAGCTCGGAAGGGCTGTGATAAATCTTGCAGAAAACAGCTGCTTCGTTGCTGTGCTGGGTCATTTGAATTTGGGTATGGCAGAGTGGGCTGGCTTTCACTGGATTGCCAACAGTGTCGTGTTTGTGTAATCCCAGCTGCTTAACAAGCTCCAGTCTCTGTGTGGGAACCTGGAAATGACATGTGGTAAGGCCTCACCATCACCCAGTGCTGTGCAGGCAGCAGGCAGCCAGCCCTTCTCCTGTGGGAGATGCTGTCAGCCTGTGTGGCTGCTGCTGGTGCTGTCTCCCTGCCTGTGGGGTGGCAGCTCCTGGTGGTGCAGTGGGTTGTTCTGCCTGTCTCTTGCCTGGTAGTTCTAATTGATAGGGACTGAGACTTGAGTCTTTGGCAGCAGATGCTCTGGACTGGCCTTTATTCCCTTCTCTGTAGGGGAAGCTCTGGTCAGCTCTGCTCGCTATTGGTTAATGCATGTCTGCGTTGTGCTTGGGGATGAAATACTATTTGAGACCCAGAGAGGTTTACAGTAATTGCAGTGTAAAAGAGCAAACAGAACTAGGAGCTTATAGGTAATTGGTTGTAAAGACAACATGCTACTTGTTCTGCACCTCCAGGTTGTAGTGGAGGGTGTTGTTGGTGATGCCAACACAAATGCTTGGTGCTCTGAGTACAGGTTGCAGGTTGAATGGGTCAGTGTCTGATGTCCCTGCTGAGACCACATCCTCACATCATCACCCAAGCACTGACTTACAGGGCAGTGAGCCAGTCTTCCCTAGCGCCTCTTAGGCTTTACTTAATCCTGTGGTAGTAATTATTCCTTTTAGGATGCACCCCTGTGGCCAGCAGTGTGGTTTCCCAGTGATAAAATCTGTGTGTTTCAAATGGGCATTAGGATCCCCTGGTCATGGGGCTCTGCCCAGGCTGGGAGGGAGCAGAGCTGGTACCAGTTTTGTGACTAGTTAGTTTAGTTGCAGGGCTGCACATTGACATGCTCACAAGCTGCAAGGCATGCTGTCCCCTCACAGGTTAGTGATATCTATAGCACCACTATAGATCTATCTATAGCATGGGCCAGCAAGACGATGATGTTGTGTCTTCAGGTCTTGTGACACTGACACTTCTGCTAGGCTTGGTACAGCTTTCATTGCTGGCTAGTGGATAAGTAACTTGTTGGAGAGGCAAAGCAGCCTGGAAGTGGAGAGGCAGTTCTGTGCTGCATGTTGGGCTGTCTTGTCTTGTGGTGGGATTTGAGGGTGAAAGCTTCTGAGGATTAAATGGAGACAGACAAGACCTCTCCTAAGGGCACAGTAAAGCTCTTCTGTAAGTATGATGTGTTCTCTTGTTTCTCCCTCCTTTCTGGCATAAGATGTTACTCTGGTGTATCTCTTTTTCTTTTTTTCCTTTCAACCTAATGTGCTTCCATTTTATCAATTTACTGCCTGTCTCCTGATTCCCATGGCAACACAACAGGCTGCATTTGTGATTCCTTTGGCAGTTGGGGTGCCTGGCATGTGTCTTGGGAGCAGCAAGATTACAAAAGGGTTCTGCAGGGAGTAGGAAATACATGAGCAACACTTGCTAGCTTCTCATGCTAAACTATTTTTCTCTTCCTCTCTCTCCTCCCCTTTAGAAACAAGTTTCCTTTGCCTTTTGTTTCAATTGCCTGGTGATAAGAAATGAGCAACTGAAGTGCTGTGGGAGGTCAGAAGATGTGGAGGGGGTGAGGGGATCTGGATGGCACTTAGACATAGCACAAGGCAGAGCACCTCATCAGGGATCCTATAAAGGTTATTGCTGCTGATGCTGCAGAGCAAGTGCTCTGTTCCTCCTGCTTCAGCTTTCAGAGCTTACTTGGAGGGGGGACTCTTGCTCCTGTACCATACAAAGCTCTCTTCACCCCTTCCTACAGCAGGCGCTTCTGAGAGCTGGTAGAGTCTGTCCCATTTGTGGGGGGAGTCCTGCTTCCAGGGGTTTTGGACACATGGCTTTCATTGGCACAGTAATGAGAGCCATGTGAACAGGCTGAAGCTTCAGTTAAAACCTTTAATCTCTCCAGCTCTTGGCTGGTAGGGATTTGTTTGGCTCCTGAAGTCTTGGTGCCCTGTCACTGTGGGGTACCCTGCCACTGTGGACCCCTAAAACTGATGGGACCAGTTTATAAGAAGGGTCCTAAGCACCAGGGCTGCTGTGGCTGTTATGAATGTGGGAGCTTTATGAAGGGAAAATAGAGATCTAGAGTTGGATAAGATGTGATTTAGCGGATGCTGTGTATATGACTGATTTATAAGTTACTGTTCAGCCCTGAAAGCTGTGACCTACAGGAAGACCATTTAAACTGAAAAGAATGAGCTGGCCCATGGGCACAATAGGGTTATAAAGCTGGAAAGCCTGAGTGGAAGAGATCCTGCTTTTTGCTTGCTGTGTCTTGGAGCTTGCTCCTTGCGAGAGGGAGGGAGGAGCTGCTCTTTGCGAGAGGGAGGGAGGATTGCTATAGAAAGAAAGGAAGAAAGAGAGAAAGAGAGAAAGAAAGAAAGAAAGCAAGCTCTGGCAAGTGAGGTTTGTGTTGGACAGGGCAGCAGAGGGAGATCCTCCTGGACTAAGGGAGGAAAGAGCTTTCCTCTTTGCTGGCTTCCAGGTGAGCTGCTGAGTTGGATGCCTAATAGTCACCTTCAGAGACTTCCTGTGGCTTCTTGATCAGCATCAGCAGGTAATGGCAGGGCTGGAGTAGAAGATGATCAGTCTGTATTTTGTTGGTTTTGTTTCTCTTGTGAAACTCTCAACTTTGTATCTTGAGATCTGTAGCCTTGCTTTGCTGCCAGAGCATTTTTTGGAACTTGGTGTTTAACTGGGGGGTCTGACCAGAAACAGCAAATCCAAGTGATGCAGCTCTCAGATGTTTTAACAACAGGGCCATAATGAAGGTGAACCTCTGGCAGTGCCTCACTTAAATCCCATTTCTGAATAGTGCACCTCATGCTAAAGAATAATAATCCTTCTTATTGAGCTACTCTGCTCTGGAGCCTGCAATTAGATGGTTTCCCCGAGGTGTTATACTTACTGTAGTTGCAGCCCTGCCTATCAGACTGGTACCTAAAAGCAATGGAGGCTATAAAGTCCCACTAAAATTTTGGCCTTTTGGGGAACACAGTGTTACACCAAAAGTCTACTGAACTTTCTTTTCTTCTTTATTCTGGTCCAAGTCAGTGTTTGAAGGTGTTTGCTCTCACAGTGAAATATGTGAGTCTAGACACAGTTTTAAATCCTGCTGCATTGTTTGTTTAGCCTTGGGCAGCCTTCCTGCCTTTCTCTGCTTGAGATTCACTGCTGAAGTGTTTGCTTATCTAAGCCACATTGCAGAGGTGTTTGTGAACGCTAATGTAACCTGTATCTTGATCCTTAACTAACAGCTGTAATAAGGATGTGTGCTGAAATCAGGCTCCAGTAGGACTAGAAAACCAACTTTGATCTTGTGTGAATACAGATGCAGAGCCCCCCAGTTTCTGTGCTTATAGTGTGGTAAAGTTGAATTTGGCTGTTGTACTTGGCATGTTGCGCACGTGTGTCACAAGCATGCCAGCAACGTGAGATCTGTGTGTTGTGGCACTTTGCTGGGCATGGAACCAGGATGGAAGTTGTGTTTCTAATTTATTCTCATAATCATGGAAGGAGAGAGGTACATATCGCAGATGCTGTTGGTGATAAACTACTGTAGCCATCTCTGGTTATTAAACTAAAAGTTCTTTAATATAACCTGCAGGTTCCTAATCTGGCTTCTTTACTGTCTTGTGCTGTTAAGCACTGACATGAAAATAGTGATCTTGTTTTCTGCTTATGGTTGGTTTTATGTTTCATATGGATGGAACCCTGTTTCTTCCTCATCTCTTCTTATTTCAAGTCTTTTGTAAAGATCAAAAGCTCTAAGCATCCTTACAGGTTTTGGGTTTCACTTTTTAAGGTGGAACCAATTTTTGGATGTAATGATATCCCTCTAATGGACCTCATGTTCTCATACTGTCTTTTACAAGATTGGGAGTAACACAGGCTTGAATGTCAGGTATTTGCCAAAAAAGTAAGTTAATGCAGAACATGTGAGGTTGAGGAAACTTTCAGAGTAGGGCCCAAAAGCCAAGAGAAGAGCGAGTGGGACAGTGAATTTCCAGCATCACCTGCAGTTTTCCCTCTCTCAGTTCAGTGAAGTATTTCTGGAGATCTGGCTTCAACTTGATGGGCTGATGCTGGAAAAAGTGCTCTTTACTGTGGGTTTTCTTGAGTTTGGTGCATGGTGTGGCAGCCCTGGCACGTTGTGCATGCAGGGGTGTGTAGATGCTTTCTGTTGAGAGAGATGCTCTTTATATTGAACATACCCCAGGTGTCTGCTCACTGCTGAGTTCTGCTCCAGCAAAGGGCATAACAGCAGCTGGGGAAAGTGAGTAGGTTGCAAAGGCGGCTGCAGGGTCCCACAGGAGCTCTTAGTGCCCTTGGTGGGACTCTAAATGCTGGGCCTGTTTGCCTGTATCCAAACACATGGAGGAGTTGTAGCACCAGGTACTAAAATATCAGTGCCTCATACTTTTCTTGGTTTTCTTATTTATTAGTTTTGGATGACTTTAGCATCTTCCTTCAAAGCAGCAGTTCCTGGTCTCCTTTTGATTCTGAAGGACTTAGCACCACTCCTGTCCTTTTGAACTTACTCACACTAGTACTGCCATGCAAAATAGCCTTTGGAATTGTGGTGGGACTGGGGCATTGTAAAGGGGGATGAAGACATGGAGTGGGCTGTTTGTGTGCAGAACCTGGGCAGCAGATGGGAATTCCTAAGTAGATTGCTTTCCTGCTGAGGAAGATGTGTAAGTAGCGAGGTCACTCAGGTTGTAACCTTCACCCGGTGTTAACCTGCAACCTGAGTTGTTGTCCCAGATGTTTCCTTTCTGTAAATGCCCTTTCCTGGTGTTTTGGCCACCTTTTAGGATTTTCTCCTCATACCAAAACCTCTTTTCCCTTGATCCACAGGCTCGCCTTCACACAAGCAGGGTACCACCTCCACCACCAGCGCCGAGAAGTCGGCTTCGAAGGTTGCCGAGGTGGGCGACGATTTCCTGGGAGACTTTGTGGTGGGCGAACGCGTCTGGGTGAATGGAGTGAAGCCAGGTGTGATCCAGTATCTTGGGGAGACACAGTTTGCTCCGGGCCAGTGGGCAGGGGTTGTTCTGGATGACCCAGTGGGTAAGAATGACGGCTCTGTCGGTGGAGTGCGGTACTTTGAATGCCAGCCGCTGCAGGGGATCTTTACGCGACCATCCAAGCTGACGCGGCAGCCGGTGGCCGAGGGCTCGGGGAGCGACGGCCCCTCCGTGGACTCCTTGACGGCTCAGAACTTGTCGCTGCACTCGGGGACAGCTACACCACCTCTCTCCAGTCGTGTCATCCCTCTGCGGGAGAGCGTCCTCAACAGCGCCATGAAGACAGGCAATGAGTCTGGATCTAACCTCTCGGACAGTGGGTCTGTGAAGAAAGGGGAGAAGGACTTACGGCTCGGAGATCGCGTGCTGGTGAGTTGACTGTGGGGTACCTCTAGAAAGGCAAAGATCAAGGGTTTGCCCCTTCCCAAAGCGTACCCAGTCAGGTTCAGGACAAGACAAAAGGAGGACAACTGGGGGTGAGGTGTGGGACGGAGCCTGGCCTCAGAAGGGGGATGCCTGGACCAAGCAAGCTTTGAATTGGATGGGGCTTGGACTTGGAGCAAGCTGCTCTAGTGGAAGGTGTCCCTGCCTAGGACAGGGGGTTGGAACTAGATGAGCTTTAAGGTCCTTTCCAACCCAAACCATTCTGTGATTCCATGATTCATTGTTATTTGGGATGCTGTGTCTTCTAGACATGTCCCTTTCACATGATGCAAGAGAACTGGTCCAGTAGAATAAGTGCTCTGGAATAAGTCCTGAGCAGTAGAATGAGGTCAGAGAGAAGGCAACTCAGATGTGAAAGGGAAATAGAAGAAAAATCATTGATGATTATTTAGATGCTCTCCATAATGGTGTGTACTGGAGCTTTTGAGTAATTTGCAACATAGTGTATTGTTGCATATGGTTGTGCATACTCTGTTGGTAACTTCCCTCTTGGTGCTTCAGTTTTTATATGTTGGATGTGACGCTAATTCCTTTCCTGTACAGAAAGCAACTTGCAATTGTTTTGATATAAAGGCAGAACTTTGGGAGAGATCACTGTACTGGTGGATGGGTTCCCCATACCTGATTGCTGTTGCCATTGCCCTTATCTAGAAGAGAGTACCTGGTGACTTTAAGGCAAAATACCACGCTTAGTACAAGTGTGGCTTACTGGAAGTTTGCCATCAAGCTTAGTGTCATTTGTGTCCTAGCAAAGGAGTAGTGCTTTCAGTGGAGGTGGAGAAGAAGGAAGCTAACAAAGCATGGAAACTCAAAGCATGAGTTTTGTTCTGCAGCTCTGGAAAAGGGTTTAGTTTTGTTTAGTGTGTATGATATGTACTGTCATATCAAATATTGGAAGAGCCAAGCATTTGAGCACAGATCTGTTGCAATATCCCCAGTAACATCCCTGGATCCAGAAGATGAAGGTGACTGACCACCTGTGATGACGGATTGCAGAGGGTTAGTCTTTGTACATCCTGGGCCATCTGGCTCCCATTTAAATCATCTGTGTAGCATTTCATTTTGGGGGCACCAAGTTCCAATACCAGTAATGGTAGCAGGGAAGTGTAGACAGAATTGCCATCTGTTTAATAACTGGGTTTGGGAGAACTTGGCTCTGCAGCTGATGTGAGGCAGGAGTGTGTGCAGGAGGCTGTCAGAGGCAATCTCAGTGTCCTTTGTGGTCTCAGGGTGGCTCTGTTCTGTCTCAGCCAACCAGGCAATGGAGTAGTGTTCTCCAGACTTCAGGTTTAGATCTTTTCTTCTCCTGGGGCATGGTCTATCCACTTAATGCTCTGCTTACCTCAGTGGGGCCCACCCAGACTGAGAGTTCTGCATACTCAGGCAATGTAAACTGTTAGTGTCTCTCCCTTTAGCTTCCGTTGAATTGTTTTAGGGAGTTTTAGGGGTAATTTTGTTTGGGACTTTGTAATGTGGATGCATCCTTAAAAGCCTGCCCTCCCAGCCTGCTGATTTATCCACCCCAGATGTTACAAGATAAAATTCGTGCTATCATTTGTTAGTGTAATAAAAGGCTCCAAGAATAAATCTGGAATGAGCTCAGCATCTCACTGTCTCTAGCAGGACTGCTCAGCTTACACTGGGAATTGTTTGCATGCACTAGTAGAGGTCCAGGAAAAGACCAGATAATGAATGACAAGAAGAGATAATTTTGCTGTTAAGTTCAGTAACGTGCTTGGCTTGGCAGATGGCTTCTTTCAGTAATGGAGATGTCAGCTAACAATGTTTGGTGCTTGAATGCATACACAATAATTCTGGATTAAGCTGAGTTGCTTCAAATACCCTGAGTAAATCTTTGCTCTTGTCCTCCATGGATTGGTACAGGTTTAGTTGTCTTTATTACTCTCTGCTTTTAGGAAAGATTTTATTTGAGAATGGCTTTTAGGCAGATGGGATCCAGCAAAGGCTTTGCAAGTGAGAGAGGAAGTGTGTGTTCTGTAGCTGCTCAGTGGATGGAGCACAAGGTTACAGGGGTGCCTTCCAGGTCTGTGAGGCTGCTCTGCATTGTGCTCATTCTCTGTTAGTGGTTTTATTTAACTTCACTCAAGTCCATTATAGCTTGAAGACATTTTTGCTTTTCAGTGAGTTTGTTCTGAGACCCTTTTTGGCACTTGCTGTTGCAAAAAGTGACTTTTGGCTTTCCATTAGGAGAAGTAGATAATATTTGCTTTTGGCACTTTCTAACTCAGATTTTCTCCCAGAGATGCAGAAATTTCATTAAAGAGATTAAACCCCCACTCTAATATTGTAGAACTCATCTCTTGAAGTCTGGCAAGTGAATGTGGAACAGTTAACCTTTGCTTTAGTAAGAATGGAGCTTCCCCAAGTAAGATAATTGCTGGAGTGCTGCTGTTAATGTGAGGCTGGCTTGTTGCCTTTCTCCAGGGAAAGAAGGGATGGAAACGGAGTGATGGAGCAGTTGAGCATTTTCTGTTTGGGAGGAATCTCTGCTGTGGTTTTTTTGCCTAAGAAAATGTATTTTACATGCTTTGGGGAGGCTTTCTCAGCAGATGAACACATTCCACCTTAGATGCGATTGCTTTCTTAAGGTGGGAAGGAAGTGGCTGTTTTCTGTATGTCAGTATCACTAAATAATAATAATAATCTAATATAGATATTCTGGCCTTCAGCCTTCATTCTCCTAACTGGGATTGCACTTTTCAGTACTGAATTGTAGTAATAAACAAGACTCTTTAAGAGCCAGATTATATCCCAGTGGCTGATTGACTCTTGCTGGGGGGGGGGGGGAGGGTTGCCCCAGATACCCTTCAGATACGTTTTGTAGGTGGCCAAAGGCAAAACAGATGCTGGAAGAGCAGCAGCAGCTCTAGTGGGGAGATTCCAATGGAGTGATGCTGGATGGCAGCACTGCTGTGGCAGGCTGGCTGGGCTCCCTCCTGAGTGTGTGATTTGAATCACTTTCTCCTCTCTATGCAGCAAAGTCTCTTTGCCTGTCATGCGTTGCAACCTCTGGCTCTTGGCAACTGAAAATTCTCATGAATAAAGCAGTTATGTTCTTCAGCATTGCCCCTGCCCTAACCCTGCTCTGTCAGCCTGAAGCTGCTGAAGGCCTTTAACCACCTGAGTGAAAAATCACTGCCATTAGAAGCTCCCTGGTGAGGAGAATTGCAGCCTGAGCCCTTCTTCTTGGGCAGAAACAACTGCTTGTGCTGCTGCTGCCAACTTGCTGTGAGCTACTTCAGTGCCTGAGTCTGGAGCCTTGCTGCTGTGAAGGCATATGAATGAGTTGTTATGAAGGAAAGGTTCATGCTCTTTATCAGAGCTTCCTGGGGTCTTAGAGGAGCAGCACTGCTCCTATATGGGCTTTACAGATGAACAATCACAAGACAATTTCCTTATTGCAAACCAGGCGATAAGAAGAGTCAGATCCTGTTCTGTAGTTCTAGTAGTAACTTCAGGGAAGGTGTTTTCAGTATTTCATTGCCTGCTTTCAGCTCAGTCCCTAAGGACACTGTGTCATGACTGGATTGTGTAACAGTACAGTAGAGCCCAAGACCTTGCTTGGGAGCATGGGAATGATGGAGCTCTGTCCCTAAGGAGGTTTGTGACAGGCAGTGGGAAGTGCAGTCTTCCAGTTGTTTGCAGGATTCAAGAGACAAGAAAACATCTAAGTCTTCTAGTCCAAGCTCTTTCCTTGCTATCTAAGATAGTTGCCCCTCCATGGTGTGAAATACAGTGTGACTGGTGTTGTCACAGACCCAAGTGTTCCCTGTCACTGCAGTGAAACTAAGGGAAAATAAATAGCTCAAAGCAACCACCATTCCCTGCTGCACCATTAACCCTTGGAGGCTTCTTGTGCACTCACACACTCTCTTCCTGCATCTTTAGGTTGATGCACTGGCCAGTCCATGTCTTCTGTATGCATTATATGTCATTAAATAGGAGTTGTAAGTGGCCTGTGGTGGAGCAAATGGTGTTATTACCGTGGGTGGACTTTGTATCAGGCTCAGGAGGGGATGCTGTAATTCTAGGCTTTCCTCTTACTCCGCATCCCTAGGACATTATTTTCTCAATGGTGCCTGAAAGATAAATGTGCAGAAATGTCTTGCATCAGCAATGCTGTCAGACTCATCCCTGTGCAATGCTGACTCGGGCTGTGGGGATGCAAAAAGATGAGTGGTTCCATTAAAAGAAACTATAAAAATTCCTGTAACTTCGCATAGGGAGGGCTGTCCTGTAATTCCTGGCTGCATCTTTCTGCCTCTGTCCTAAAAGCTTCTCTCCTAGGCTTCATCCTAAAAGCCTGTTCTGGCGTTCAGAGATGACATGGTGAGTATCTGGTTGGATAAAATTGCTGATGGCCACCTGAATCAAGGTGTATTTACAGACAAACCTGACCACAAGCCAGATCTTCACCTTACCACCAGCTTGCTGAATGCTGTTCCTGGCTATCAGATGGGACACAGGAAGTGGCAGGCATTTCCACATGTATGCACATTAACCCCTTATATGTATAGATCATTGTTTCATGTGATCTGTAATGGCTGGACCCACACCTGCTGCAAAATACACTCTCTGTAGATCAAGTCTTGTACAGTAATCTGCCATTGGTACTTGGAAGAGCAAGAGTGGTGGGAAAACGCAGCTTCTACCTGTCTCAGCTTGTGTGGAAGCAGGCTTCTTGTCTGGGTGGATGAGTGTGTGTGTGTGTGTGTGTGTGTGTGTGTGTGAGAAATACCCCTTTTCCCCAAAGGGAAAGGATGGCTGTTTCACTTTACACACTGGATACAGCCTGCAGCTACAGCTCAAGAGCAAGCAGCACTTGTCCAATAAAGCTGAGCTTTAATTTCTTGTTAGTACCATCCAGTAACAGTGTTGAGTAAGCTTAAGTGCTGCACACTGAAAGTAGATGAAGGTCCAAGGAGTAAGGAAAGGTGTCCTATGTCTGCCCTTTCCCCCTGTCCTTTTCCTTTCTCCTCCCACATGCAAGCAGTAGGAGAGTTTCACTGCTGACTTCTGGACCATGCGTGTCATGATGAGGAGCAGTCCGTGTTGGCCTCAATGACACATTGCATTGCCTGCAAGCCCTGGGTTGAGGACAGCTCTTAAGAGGTTCTTGCTGAGAGCAAGAGACTGCTGTGGGGTGAGCAGGGAGGACATAAGGGAAAAGAGCAAATGCAGGCTGGAGGGAGTCTGACTTGCAGCAGCCACATTGAGATATGGCCTGGTGCTAATTTGGTAGATTGTTTCAGTGATATATTAGCAGCTTTGATGAAGGCAGTGTCTGGAAGGATCAGCATCACTGTCTGTCCATTGCTGGGATATTGGTCTGGATCCAGTTTTGTCATTTTGATGAGCAAACTATAGTAAATCATTATGTCAGTGATACTGTAGTTAGCAGGGAAGGTGTGTGGATGTCCTTCAATGAGGGCGTATTGCTTTTCTGGCTCACCAGTTGGATTACAAACCTGTTAAATGTTCCTGGCTTCATTTTGATGTGAAGGTCAAGGCCAAGACTGTCACTTCAGATGAGATTTCGATGGTGGTCTTGAGTCAAAGGTGTGAGAAAGGCATCAGATTGCTGAGGCAGAGCACTTCAGTCTGGACCTGAACTGTCCAGGAGCCAGATCTGAGGCTGCTTGAATCTTGCTGTGGATCACTATGAGCTTGTTTGAAGTTAATCATAAGTGATTTACCTGAAACAGAGAAACTGTGGTAGGGGTTTGGAACTGGATGAGCTTTAAGGTCCCTTCCAACCCAAACCAGTCTGGGGTTGTATGAAAGAGATAGGTTGCCCTGTCCAGTTTCTTTGCTTTACTCTGGGCAACTTGACAGGTTGCAGGTGTGATTGTGGCTGTGATTAATGCGCCAGGCTGAGACACGCAGACACGTTTTCCATCTCTCAGGCTGACACTGATGCTAATGTCAGGCTGAGATGCTCATAGGATGCAAATCCTCTGGTATCTAAGTGTGATGCTGCTGAGTCTTGTTAGTGCAGCAGGAGCCATCCGCCTGGGCTTTCATAGTCTGTGGAGCCATGGTATCAAAACTAGGCATGGACAGAAGGGGTGGCTGTGTGCTACCAGGAGTTGTGCTGTGCAATTCCTAACCTCCCCACCTTTCACAAGCTGCCTTTCATCCTCCTTCCAAGGTGATACCTCTAATTTATCGAGGAGTCTGATAGAAACAAACCCTTCTGTTTTAATTGGACCATTCTGTGTGCTGATAGAACCTGCCAGATGGCTTCTCCCAAAACACATTATTGACTTTAGCAGCATTAGAGGATTATCAAGGCTGAATAAACCTGCATGTCTGAGTTGGATGAATTTTCTAGGCTCTCCATCCAGAAGAGTTTCTGTGTGCCTGCCAAAAGATGGGGAGCTCAACAAGAGGGTCGAGTGCTGGTATGTGAGTGTGACAGCCTGATATTGGCTTCTGACTGTACTGCCAGCCTTAGCAGGCTGTTGAAAAGCAGATGTGTCCTTTCTGGCTTTAGGAGAAGGTAATGCTGTATGGTGAGAGTGTATTATGTAGAAAAGATGGTAGTAATTAATGCTTGAAAGAGAACATAAACCACATTGCTCTGGAAGCAGAGGATTGCATGGCTGTCTGGGGGAGTGTTAGAGCTGATCTGTGCTTAGCATCTTTGCTGATGTATGGCTTTTGAGTAGGAACATGACCTGCTCTCTTACTGTGCAGATTTAGTGTTGGTCTGATTAGGTAATGTGTGTATTAAATTAATAGGGCTAGTTCTTTTCTCTGCTGTTTGGAAACAGCCTTCTCAAAATAGTAGTATCTATGGGAGTGTAACTGAGTGCTCTTGTTGGTTTTGTGGGTAGAGGAGTGTGGCTCCCGTAGATGCCCCAGAACAGCATGGTAGGAGTCCTGCTGGTAGAGGGAGCTGCTCAGGTTTTAAAGGTGTTTCTGTGAGGGTGTGTGGGGTTGGGATCCCGTGGCTTGGTGAAGGAATTGTGGCTCAATAGCT
Organism: Melopsittacus undulatus; assembly: GCF_012275295.1. Taxonomy (NCBI): domain Eukaryota; kingdom Metazoa; phylum Chordata; class Aves; order Psittaciformes; family Psittaculidae; genus Melopsittacus; species Melopsittacus undulatus. Next base: position 4,800,191 of record NC_047539.1, on the reverse strand, counting down.
GTAATGAAAACTCAACAAAAGAAACTGGAGGGAGCTTACCTGCAATGGTAAGCTCCTATGAATGAAGTAAAGATCAATTACACTTACATTGAATTCAGCTTGCAGCTAAAGAAATGTATTAGGCATTAAATCATTGCATTAATATTAAGAGATTAAATCTGTATAAACTCAAATCCAAAGGGAGATTACTGTTTGCCTGTGAGTGATCCAGAATTTCACCAGAACAGCTGAAATCTGTCACTTGCCAAGAACCTCTTACTGAAATTGAATCATCTTTTCTACCTGGACACAGGGTAGGACCAGAAAGCTTTTCTTGTGATGCATTTCCTCCCTCCTATAACAAACAGAACAACATCAACAAAGCTTCTCCCATAGACAGCCCTTTGAATCCCTAGTGAAAGAAATCACAACAGGCTACTGGAGCTGTGCTGCAGTGCAGCCTCCAGGGCTGGAGGCAGGACCCAGACATCAGAGCTGTGTTCTCTGGCCCATTCAGGTGCAGTTGTTTTTAGGCTGGGAAAGCTTTCTCCTTTGCATTAGCAATGTTCAGAACATTTAGGGATTTGGAATTGGTAAATTTGTAACATCACTACCTGGCATATGCATCACTGGAGGTTTCTGCCCTGTTTTCTGTAGGAAAACATTGCTCTGATACCTGTTTCTGTAAAATTTAATATTAAGGAAATGAATAACTGGAAGTCATTCAAGATAAAGCTGCAAATGTAGTTTTAAACTAATTTTTAAAGCTTTCTTCCTTGAACCTAGGTTTAAGCAGAGATAGGCTAAAAAAGTTTTAAATCATATCTGGTGTACTTACAAGTATGAGCCTTTGGAACCACACTTGTACTTTTCCATCTTTCTTTTCCCAGCACAAGTATCTAAGTAGGAGCTTCTAGTGCAAAGGCAGAGGCAGCTGCTTCTCAGTGCCTTGCATTCTCATAGCAGTGATCAGAACACAGCTTCATATATTCCTGTCTTATACTCACCTGGAGTTTACTCGGCACACTGAAAGCTTTACATGTACATACTTGTTATTTCTCCATGAAGGGGAAAAAGAATTGTGCTAGCAGAAGCTCCACTAGTGCTGTGAATTGATGGGGGATGTGTAGGTAAAACCAGGGGCGTTCTGTATGAAATACTTCTATTTTGAGAGGGCTGCCACTGTGTCCTAGCAAACCCTATGTGGGGATAAGCTGAAGAGTGATAAGTGTTTTCCTTGCTTAGCTTGTCCCTTTTGATGTCCTGTCCCAGTATTGCTCAGAACTGCCAGCTGAAAAAGCACAGGCCTGAAACTATTAGTGCAGATCTTGGTTCTTTACAGAAAACAGATATAAGCTGTGCTTGGAGGGCTTTAAACTCCTTCATGGCCTTGCAAGTAGCTCTGTGCAATTGGAATGTGTGCCTTGAAATCTGTTTGTTCTGACATTCTCTGGGCAGGCAGATCTAAAAGTGGGTGTTTGTCAACTTGCTTGTAGTTATTGGGGAGACATCTTCAGTGCTAGAAGAACTTGATGAGCAAACTATCTGTTCTGGTTTCATTAGATCTGAACCAGAAAATACTGATGCCTTTCCTTCCCCCACATCACTTCCCCAGCATCAGACCCCCATAGCAGTGTCAGTGCTGCTGTCTCTAACCCATGTCATCTTATCTCCAACAGGTTGGTGGGACGAAGACAGGAGTTGTGCGCTATGTGGGAGAGACAGACTTTGCCAAAGGAGAGTGGTGTGGAGTGGAGCTGGATGAACCCCTGGGCAAGAATGACGGAGCAGTTGCTGGTACAAGGTACTGGATGTGCTCTCAAGCCCAGCCTGGAGCTGTGGGGTCCCACACACCTCCCAGGGTGATGGTGGCCAAATGTCACTTGGACCTGTTAAGGACAGTTATGTTTGGTTGAACACTGTGGGTTGTGAGGAAGAGCTGAATTTTGAGTCTTTCAAGCTTTGGAATAGCTTTGCAGGATCAGTGGAAACCTCATCACTGGAGCATTTTAAAGCAGGATCAAATAACCTGAAGTAACCTGAGTGGCTTCAGGAAACAGGAGAGAGTAGGGAGAAAAAGTAACTTGTGGGATGCAGGTTTTGCTGGAGATTGATTCTGTGACTGCATTAGCTCTGCTTTCTACACACATTCTCTTTATAAACTTTCTTCTTGCACTGTATCTGTAATTTACCCTTTCGGAGCTATAGAAGATAAAGACTTGATTCTCTTTTTATTCCTCAGCTTAATGATATTTCTTCCATTCTTTCTGGGGACAGGTTTCCAGAGATCCAAAGGAACAACTGGTGGTTGTTGCATGTCCTTGTGGCAGTTCTGTAGTGTGGCAGCTGTCTGCTGGCTGATCTGACCACCTCTGACTCCACTGGCACCTCCACTATTTTCTTTTCCAGTAAAGTCCTTGCTATTATCTATAAAAGTAGACAGGGACATCTCACATCCTTGCTGGGAAGCTGTTTCTGTTCATTTGGAAGCTTGGTAAAAGAATGACCCCTGCATCCTTAAGCTTGGGAATGTTCAAATCCAAGCTTTATGCAGCACCACTTTAACCCTGCCTCAGATACAGGTAGAAATGGTTCTATGTTCCTCAGAAGTGGGAAATATTGTTGATTTCTTGAGACTTCTAAAGGGAGTCTTGCATTAGAGGTGAGATTTAACTTTCAAACCAAGGAGCAGATAGTTCCTCCCTTGTTGGATCTCAGGGTCTATATAAAGGTCTCTTGTGTTGGATCAGGCTTTTCTTTTTTCCAGCAGCCATGTGGTTTGATTTAAAATGAAAGAAACGCTGCTCTGTTCAATGTCAGGCCAAGAAAGCAGGAAATGATTGGCAGCAGATGGCTGAGTTCCAGCCTATTCTCAGAAGAAAAGAACTGGGATGGTCGAGAGCAAGTCATGGAGTGAATCCAAGTCTCTTTCTTTATCATACACTACAAATGATCTCTAAGCTTAATCTTCAGGGTGCTCAGAAGTGATTTATCTCTGTGCATGGGGAAGGTGTGTAAGGCAGATGTGAATGTAAGGGTGCTCTCTTTGCCTCTCATCCTCACACCTCTGTTGCTCTGGTTTGCAAATCCAACCTTTGAAAGTCATCTGTCTTACGAAGCTGCTACATCTTGTCTAAGGTTGTTACAGTATGTGCCCTGTCTGCAAGGCTTCTCCTTTCTTTCACACTTTATCAAGAGCAGGAAAAATTAAGCTCCACAGCAGGGATCAGGGAGCAGAAGTGAACTAAGAGGTTTGGATTAAACAGGGGAGATTGAGGGAAATCTAACTTGGCAGATCTTGAAGCAATAATGGATACTATCAATACAGCAGTGGTACGTGTGGACTCTCCAGCTGAAGGGTGCTCTGTTCACCAAGGATCTGGCTGCAGGTTTGCAGCATTGTCCCTGCTTGTCCTTTGATCCTTCATCCAACCTGATTTTCTTACAGCACATCCCAATTTCAACAGCAGTGTTTTGGTGGAGAAGCCAACATAGTAAAAATGACTCCTTTGTTACATGCAGAAACCCTTCAGTCAGTCTTCCCTTATGTCTGCCACAGGATTCCTGACACTTGCCCTGAGCTTGTCCTGCCAGAATCAGCCTGGGCAGGGACCATCCAGTTCTCTGGAGTTTCTCTGCTTTGATGGCTGTTGCCATCTAGTGAGCATCCTTGGCCAGGTCACCTGCTGCTGCAGAAGCAGTCTGCTGCAGGAGAGTTGAGTCCAGAGGGCTGGTTCTGAGGCAGGGGAGGCTGCCCTCCTGCCTGCACTGGTGATTAGGGAGGTGCTGGTATGGATTTTTGGTTTCTTGTCCACAAAACCATGCAAGTTCCGCTTGTTCATCTCTAGTACATTAACCTTTACCTGCTTATTCTACAGCTCTTCCTTCTATGCCTCTGCTCCTGTGGGAGCCTGTGCCCAGTAAACTGCTCATACCTTTGCTTTCACGTAGTCTGAAACAGGACAGCCTTGGACACTGAAGGTGTTTTTATCTATTACAAAACTTTTTGTGCTGTTTCCCACCTGCAGTTTCTATTGGGATCACACCACCACTTTTCTTCCCTGTTTCTTTTCTGCAATGTGAATATAAAGCTCCTTAGCACTCAGTGAGAGCAGCTCTTGGTTTTCAGACAGGCAATGCCAAGTGTTCTGGATCTAATTCTTGCTTCTGAACTATAAAAGTTAACTGCAGCCACTTCCAGTCTGGATGTAGTGATGCAAGTTTGGACTTGTTAAGAGCTGTCAGGGGACCTCTGAGGGACTTAGCCTTTGGCACTGTTGTACAGCCACAAGTACCAGCCTATGCTGAGACCAGAGAGACCTGTGGAAGAGCCTGCACCATGCTGTTGGTCTGCCTGTGTCTACTGCAGATTGAGATCATGATGCTGAGCAGGGCTTTGGTTGGGTTTGCAAGACATCAGGCTGATTTTCTTCCTTGGGTCCCTGCTCTGCAGCTAGGTCAGCCTGTGGTATTCTGGTTTTCCATCCCCAAGGGCCTGTGTTGGCAGCAGGCTCAGGGGAAGAAGGGAGTTTTGGATTGTAGGGTTGGGGTTTTTTTATGTTATAGGAAGAATTTGGCTTGAGCAGATGTTTGCAAATGAATTGCTTTCTCATCTGGCTGGAGATCAGGCTGCTCTCTGGCCTCCCAGGCGCACAGAGGTCTGCCTGTGACACAGCCATGTGGCTGCCAGCACTTCCAAATAAAAGGGAATTGGGGAAACAGCTGCTCACATCTGGGGAGGACTTGTATTAGCAAAGCTGGGTTTGTCACTTACTCATTAGGACCTGGTTTTTATGTTAACATAGGACAGACTATAGCCCAGTATTAGTTCTAGCCTAGCTATGAAGCTGGTGAGAAAGAATTCCTAAAGGAGACAGGTTGCTGTCTTGGCTACTCCCTTGAAAGAAGGGGATGTCAGGCCTGGAACTGATCTGGTTTTATTTGCTGCAGTGCAGCTGGCCACAGCAACAAATGAGCCCTGGCTTGAGCCAGTCAGCCCAAGCTCTGAAGGGGTTTCCAGTGTTTGACACTGTGGGTTTTGGCTAATTTGTTTTCTGAATTAGGGCTCTGGAGAGACATAATCATTGGGCTCATTGCAGTTGTGGAATTATCTGATCCTCCCTTTTGGATGTTTCTCTCTAAGTTTCTTGCATAGGAACCAGGTCCTTTCTCTACTACCCAGAGGATATGGTGCACACTGGAGGTTGCTGTAATGATATCTTTAGATTCAAAGTTAAGAGCTGCCCTTTTCTATTTAGGGAGGAAAGATTTTTACCCTGTAGAACACTCAGAGCTGTGTGATTCAGAGCTCTCTGACATGTTTTAGTATGTGACTTTCTGCAAAACAGGGTAGAGAACACACTAAGGTTTTGGGTGTGAGTGCATGTGCTGTCTCTGTGTTTATGTACTGGGATCTTTGTGCTATTCATGCTAACAGATGGGTCTTCTGTTGCATCTCATCAAAGTACACATGAACTAGTGCATGGCAGTTATGTTGGGTTTCCCTGCTTAAGCACCACAAGTGAAAACACAAAGATAGCTACTCTAAGTGGCAGGAAAAGAGAATAATCCAACCACTTGCACACAGGAAGCAATATTACAGTAAAACACCAAGAGATTAGCGGAGGGCTGAGGCTGTATGTTGCTTAGTAATGCTGTTCTGTAAGGCTTGGGTGAGTTGGATGCTCTACCACTTCTGACTTGGTGCATTTCCTGTATTACAGGTATTTTCAGTGTCCTCCCAAGTTTGGCCTCTTTGCTCCCATCCACAAGGTGATCCGGATCGGTTTCCCATCCACCAGCCCTGCCAAGGCAAAGAAGAGCAAACGAATGGCCATGGGAGTGTCTGCCTTAACCCACAGCCCCAGCAGTTCCTCCATCAGCTCTGTCAGCTCTGTGGCATCATCTGTTGGTGGCAGGCCCAGCCGCAGCGGGCTGGTAAGTGGCTCTTTCTGCAGACCATACAGCCTCGATCCACTTCTTCTGTGACCCAGCTCTACAAAATAGGAGGCTTGGGGTTCTGTTTCAGCAGCTGCAGTGCGGCAGCTGATCTTTTACCATCAATGAGATGGAGAGTGGAGTGTGGGATACTGTTGCCCACCTTGCAAATAGGACTCCCTTCATGGACACAAGTTGTAACAGACACAGAGCAAGTGGGGTCATTGCAAATAGCAGTTCAGGCTCTGCAATGGGAGGAATCTCAGCTCCACTGTCAAGGCAGGTTTTGTGTAAGATCCCTGCAGACAAATGCCATTGCTTCTTGTCCGACATGGTTGTGTAGCAGTGTACTGCTGTATGAAACAGCTGTGCAAAAGTTCCTTCAATGACTGTGTCTTGCTCTGGGAGGGTGACACTGTCTTGGATCACATGCCTTGTAGTTTGGCAAGTACTCAAGCAGGCAGACACCAGAGTAGGAAGCAGTATTAAGAGCTGACTGCGGTAGTGTGTGCTGCATAGCACCTGCAGTCATCTTGGCTGGGGACAAGGGTGCAGTGTCTGTTACTGGGAGTCAATCTGAGTAGCACATACCAGTCTACAGCTGAGAGCAGTCTGCGCAGCTGAGCTGTTTGAGACTGCACCAGTGCAGGTCATCAATAAAATATACTTAAGAAGGCAGATGATCCAATAATACCTTTTCCTGATCCACTTCCCACCCCATGTCCTGCCCTCTTCTGCAGTGCAGGAAAGCTGTTGAGTTTGTAAGCAATGCCCAGATGTTCTGCAGACATAATCTGATGTGTAGGGTCCAGAGCTGGAGCTGCAGCTTTGTACAGTGTAATAAAGGATCTGTTGGTGAGCTACATTCCAGATTTAACAGGGGCCTCAAGCTCTTCCAGCCTGAGAAGGACATAGCTTTACCTCTGTCTCTTTTTAACTTGTTTTCCAGCTGACAGAGACCTCTTCTCGATATGCCCGAAAAATCTCTGGCACCACAGCTCTCCAGGAGGCACTGAAGGAGAAGCAGCAGCACATTGAACAGCTGCTGGCAGAGCGTGACCTGGAGCGGGCTGAGGTTGCCAAAGCCACCAGCCACATCTGCGAGGTGGAGAAAGAGATTGCCATCATGAAGGCCCAACATGAGCAGGTAGGAGGTGATGTGCTTTATCACTAGCACTCCGATATCTGGCATCCTCTGAAAGTTTTAGGTAACATTATCCCTGTATAGCTTCCTGATGTGAAACCTGGGCTTTGAATTTCTGCTTCTTAAGTGGTGACATCTTCCTGTGTGGTGGGTTGAGCTGAGGCTTATTCTCTGCTCCTGCCAGCATCAGATGGGCTCTCCCTGCCCCAAGCCAGGAGCAGAAAAGGGCTGTGCCAGAAAAAAGGCAGCAGATATTGATCCACCAGACACCAACTACGTTTGAATGCTGAAATGCAAGTAGAGGGCAAACTTGTTGCCCTTAATCACCCAGTCTGGCTGTGACTGTGACTGCATTGCAGTGTTTTCTTGACGTTATCAGACACTGCTGAGAGCATCAGCTCAGTTACTTGCTGCTACTTTCCTACCAGAGAGGAGGTCTTTATCACATTAATAAAGTAAAAAGACCTGTACAGAAAACAGGCTGATCATGTGAGGATTTCTTTGCACAAACATTTGTACAAATGATACTTTATGCAGTTGCATTTGCTCTGTTTGTCAAGATGTGGCTATTCAACGATTGCTGTCATGCCTCCCTGTCAGAAATGCAGGAGAGACTGGCAAATCAACCTCAAGCTGACATCATCTTCGTGTGTAGTATTTTCCAGTAGTTAACCAGTAACAAATGAACTAATGCAACCCTGAAATGTCTCTCTTGCTTCATGACCAGGGCTGAATTGCACCTGGTAACCTCAGAATGGATTTTTCACAACTATTTAGTCTTCGAGTTCTTAACTCTTAATCAGAGCTGGATTCTCCAAAGGGTTCAGGTCAGAGAGGCACTGATGCGTGGATCAAATTTACAGCTGCTGAAGAGCACTCAATTTTTTTCCTGTTTTGATCCCTCCATAATGTGCTCTTTGGAAAATCTGTCTTCTTACCATAGCATCCTCTGAAACAGATCATCAAAACCTTCTCTTGTTCTGACCCTTTCTTAACCAACTCTATACTTAAAACCTGTAACTCTTGTGGCTTGGGCTCTTTTTTTGCTGCAGTACGTCACAGAGGCAGAAGGAAATCTCCAGCGAGCACGAACCCTGGTGGATGTGATGCAGAAGGAGAAGATTGAACTATTGAACCAGCTGGAAGAGGAGAAGAGGTAAAACAGGAGTGAATGAGTGTGGAGGAGATGAGGCTCTTGCCCAAGAACATCATTCATTGGATCTAAGGAGAGGAAAGTGACTGGGAAAGTCATCTTTGGATGTCTTTCAGTACTTCAGATATGTTGTTTCACCCTCCTGGCCACTGTGGTCTACACTGTGTGTGGAAAAAGGTTGTACTGCTTCAGGTAGTGGGAGGTTTAGAACAGTTTTGCTGCAGTTGCACACCTGATACGAGTCTTGTCTAGGATTGAGCTTCCAGTACTGTGGCTGCCCCCATTTTCTGACAAACTGCTGCTGAGTTTCATGATTTAACATGGTTTCCTGCCAGATGCATAGAGAAGCAGCATTATTTGCCTGAAGGAATGAAGGGCTCTGGTAGTATCAGTTACTCTGAGATTTAAAACCCTGACCAAACTTGGCCATGTCACTGTGAAATGGAATTGCTCGGTACAGGTGGGATTAATTAATGGCAGGGCTTTGGACAGTGACAAAGCCTTACACTGTATCCTTAGTCAAGATAACAGTATTGGATTATAAAGAGAACTGTGCAGGTTGGGCTGTCCCAGACCCCTAACCTTTCTGTACAATCTGGCTTTACTAAGGACCACTTCTTTCCCCTCCATTTGGGATATGCTGATCTTAAGGGCATTCCTTCTGAGGAAGGGAAGTCAAATTGGAATACAGCCTTAACTGCAGTGTGATTATCTCCCCACATCCCAGAGGCCCCATCCCTGTATATATGATGGTGCATGCATTTTCTCTCTGGATAAGAGTGAAGATCTGCTTGTCATTCTTGGAGTCCAATTGCTGTATGTATATAATTAAACTCTTCAGTGGGAATAGAAATACATTTCTGTGTATTAACTGAAACCAGTGTGGAGTTCAATTGAATGATGCTCCTCCTGAGCATGCATTGTTCTGTGCATAAGTCTTCGTGTTCTCCTGGTAGGCAGCTCACTTTCCCAGCTCCAGGAGGCCCTTTAACCCAAGACAGCTGACTCCTTTCCTAAATATCAACAGATGCCTCCTCTAATTAGAGGAGGTTTACACGAGGAAGCTTGTTTATGTAGATATGTACACTCAGTGGTTTTCATCTGTAACGGGATCTGAGTCCTTCCATCTGGCTACCAGCTCAACATCCTCATTACTGCCTTCTTTTTAATCACTGAAGAGAACAAAGAGGGCTGAGGTTAGAAGAAAACTGAATTATTTTGTATCATTACTGGACTTTCTCTTCAGACTTTATGAAAGAGTCTTAGTCATGTCTCTGTGTGTGCATGTAGGTTTATGTGTGTTCAGTCATGACTGTCCTGTACAAGCTCTGGTGAAGGCTTTTCTGCCAGGGCAGCTCCCCATTTCCATGCTTTGGAAATGTGAAGTATTGCTCACCCTCACCCAAGGAGGCAGAGGCTCTGATTCCCTTGAAATAGTTTGTATGGACCCTGTGCATTTGGCACAGGAATCGGTCAGTGCTCGGCTGCAGGATAGCAACATGCATGCAAACCAGTGAAACCTGGTTGTGGGTTTCATGTTTTCTGGATCCCAGTGTCAGTGAATAGCAGTTGTGCCTGCTGAGAGGTGGTGCAGCAGAAGCAGCACATCTGCGAGCGTGTACCTTGCAAGAAGGCAAATGTTTGCGATGTGGAAAACTTGCTTATTACTGTTTAGCTCCATGGGTCATGCTGTTTAACTGCTTCTAAGCTGTTTGTGTACAAAGATTGTTTGTATCCCTCTTCTCTCAGGCTTCTGATGTGTAGCAGAGGCCCATGTGCAGTGACTGCTTGGAAAGCTGATGTTGATCTGGGTGTTACTGATTTCTCTTTGTGTCTTCTCCCCTCCTCAGGAAAGTGGAGGATTTGCAGTTCCGTGTGGAGGAAGAATCCATTACAAAGGGGGATCTGGAGGTAATTCTTAACACCCTTACACCTTGATACCCCTTGAATGTGGTGTCACAACCTGAAATTGCACGTGGGGACTCACTTGATTAACTTCTGCCACCTTTTGCTCAACTCCAAACAATGCTATATCTTTGCCGCTGGCTTTGGATGTGCTGTGAACACTGTGGTATAAACTGCGAAGACTGTTGTTCTTTGGTATGTTGCCCAATGACTAATAATGCTATGAGCTGCTTAGAATTAATCACGTGCAGCCAGCTTGGCTTCAAGTGTCACCAGGAGTTGCCAAGCCATGTTAATTCTGACTGTATCTGAATGCATTTCAACATATGTTTTTCCACTGTAGAAATGACCTGACTGCTTAATCACTGTCCCTGTCAGATGTTATTCTATTGCAGCTGAAGTGCTGTGTATGATATGACCTGTGGTATCCCTGTGTGGAGTCCTCTGCCCATGAGTGTGAGGTTTGACACTAGGATACCTGTTCATTTGAAGGGTATGCTTGGAGTGATGATGTGGCAGTGAACACTGTGCAATCTGGAAGTGATGTTGGTAGCTTGCCCTCGAGTAGAAGGCTTTACTGTGGGGGAGAAATTGAAAAGATACTTCTGTGAAAGCAAGGCCCTGCTCTGTATGTGTATATCAAAGGACTTTAGGTTGAGTGCTAGGTTAGTAACAGCCAGAAATACTGGGGGACCTGCTCCTGTGCTTCTCCATAGGGCATATCAGTAAAAGCTCAGGAAAATAGGAAAACTAGGCAATGGAATATGTTGCTATGGCTTTGACCATTCTGACATAAGTCTCTCCTCTTTATCTAGAATCATAGAATAGTTAGGGTTGGAAAGGACCTTAAGATCATCTAGTTTCAACCCCCTGCCATGGGCAGGGACACCTCACATTAAACCATATCACCCAAGGCAAGGTATAAATCAGCAGTGTACTGATAGCATACCTTTGATAATGTGCAGTCAGGTTTCTGTGATTCCTGAGCTTAGATGATAGGTTTCCATCAGTGCTTTGGAGAAGGCTGGTTGATCCATCCATCATTCCCTTTGAGAGCAGCAAATTGCCCTTGTGTAAGCTTAAAGAATTTAGGCCTGGCTGTGTAATAATGGCAATGGGACTGAGGCTGGCTATATATTTAGATACCCTGTGTTTCAGCAAGGTGGTAAGTTGCTATGACATTAATGCTCCTGTGCCTGCAGGTCTTAAACTGAGGAAAGATCTGATTGTCATTTGGGCTGGGAAGGAGTTGCTTTGTAAACAGGGCTGTGGCCAAGCTTCTTACAGGCTGTGAGGGTCCTGTCTTCACCTCCATGTTCATCTATACAGAGGAACAAATAACTTCTTAAGAAAGAGTCATGGAGCAGTTTGGTTTCCTGTGATGCAAAGAGCTGAAGTGTTCCCAGTGAGTCCAACACCAGTGACAGCACAGGCATCGGCAGAAGGTTTGGCTGTGGTCAGTTTTTACATCCTATCCTGTCTAATTTGGGTGCTCAGAGTGAATGATTGACTCACTGGAGATAATTCCCACCTTCCTGCTTTGTTGTGGAGCCACTTAGGATTTCCAGAAGCAAGCAATGCGCTTAAATAAAACTCATTGGAAATCAGGGGGGATAAGTGCTCCTTCACGTTGTAGGGTGTTTTCCTGTAAATGGTTATTCCTGGTACTCTTCATGTAAATTCACAACAAGATCAAGCAGTGGCTGCTAGCAGAGCCGTTCACATCCCTAGCTAGACCTGAACAAACCACTCAAATACCAAAAGCAAAACCCTCCTCTAGTCTTGAAGGTGAAGTCCCATGGTATTTCTTGCAATAGCATGTAGGTTTTGAACAAATCTGGGACTTCCAGGTGTTGAGCATGGCAGGCAGCATCCCTAGAAGCTCTGACCAAAGAAGTCAGTGTCTGAGGCCTAGAGATATGGATCAAGTCTGTGGACCTCTGATAAAGAAGGAGCTGTGCATTTAGCCTTGGAATGAATTCAACCCATTTTTGGTCCTGTTTGACAATGCTGAAGCTATAGTGGTTTGGAAGGTTTAAAGCAACTGCAGGAAAACAGAACCTTTTAAGAAAGGCTTTTAAGGGTGAAAGACCATGATTTATAGGAAATATTAATCTCTTCAAGAAACTACCTCATGCTCATCTCCTGTAACCTGCATCATGCCTTGAACAGCAGTGGGAAGTCAGTTTGTAGTCTGTCAATAGTAATTCAAAGCTAATAACTGGAAGTCTAAAATCCAGATCTGAGCTTCCTCAATACAGGAGAATGTTGAATTGAAGCTCTGAGTGATGCTGGCTGGGCAAGCCAGTTTGCATAAAGTATAATAGTACAAGGCTTGATACAAGTCTAAAATGAAAGGATTGTAAAACAGTTGGTCTTTCTTCCCTGATTATTTTTCTCCTCAGTTTTCATCTGTTTTTCCATTGGAAAATAACAGGATTGAAAGATACTGAGCAAGAATATCAGGTGGAACTGAGATAGCTTTGCTGGGAACTTGAGTGTTGCCCTCAGGAATCTTGAGACTGTCTCTTTGGGAGATGCAGAGATTAGTGTTGTAGCAGTTCAGCATCTTCAGGTAGCCAGTATCTGACATGCTGCTACCGGCTGAGGTAATCCCAAATCTGTGTGGCTCAAGTTTCACTTGGGGATTTTGAGCTAGTGTAAACTGAAGAAAACCTGTTGTTATCAATGGAATAACTATCACTAAGTAAAAGCAAACCTGCTTTTTTTACCTTGCAAAATTTCCATCCTGAAATGTGGAGCTTTGAGCATTGCAGGGAGCAGGAGAAGCCTCTCAGTACATAATTAGATTTCTTTTCTTTTTAGGATGCATTCAGCCAACTTTTACACTTAAGTGATATTATTTGGGTCTTTTGATAATGTTGGGTTCTTCCTTCAGGAATCAAATAGACCACATAAAATAGTCTGAATATATCCAGCAGTTGATCATGACCATCATCATATATCATATATAATGGTACCTTTCAAGCTGGAAGAGAAAACATGGATTTGTATAAACTTCAGTTTCCATCATTTTTACACAGCTCTCCAGAACTTATTTTATTGTAGGAAAGGGCAGAAAGTCCTTAAAAGTGGTTGCAATAGAAAGAGGGGAAAGCAAATAATTATATGGAAAATGAAGGGCAGAAAATGGAGGCAGGGGGAATGGTTCTGCTCAGGTTTGTTTGCTTGTCAGTAGGTCTGATTTAATTCAAAGGAATATGTTGGGTTTGTAAGCTAAAAACCTGTGAAGGCCAGAGTCTGCATGCGTTTTCCCATGTCTCCTTTCCTCTTTTATGTATGGGAAATTTTACATGATACTGCAGTGGTCATTGTGGAGTCCTGAGGTTTGCCATCAAGTGCAGTTATGTGTACTTCTACCTTAAGAGAAAGGCACTGAAGCAATACCCTGAGTCATGTAACCTGCCCAGATCCAGGTGCACTAAAGCTCTTGTGCTTACATCAACCAAAAAAGCAAAACCAAAACAATGGTTCTGCTTTCCTGTGTACAAAATCACATTTAAATTCATAGCAGCTCTTTTCAAACCTAAAGCATTGATATATAACAGTTTGGGATCTAAATTTCTGATCTGCTTTCAGTGCAGCGTATTTTGGGTCTTAACAACATACTATGTACAGTATGACCTGACTCTTTTTTAGTGCAGAGTTCAAGCTGTCTCAGGAGCAAAAAGAGGATGGGAGCTTCCAGCTCTTCATCGCACTTTGTGATTCTTCTTGAGGAGAGATGTGGAGAATCATTGCAAGGTGTTTGCATTCTCTGATGTGGTGCAAGGGTTTTGCAGTGGTGGGAGCTTTGCTTTTTAGGAGGTGTCTTCAGTATAGTCTTGATACAGGAAAACACCGAAACAGTTTCTAATACAGAGGGATGGTTTCCCATTATAGGTTCAGTTCTCTTGCAAATAGCCACTACGTGTACCATGTAAAATCCTGTAGTGACCATTTTCTGTTTGGTTGGATTTTTCCTGCTTATTTGGATCTTTATTCTCTTCCTGTTGTGAACTGCCTTTCCTTGTCTTGTACACTGAAGATGATGTTGCAGCCTTCTCTTTCCCTCTCTTTCTCTCCCTCCCTTGCCCTTTTCCCATTTCCACTGTTCTTTTCTCCCTCTGTGTGACCAGACTCAGACGCAGTTGGAGCATGCCCGAATACGGGAGCTCGAGCAGAGCCTGCTGTTTGAGAAGGCACAGGCTGAGAAACTCCTCAGAGAATTAGAGGACACCAGGGTAATCGACCCCCACTTGCCCTGCCTGCAGAACAGCGTGCTTGGCCCCTGCGTTGATGCTCATGATGCCTTGCTTTGGGTTCCTTTCCTTTGGGTGTTGTGGGATTCTTTGATTTTTGGCTTGGATTTAAGCTTCCCTGATTCTTTTGTTTGTGTTTTTATTTGCTCTCTCCTGGAAATAGTAGTACAATATAATTTCTAGCTTTTGCTTCTTATGTGGGGACTTGTTTCTCAGATTGAGTTTGCTTCTCTGCCCCATGCCACCATTTGACACATGAGCTCTTCACAATTCATTTCTCAATTAACATGCCCGAATAATATCTGCACCCTGCACAATTCATTCTGCCTCAAGGCTGCTCCAGGCTGTAACAGGAAATAACATTGCAATCAGCATTCCCTTTGTCCCCTCTGCAGTTGTGCAAGCTGCCATCTGAAATGGAAGATACTGGTGAGTGCAGGTGGACTAGCTCTGATCCTTGGCCATGCCTGCAACAGGACAGGCTGCCCAGATGAACAGCACACCTGATCCTAAAAGCAGCCAGATGTGGAAAGGGCTTTGTCATGCTGGTGTGGTCTGGGAATCAGCAAACTTGCTACAGTGAGCTTGCTTCTCAGCAGTGGATTTTAGAGCTGTGGAAAATGCAAATATGAAGTCCTCCAAAAGGGCTAAATGGTTTGAATCCCCCTGTGCCCATCTAAAATAAAACCCACACAGCCTCCTGGGCTGATGGTTAGTGGGGGAAAGTGGCAATTGAAGTGAAATGGAATTGATTACTTGTGTTTTAACTTGGTTTCCTTGTTTTTTCTGCTGCCTTCTGATATTTCATCTGGTCAAATCTCTCCTTCTCCATCCATAGCTGCAGTACTCTGAACTCCCTGTGACAAACAGGTAGTTCAGCCCTGTTAGGCTACATTCAGACTGTAAGCCATCAACCCATAGCCCTTATGCTCAGTATAACCATGGCCAGATTTATTGTCTTGCATCCTCTAGCCTTCTACATTATTTTTTACTTTGCTAATGAACTCTAACAAGTACTCTTGTATAAAAAAAAACCATTTCCTTTTTACACCAGGGTAAACAAATTATGATGCAGAAGAAACAGCTTAGGCTGAGGATTGCTGAGCAATAAAGGAAACGTGATATGCTTAATGTTGGGTTTGATGCTTGTGATATTCCTGCATGTGCAGTCACATCGCCTCTGTGCATCATCTGGCAAGATGCCCTTTCAGGACATTGTTTTTCATAAAGCACTGTTGCTTTCTAGCGAATTCCAAGGGTTGTTTCCAAAATGTGTGCTTTTCTGTGGAAAACAAGAGCTCATATTAGAAAACAGACAAGTTACAATTGGCACGAAGATATAACTGAGTTATCGGTGATGGTTACCCTGGTGCAAAACTGTACTCAGGTTGGAGGGTGCTGGGCAGTCTTTTCCTGTGTATCTGAATTTTGACTAATGTACGTTGGATTTACTTCCACTGGAGCACACTTACTGAAAGGAAGGATGCAGCAGCTGGAGGTGGGGACTGACTGTGTCTTCTCTGTCATGTTGCAGTTAACCACGGTGGCAGAGAAGTCCAGGATCCTGCAGCTGGAGGAGGAGCTGAGCCTCAGGCGCAGTGAGGTGGATGAGCTTCGTCAGTGCCTCAGGAGCTCTCACCAAGCAGACACCCCAGAGCATAACCTTGGCTTGCAGTCAGAGGCTCTTCGTCTACGAGATCAACTGCTGTCTGCCAACAAGGAGCATCAGAAGGAGAGCAGCCAGCTAAAGGAGAAGTATGAGAAGACTTTAAAGAAGTACCAGCAGGAGATGGAGAAGCTGAAATCTGTCAATGAGAAGTACTCGCAGGAAATCGTTGACCTAAAGCATAAAGTTCAGCAAGCCACTAATGAGAACATGGGACTCATGGACAACTGGAAGTCCAAGTTGGACACGTTAGCTTCAGACCACCAGAAGTCTCTGGAGGACCTGAAAGCCACACTGAACACAGGCCCTGACACCCAGCATAAGGAGATTGTGGAACTGAAGGCAGTGGTGGAGAGTATAAAGATGGAGCACCAGCTTGAGTTGGAGAACCTTAAAGCAAAGCATGACATTGAGACAGCTGTTCACATAAAGGAGAAAGAGAGTCTCAAACTGAAGTTGCAAGAAGCTGTGGATGAAGTGGAAAAAAGCAACAGCAACTGGAAAATGCAACTGGAAACAAAAAGCAATCAGCACCTTCTTGAGCTCCAGGATGTGAAGGACAAGTGTCGAGATGCTGAGCTGAGGGTACTTGAACTGGAGAAACTTCATGGTGAATATACGGATCAGACAGAAGCAATAGCTTTCTTAAAAGAGCAGATTTCTTTGGCTGAGAAGAAGATGTTGGACTATGAAACATTACAGAAAACAGAAGCCCAGAGCAAACAGGAGATCCACAGATTGCAGGAAAAAGTGCTTGTTTTAGAGAACAAGCTGCAGTCCATGGAGGCCCTGCATCCTTCTCAGCATGCAAATGTATGACTTCTGGGTCATTTTGCTTGTTTATCATCACCTTTAGTAACCCTTCCTAAGAGTAACTCTCAGGTGCTGCCTTAGGTGGTTTTCTGAGGCTTTAATGCCTTGAGTATGTGGATGTTTTTACCTTCCATTGATAGCGGTTTTTCTGCACCTCGTTTCCATGCGGAAGGTGTCTTCCCACTCTGGAAAACCAGTACAGTGGCACAGTTGTTGTTAAGCACAAGTGGGCCACATCTGGGCTTAGAGGCACATGACTGCTGCAGCAGCGGAATAGGGTTATTGTGGTTGTGAGGGATGGGCTCTCATCCTAAGCAAGCAGTGTTTTGAGCTGAAAAAGCATAATTTCTGCAATACTGATGTTGTCCTCCATGTAGCAGCCTTAATGTATCATTGAGCAATGGCCCTTAGGGAGGTAGGTGGAGGGCAGGGTGAAAGAAGAGCCATTGCCCGTGCTGAGATGGAGCATGTATCTTGCTCAGGATGTGGAGCATGGTTAAGGGGATGAGCAGATAGGGCTGGGTGAGAGATGTGTGCCAGTAATGCAGCAGAGGCCATGGGGAGGTTTTGCAGCACATGGGAGACACAGGGAAATGCTGGCTTTGAGGATTACAGTGGAAGAGCTGCTAGCAGGGGTCAGGATGGCACCGGTGTGGGGAAGTAAGGGACATGTGGCTCACTTTGCACTAGAGTGAGGGGGGATATGGCTACTCATGCCTCTAGGCTGGACCCCTGTTTGTGGTTGGATTTTGCATAAGAAATGAGCAAAAAACTCAGCTTACAGATTGTTCCTGTGGGGATGCAGAAAATTAAACTAAGCCAGGAAGTGTGCACATGTTAAGAATACTCATTTGAAATCTGTTGCTGGTGATGCAGTCACTGTTCCAGACTGAGGTGCCAGTGAAGTGAATCTAATCCCTCTGTTTAATTTGCCAATGTGAACAGCCCCATTGAAGTCAATGGCACTTCTAGGCAGCAAAGCCAAGCCCATGAATTAGTTTGCCAAGTCAGAGCTTCCTGCCAGCAGAAAGACATGCTGAACTGGACAGGAGAGGCAAAAGCCCAAGCAGGAATCTACAGCATTTATGGTGTTTCAAGGGTGGTTCCACCATGCTTCATCTAGTAAAGACAGTTGTGAACAATAAGTGCAGCCAGGGCCTTGGGAAAAGTGGGTTGTTATTATAACATATCACATGTTATAGCCAGTATTGAACCAGAAATGAATGTTAAAAGCTGGATGCTTGTTCCAGAGCCCTTTAGATAAATGAGAGGGCTCTGGGGGATATTGATACCAGATTAGAACCAGGGGGTGCTGCAATAATGATTTCAACTATGTGTTGATTTAGAATCAGGAAAATGTAGGAAGAAATGCATGGGTGCATGAGTGTCACAGGGCAAATCTTATTGTTAAATGTCTTTTAATTAACAGCAGTGTTAACTATCTAAGTATTTCAAACGTGTCTTTTGATGGTCTTTCCTAGACCTTCAAGTGGGAATTGCAGCTGCACTTCCAAAGAGCAGTTGTATAGTTTTTCCATACTACATCAGGAGGCATATTTCCCCTTTGGATGTACTCCTGCTCCTGTCAGACGTATCCTGAAGCCCACTCAAGCTCTTGGGGACTGACCTCAGGGCTTCTGGTGGTGGTGGCCACATCATCTGCTTCATCTGGGGCACATCCTGAGGTCCCACTGAAAGCTGCTGGGTGTGAAGAGGCTTCAGGGGCTGAATTGTGGCCTCTGCAATGGAAAGTTTGGCTGTGAGCTCTGCAGGCTCTGGCTTTTCATTGCAGTATAGACAAAAGAGGATGGGGGAAAGGCAGAATCTCCTGTATTGGACCAACATTTGCTTTTTACTGTTTTTATTAATGTATTAATTCTCCAATAATTATTAATATTTTGGTACTGTTTTCATAAGTTTAGGCACAGTTAGATTGTTCAGAAGTTGAGAAGCTTGTTGATTGGGTCTCAAGCTGAATGCTAAAGAGCACTTGCACCATGATTAACCACAGGAGACTGGTAGCTGAAGGAGAGCAGCTCTTGCATTGCTCTGCACAAACTCTGTGTGAAAGCTGGAAGCAGAGCTTGTGGGGAAAGCCCACAGGCTTTCTCTCTTCCCTCCTGGGTGAATCTCACTGTTGTGCTCATCTGCCTGTGGTTTGGGGCAATCTCAGGTGATACCATTTAGCTTTCAGTACTATCCAGAGTGACTCAAAAGCCTTTTTCCCCTCTCAGAAAGACGCAAAAGATGATAATTTCAGTACTGGATACACTTCTGCTTTGAGTGAGGCTTTGTAGTTAACTTTGCTTTGAATCTTTGAGTAAAGGGCTCTTTACATCTTATATTTTACTTTTATTTCAGATGATTGAAACTAATGATATTTCAGAAGAAAAGATAAAGATGAAGCAGACTATGGAAGGTATGAAAAATTATTGCTTTTTATCCTGGAACACTGTTCTGGTGACTCGTGTCTTCCCTTCGTCTAACTGCTGTAGGGAAGTAGGGAAGGCTGTGTGGATGGGGCTTAGGAAGCTGGGTTCATCTCGGATTTTGTTGCATGGCATTTGTTGTTTGGTAACAAAGTGCTCTAAGTTCCTTTCCCTGTTTATTTATTAATGTTTTATTCCTCCTACCCCTGTGGTTGCTTCCTTAAACCTATCTGATATGGCTTCTCAACTGTCATACCTTCTAATGTCTGGATGCAGTGAGAAACACCCATTATCTGTCTCCTCTGCCAATGGAGGATATCATGGCCGTGCCCCTGTTGTACCCTGCCCCATATGCTGGATCCCTTCCTGATCTGCACAAAGCTTTTTCTAAGCTTCTGATCTTTGTCTTGTCTCTTCGTTCTCCTGCAGACCTCCAAGACAAGCTGAGCAAAAGAGACAAAGAGGTGTCATCACTGGTGTCCCAGACTGAAACTCTAAGGGCCCAAGTAAGTGGTAAGTTTCCCTAATCCAGTGCTGGTGGGAACTAGGTGCTTTCCTGCTTGTCCTCTGTACTGGTATTTAGGTTTATTGAATGTCAGAAACTAAAAGAGGCAGAGGTAAATGGAGCTGGGTGTGTTGTTTCCAAGATCTCCCTTAATTAGGACCAGAGCTAACCACATCTGTATTGTTATGAGTGGTAATGGGGAAAAGGCAAAAAGCAGGAATGCAAGTGAAGGACTGAGACCTTCCCCTCTGCTTCTTATAGCTTTGGAAAACAAATGCAAAACAGCAGAAAAGAAGGCTGATACAGTGTTGAAAGAAAAGAAACGTCTGGAAAGTGAACTGGAAGCCTTGACGAAGAAAACACATGATGCTTCAGGGCAACTGGTCCTCATTAGCCAGGAGCTACTCAAGAAGGAAAGGTCAGTGTTAGGTCTGAAGGACAGAGCTGGAGACAGGGGGCCTTGTGTGTGTGTGTGTGTGTGTGTGTGTTCATTCAAGGTGCTGTAATTTACCACTAAAAGAAACCTGGACATTGAATCATTAAAATCCAGCCCCCAGTTTTCCTGTTCTTTAGAGATGCTTACTGTGGGAATTTGGTTAAAATTAGGGGCTGGGAGTTATCAAAGGGGCTGCCCTTTCACTGCTTGCCAGGAGCTGCAAGACAGTTCAGTGCACATGTAGATGCTGAATGAAGCCATCTTTGTGCCAACTAAGCTGGCTGCTGCCCTGCTCTGCAATACAGTTCCTTGGGCAAGTCCCAGTCTCTAAAGCTGTCACAGTTGGGGGGACAGGAGATCTGAAGCCCCTGAAGTGATGGGATTTGAGTCATGTTTGCTCACTGGCCTTTTTTTGGATCTGTAGCAAAGGTAGGAGGGAGCACAGCAGGACACCAGGGGTGTGTGAGCTCTGCAAGTGTCCTCACCTTTCCATTCTGCTTCTTCCAGGAGCCTGAATGAGTTGAGGGCACTGTTACTGGAGGCAAACCGGCACTCACCTGGGCCGGAACGGGACCTGAGCCGGGAAGTGCACAAAGCTGAGTGGCGGCTGAAGGAGCAGAAGCTCAAAGATGACATCAAGGGACTGCGAGAGAAACTGGTTGTGCTGGTGAGGACACAAAACTCCTCCTGGCTTTGCCTTGCAGGCTGGAGGGCTCTGTGCTGCTGCTAGGGGTAGTCTTTCACCCTTACTCCAAATCTTCATGCTTGCTTTTGTGCTACTGAGCATTTGGTGTGACCTTAGTTGACAGTACCTGTGAGATTGGACCTGTCTTAGCAGTGACTCATTAAGTAGTAAAAATGTCCTTGTGTCCTTCTCCCGTGGTTTTCTGTTCCCATAGGTTTTAGATCCATGGCTAATTAAGGCTAAAATTTGTGGGAGAGAGTGCAGGTCAGCTGCCCCACACTGTTTCACACATTCTGTTCGAGGCATAAGCAATGTCCTCCAATTCCTGTGTACTTCAGTGTCCTCCAGTGGTTGAAATGTGAATAATTCATTTGAACTCTGCTGAGAACAAATTGCAACTGCTGCTTGTACAGTTGCCTTCAGAGCTGTGCTCTGACCCCATCTACTGTTGAAATCAAAACACAGTTGTTTGAGTTACTGCGAGTTTCTACTTTGCTTAGTTTCTGTAGTGATTTGGTTTAACCTGCTCTTATCTTCCCTTCGCTGTGTAAGGACAAGGAAAAATCGGTGTCGGATCAGCGGCGATACTCCCTGATCGACCCTTCATCGGAGTCAGAGGTGATCCGGCTGCAGCACCGGCTGGTCAGCACGGAGGATGTGCTGCGCAACGCGCTGGAGCAGGGCCACCAGATGGAGAAACTCATGGAAGCAATGAGGCTCTCTTCTGAGAAAACACAGGTAGAGCATCAGCAATCACTTCACAGGTTGCTCAGCCCTCAGGTCTGTCCTGAGCAACCTCCTGGGATCTTGGCCTGTGCTGTGGAGGGTGATGGAGTCAGCTGGGACCCTTCCTTTCTGCTTGAACCAGTCTGGAAAGACTTTGTTCTGTCAGATGTAGCTTAGAATGAAGAGAAGCTTCACGACTTGGTAATTATGGATCCTGTTGTGCTTTGCAAGAATGCAACCATAATTTAGCAACGTAAATGTGTTTTGGAGAAGGTTGCAGCATGAGTAACTCTTCTTTGTCTACAATGTGTGGCTGCATATCCTTGAGGTACAGGCAATTTGTAACATGAAGGTTGAAGGTTTCTGCCATCCCTCTTCTCAGAAAGCTTTATTTTCTTGCAATTCATAAGCATAACTTTGGAGGTAACTCTGGGAAAGTTTTCCATTTCTCTTGCCAGCTTCTGAAGGCATTTCTGCATCTGATCTGGGTTTGCTGATGGACCATGAATGATACCATTCCAGTTACTGCCTTCTCTTCTCAGCTTCCTCTGGTCTCCCTTTGTTTCTTCTGACAAAAGCAAAAGTGCTTCTGTCCTTTGTCATGCAACCTTCTTTGTGAAATTGAAGGCTGCAAATGGCTTGACTTCCCACATTTGCCTTTTTCCATCTTGTATCTAAGCCCTGGGTTATTCCTCATGCAAAGTGACCTGCTTCTTGTGCCAAGCTTTGTGCTTCATGTCCTTTATTGCTCTTCTAGCTGTATCTTCTCTTGTGTCTGCAACCAGGTCATGGTTTTCAGAGCCCAGATGCACTAGTGCTCCTCATGTGCTTGCTCATCTAAATTCTTAGCTGGAAAACGTCTTTCTCTTGCAGTAATGAGCAACAATTCATATTCAGACAGACACGTTAGGATAGTACAAAACAAGCCACTAGTAATGGAGAATGGGCAGAGCTTGTTTTCCCTGATGCAGGTGCAGATGGTCTTGTGGTAGGTAATCTTGGGGGGGTGTGTGATAGTATCAAATCTAGTCTTCCCATGGCAGTGTCTTCTGCACAGTTTGCAGATACACCAAATGGCTGTTCTGCATTACAGTAGTACTTGGAGGGAGACAGCCGGGAGGAGGGTGCATGGTAGACATCGCAGCCCTGAGAGCTCTGCTGGCTCAGCTGAGCATCTGTGTGTTGCAGACAAGTTGCTATATCCCGCAGTGCAGCACAGGCAGCCGTCTGCTGGCACCAGACAGGACAGCTGCAGTCGTGATGACAAGTTAGTGGCAGTCCAAGATGTACTATAATCCTATTACTACCTCTGGAGTGACTTTAGCTCCTGCTGTAATTGCTATGTGTCAAGTGAAAGTGCATCATGACAGCCTCATCCGCTGGAAGCTGTGGGAGGGGTGGGAAAAGTTTAGTCTCTGCTTTAATGCTCAGTCCCTTGAGGAAAAGGGGGTCTTCTGTTTCACATTCCTATCTCCAGAGGTGGTGTAGGTGGTAATTCTTTCTTCCCCAACTGTAGAAGATAACTAATCTTCCATAAAGTGAGTTGGAGTGGACCTTATGAGGTCGGCTAATCTATCCCTGGTATTGCTTTGATACTTTCATGCTTAAATCTTAGAGATGTGACAAGATAGTATTATGTCTTCAGCTACAAGCCATGGTACTGGGAGACAGCTGGGGGATTACTGCAGGAGGCAAGGCCTCAAACTTCTATTGATATCAGGGTTTTAAAGTGCCTAGTTACAAAGAAGTCTGGATCAAAGCTTCCCTAGTTTCAGTATGATACCTGTTCATCCTTTCTCTTATGAAGGCATTGTTAACTGGGAGCTTTCAGGCTGAGCCTGAGGACATTGCTAGTTTAAAGAGATTGTGGTGTATTAGTCAGTGAATTGATGGTTCTTCCCCAGAAGCCACATGTCTTCTGCAACCCATTTTGTATTACTTTCTGACCTCCTGTCTCCTCTCTGTCAGCAGCAGCTGTGCCCGAGGATCTGCCTTGGCATCACTCTCCCTTTGTCTGTCAAGCCATCACTTTGCAGCACTTTGCAGCTCAAGAAGGAAATCTGTAATTACCACAAGGTGCTGCTGCTCTCCCTTAGTCAGCCACCACACTCTGCAGTCCTTGGGGTGCCTGGCTGGCCTTGGTGTTAGACCAAAGGAGGTGCAGGAGCTGGGGAAGCATAGTGGCACTGTCTTCATCACATCCTCAAGTACTTGCTGCCTTGCACTTTCCATGCCTGCAGCTGAAAAGTATTTGTCCTGTCATAGAGGAAAAGGATCTTTATCTTCTCCATGTCTTGGGAGACACAAGCTTTGCAGGAAGCAACGAGGATTTGAGCCTTTTCTTGGAGAATTGGCAGTGATTGCTCTGGGAGTTGTTTCATTTCATTTCAAGTGACTTGCACCACTTTTTTCATTATCGTGACCATGTACTGAGACCAAATTTCAGACCTGACTCCTGGTATCTGATAGCTGCTTAGTGCAGAGATTGGGTGTGCTGCAGCCATGGTAGGCTCTGTTGCCTGAATCTCCTGTGGAGTGGGTGCAGACCCCAGGGCTGCATCATTACAGCAGCACTATTGACATCCATCTGGGTAGGATTCGCTGCCTGCTAAACACTGGCAGTTCAGGCTTTGAAAGCGGAGCTCAGTTTGAACCTCTGCCTGCTTTTCCTGCCCAAACAAAACCCCTGTTCCTTTGAGGTTACAATAAGAATAGAACCTGTGTAGCTGGGCCTCCTCTGATGATGGCTTTTAAACCTTGTCATCTTGTCTCCCTATAATATCTGGTTTTGCTGCCATCAGCAATTCACCAGCAACTGTGAATATGGTTTCCAAGACCCAAGCAACTGACATTCGCCATGCTGTGACTTCAGGCTGCAGCTTTCTTCTCTTGTTTGTGCTTGTTGTACTGTCATATTGAAGCTGAAGGGCTCTGTATTATCCCTCCTAAGGAAACATTATAAATGTTTAAAGTTCTTGTGTATTCTAAAGATAGACCAGCCTGTCCGGGCTGCCAAACTTGTCCCTAGAGATGGGAAGCAGGGAATGGCAAATGTCCTTTTCAATGCTGGGATGTTCACTGTGCTGTTTTGCAGCTAACGCTGCCCTTTGCTGAGGGTTTGTTTATTGAGATTTTGAGAGTCAAAAGTGAAGAGCTTGTCTGTGTCCATGAGGACACTGGGGGATGTTTTGTAGCTCGAAAGGATGGAATCCAGCATGTGGGGATTGGGCCAGGGTGCAGAGGGCAGGAAGCTTCTTGCCAAAAGTGGGGTGGGATTTTTGCCTTCTCCTTTCCTTATGTGGAGTGGGCTTTTAAGGAAGAAAATAGCAGTCTTGCCAGGTTTCAGAGCTTGCAGGCAAAACCACTGTGCCCTGTATCCTTCAGCAAGTATTGTCCATTCTCCATTGCAGACTGGAAATTCTGGGTCTGCTAATGGGATTCACCAGCAGGATAAAGCCCATAAACAAGAGGTAAGTTATAAGCAGAATGTAATTTAAAACAGTGACTGCTTCGTGTGATTTCTTGCCTGTTGTGCTGGGGACAGCTCTTGGATGGAGGCTGTTCTGCCAGCAAAGTTTGGCTGTCATTCCCACATCAAAGCCAGTTCCTAAGCATATGATAGGAACATCACCATACTATAAAAAACACTTGAAGCCATCAGGAAGGTGCTGGTGAGATGCTCACTGAGGTGCAGTGGGTGCTTGCTCTGGGAGAAGCAATGGAAAAGGAGTTTATTCTCAGTCTCCTGGGTTAGTGCCTGTATGGCTCTTCTGGCAGCCCCTGCTAGAAGCTGCTTGGTCTTAGATCTCTGCCACCCACTTTACATGGGTGGCATTTGTGGGATGTGGTTATGTTCTGCCACAGTTTTCATGATGTAGGACAAGACCTGTAGCATCAGACTTCATCTCCACACAGGTAGGATGGCCAGGCTGAGGAAGAGGAGGTGTGACTTCCTGAGCAGAGGCATAGCAGGCCTGGTGGCATTCCACTCCGTGCCTCAGTTTCCTCTTCTGTAGAAGTACCTCTGTGCTTGCCCTCATCCTGCCTAACAAGGTCTCTTTTCTTCCAGGAGAAGCTCTGATAGAGAAGAGGTGAAGAGGATCATTTCATGCCAATATCCGCTCCTGTGCACTGTCAGGAAAAATGGTACCACATTTGGCTTTAGCACCTCCAAAAGACCAGACACAGTATTTTCACTTTAAAGCAGGACCATGTTTATAACACACTAACTGATGTAGTCAGGACAATCCTGCAGTCCAGTTTTCCAAGACATCCTTTGTTCCAGAGGGGAGCAGAAAGGTCTCTCTAGGTTTGGTTTCTTACTTGTATTGGTTTTGACTATGGAATTTGTATTGCTGTTGTCCCACCAGCTGACCTGGTCTGGATGATGGCTGCCCCAAATGGTGGCTGAAGTGTTAACAAGTCCCAGTATCCCACAGGAACTCCAAAAAGATTTGCTTGTGGTGTTCGATGCTTCTCACATGGTCTGTCCCTTCCCTTCCACACATCCTGCTGTCTTGAAGACCTGCACAAGCAAGTGAAACCTGCTTGGCTGACTGTTCATGCTGGCACATGTAGGCTGAGCAAGTTGGGGTGTGGGGATGTGTTTCCCTCCACCTTGTAGAAGACATCAATGTTCTGGAGACTGTACTTAGTGCTTGTATTATAGCATGTCCTGGGAAGTAATCTGATTTCAGAGGGATATTTGTTTTGTTTCTCATCCAGTGCTGTTTGGGGACAGGCAACTTGAGCTGTGGTTGGCCTTTCTTCTTGCAGAGATCTCTGAGCAGGCCTGCCCATGCCCTGCCCCACAGCCAGGCTGCCCAGCCTCATCCCCATCACTTGTATGTGTTTTATCGGGTCTTTTTAGAGCACAGGACTCCACAGCTGCATCCCATCACTGGCCTGAGAGCTCCATGCTGCCTGCAGTCAGTGTGGGACAGATGCCCTGTGGAGATGGTTCCCTCCTTGCCTGTTTGATTTAACAGCTAATCAGGGATCACCTGGCCTTTCTCTGGAGCTATCCTTGGCTCTGCAGTATGATGCTCCAGTATGATGCCTATCCCCTTCTGCCAGGAAAGCAGAATGCTGAGGTGCTGCTCTGAGCATCCATGCAGCAGCAGCTGTCTGTATTGGATGGGTACAGCATTCCTCTGTGTATGACCTGAGTATGAGTATTTGGAGCAGAAGGAATACAAGACTAGAGCTTACACAGCTCTTGTCTCTACATAGCAGTGCAGGCCCAGGCAAGGATCTCGTTCCTTTTCTGAAGACTTTACCTTCTCTAACTTTGACCACAGCTCCCAGGGAACACTAGGGTGGAGGAGAGGGACAATATGCTTTTAAAGGTGTGAGACTCCAGATTCACTGCTCAGTACCATAGGGAAGAGTCACAGCAATATTTCACCAGGCTTTCTCTAGTTAGTGCCTGACTCTTCCAGTCTTCAGAATCTCATATGTTGTGATGAGTTATGTGTGAAACAGGACAAGACAGGAGAGAGCGCTGAGAGAGATCTGAGCCTGAGCCCAGGCAGATGAACATCACATCATGTCAGCTTCATTGCTTCTGCCTTCATTTCCTGTAAGGTTGTGCTACTTTGTCTTCAGGGCTGCCAGACTCCTGCTTCCCTGAAGGATGAGCAGCCAGAAGCAACCTGGGAAAGACATGGGATTCATGGCTGCAGTTCTGCCATGAGGAGGATGTTGCTGAATCTGGGCTATGACACAACACTGGACCCTGCTCACTTGATGTAGGATTGGTGATCTCCCTCCATTCAGAGCGAGGATGAGAGAGGAAGGTGACTTCAGGGCTGTACAACAGGACAGAAAGCACAGCTTAAATCTTGTGCATGGCAGGGGGAGGCAGAACTGCCCTGTAGAAGTGCTTCATCAGTTTTACGCATCACCAGGGAGATTGCCAAGCTCTGAGGCTTTCCAAAGGGATCGCAGGGGTTATCCAGAATCTTCCTGGTCCATGTACTCATCTCCTAAGCGATTCAGGAAAATCACAGAGGGAGTGCTCATTGTTGCAGCCTGTGACAGTGAATGCCTCTCTGGGAGCCGCTGGCTCTAAGAATTGTGGGCTGGTGTTTCCCAAAGTGCTGCTTTGCTTGGTCTCTGGTGTCTGCAGCTCTCTCTGGATCGAATGGAGCTAAAGGAATGCTGCCCATCTCCAAGCCCAGGGCTTCCCAGGCACCTGCCAGTGGGTGAGCCCATTCTGGTTGGGAGCTTACTTTCCCTGGTAGGTCTTTTAGTGATTTGTGACCAGTTGCCTTCATCTATAAAGGGGGATATCTGCGTTTTCCACATCCCTCAGTGAACCTTTGGCTCTGCACCGGGCAGGATCCCCTGGGAAGACTTTTGGGGACCATGTATTTAGTTCCATTAATCAGATCTGAAGTTGTCAGGGCAACTTTCAAGCTGGAGGAGTGTCTGGCTCCTGTCTCCTCCCAGGGACCATCTTCTGTGAGTGGCTCAGACCTGTGGGTCTCCCCAGTCAGTTCAGGTGACAATGTAGACCTGCAGCAGATGGGTCAGGGTTGGTTTAAAGATAGTGCTGATGGTCTTCCCTGCCTGTAAATAGCTGTGCTGGTCCCTAAGGATCAGCCAGGAGCCAAGAACTTGCTTACTGCAGAGGCTGTGTGTGGGCTTTGCATTGCAGGGCCATACTGAAATGGGCAGTGGGCCAAAGCCAGGGCCTCTGTATTCCACCCTGTTCTGGGGGGCTGCTCCCCAAACAGGAGTGACTGCAGCATCAGCAGGACATGCTATCACACATCATTTGGGTTTTAGCTCAACCCTCTATAAAGTGGCCATGGTTGAACATTATCCATGTTCTCCCCCTCCAGAATTGGCATAGGCTTCCCAAGGGCACCTGCCTCTGGCTGCCCTTCTGAGCTTGTAAGAGACCAAACTAGGGACAAACTTGGAAAGGACAAGGAGGAGATTCCCCGGCCCCTCTATTTATTTGTAAGTTTAAGTGCTATTTTTGCCTACGTGGTGGTGTATAAAGTACTTCACAGTATTTGGTCTTACTGGCTTGGTTCTTCAGGGGAGATTTTCAAGGGTGTTGGAGCACTGATGCACCCATCTCCTGTTGCTGGTCAGGAGCTGGTTCCTGTTTGTGCCTTCACTTCCCTTTGGCTTCAGCCTTGCTCTTATCTTGACCCCCAAGAGCTGGTACAGGAGCCTGGGGGGTGGTTGTGTTCTCGCCAGCCCCTCTCCCAGGCTGTGCATGCTGTGCTGGTGCTGCATCTGGAGCTGAGTCCTGACATCCTGCCCCAGAGCACCAGCACACGGTGGGGAGGAGGAGGCAGCGCATCTTTGGAGTCATCAGCACCAAGGGAAGGGCTGGCACCCTCTGGGACACCAGCCGTCATCCAGCTACGGTACCCAACAGTTAGTGATGCTTTTCTGCTGAAAGCTGAGACATTATCCAGTGAACAAAGACTGCTCCATCTTTAGTGGTTTCTTCTCTAACCCTCTAGACCAAAGGGAAAAGAATCAGTCTTGGCTGGTGATTTCAGCTTTATCCCTCCTACAGCAGCCAGCAAGCTGGAGCAAGGGGCAGCACTGGGCCAGTGCTGAACGATGGGTGCAAAGCTACCAGCCAAGGCTCTGCAGCTCTTGCCTACTCCCAGCCACAAGCCCT
Organism: Melopsittacus undulatus; assembly: GCF_012275295.1. NCBI lineage: Eukaryota > Metazoa > Chordata > Aves > Psittaciformes > Psittaculidae > Melopsittacus > Melopsittacus undulatus. Next base: position 4,770,900 of record NC_047539.1, on the reverse strand, counting down.
TCCTCTGGCTTGCACTAGAGATGCATGAGGGTTTCATTCAAACAAAATGATGCAAATGACACTGTCAAAGTCTTAACAAAAATGCCAGTACTCTGTTGTTTGGCAGCTTTAGCAGCTCAGCACTATCTTGTAGGGAGTTATTAATACACTAAGATCTTATAGGCCTCATGTAAGTTACCATAATAAAGATGATACTAGATGTATAAATGGATGATAACCTTTTACCCGTACAGTATGTATTACAATTTTGTAGTTTAGTCATTTTTTGGCTATCAGATTTTGTTAGTATGATATAAAACCAAAAGACAAAAAAAAAGGTTTGACTGCTAATGTCTATTTTGTTATTTGATTCACTTTATTTCTTCCTCTGTACAAAAGCTGTACAAATCTCAGTCTGTGTAACTACCCCACACGTGTATTCATGTACCACCCCTGTCCTGGCTTGCTGGTGTGGTGAGCTTGTTACTAACCAATAAACTCTGTGGCTGCAGTCGGGCACCCTGGGGCTGCTGGGGTGTGTTCAGGGTGTTGTGCAGTGCCCAAGCCATGCTGAGAGGGAAGTGGATGGGATAAAGGGGGGCTTTGGCAGGTGCCCCTTGTCCTGAGCCCCAGCAGTGAGCTGGAGCTGTCAGCACTGTGGTTCAGCTGAGGGCTGGGTTTGTAAACAGCCAAGCATTAGCTCCTTCCCTGGGGCTGCTGTTGGGTATCTCCTGAGCCATGGAGTACAGTGCTGTTTATTCATCCATGACTATTTCTCCCCTCTTAATCTCCCCTGTCCGTCTCTGACACATTCACAACACCCCAAGGCAAGGGGTGCTGCAAAGTGCTGCTCTAGACCCACCTGCCTGTACCTCAAGAGAGGCACATATTCATTTGAGTGATGCTGTCTTGATTCTGCAAGGCCAGAAGTGGGGACTGGGTCATCCTCGTCCCTTCCAGCTCACTCACCACAGACCTTTAGAGCCCAGGGAATGTGTGATTGCTGTGGAGTGGTCCCAGAGAAAGCTGTGGTTGCTGCCAGCACCCTGTGCAGCCCAGCTCCTGCCTCTTTCCCTTATGTTCTCACCAGGTGCCTGCAGGTGAGCATTGTGGACTTATGCTGGCCCCCCATGGGCTGGACCAGGGGCAGTTACTCCAGTGGTTTTTCATGGCACAGCATCTCTTCACTGGCATTGTGCCCCAGCTCAGCAGCACCCCCCCTCCCAGCAATAAAGCATCCATACTTCCTCTTGCCATGCTTTCCTGCACCCGTGGGCTGTATGTAGATCCTTTGCTAAAAGGTGATGGGTTCACAGCTGTCTTAAGATACATGGAAAAAAAGGGATGGTTTTTTAACTTGCTTCCTGGCTGCTTCTTTTCCTGAACTTAAGCTTCTCCCTTACCAGGATTACCTGGAAGTTCTAAACCCTTTCCAAAGAACTGGTACAGTTTGCAGATGATGAGTTGATTCCAGAATGGGGCCCTAGGTGCTGGACAATAACGCCATGGAAGCTGGGCATGCAGCTGTATTCCAGAGCTGTAGTGTGGTCTGTACAGTGTGGTCTGCTCTTATTTTCTCAAGGTGTATAGGAGTTGCTGTAACCCCAGATCTCTCAGTGCGTTCTCTTTGTCCACCAGCTCCCTGTGCACTGCAGGGGCTCACAGCTCCTGAAATAGCTGGGTAAGAACAGTGGGTCCCTGGGTTACGGCACTGCTGATTCCTAGAGCTGCTGCCAGTGCTTCACTGTCCTCCAGTGGCTGGAAGGAGAATAAGTGGTTTGAACTTTGCTTAGGAGACATCCCTGGACACAGGAATGTCCATGCGGGCCCAGCCCAGCATCTGAGCTGATGCACTCAGTATTTACCCTGCTCTTCACTTCCCAAGGCTCACGCCAGGACTGAAGGTGCTGTGGCTGGGCAGGGGTGGGATCCTGGCCCAGGGCATGGCTCTTGTGTGTGATCCCACTGTCATGGCTCAGACCTGGTCTGATGCACTGGTTCAGGGAGCTTTGTCACCCTCTGCTCCATTGATGCCAAGGCACTAATAAGGGAAGGATTGCTCCAGCACAGCTCTTGTGCTGTCCCCATGCTGACAGCAGGGTCACCAAGCAAGTCTCCTTTTGTGGCCACAAGTCCTGGAGGGAGATGTCCCCCAAACCTGCCTGTTTATGGGGGCAGGAGCCTTTATCCATATGGTGAATTCTCCATTGAACCCTTCCTGGGGTCTGGGCAGGAGCTGCTTACTCAGGGCAGGAAGCAAAGACCATGAGCATCATGTCCCTGCTCAGGGCAGCTGACTCCAGCTCCATCTTTTCTGTAGCTCCACACTATCGTTCATTAAGGTGCATATTTACAATCAAGTGCCCAAGCCCTGGTATCTCACAGAGATAACACCATAGCACATGCCTTTGTTTGCAGACATTGCTGTTAATTGTACAGCAAGGATTAATAAAACATGAAGTTGAAAGATGCCTAAATCACAGGGGGGGAGCTGGTAATCTCTGCCAACAATAATATTTGCACTTTATTTTCATCCCAGCATCCAGCCAAGAGCAGGACCACTGCATGTGAATGGATGGGGTGAGGATGGAGCAGGGATCCTGACCTGCTGCTTGGGCTCAGAAGAGGTGATAGGTGGGATGTCCATCCTCATCTGGGTTAGGGACCTCATCCCCTGGGATGTTGTGTTTGTGCCTAGAGCTGGGTGGGTGCTTCAGGGATGGGTTTAATCCAGGGATGAGGGAGGGATGAACCATGTAGTGCATGGGGACATGTGCAGAGATGACATCTCTGTGGGGATGTGGCTGCCCTGCTCTAACCACCATCCTCCTGCTGGACCTGCCTCCCGAGGGCACATCCCTGTGGGATGTTCCCTGTGGATGGGGTGGATGTCCCAGCTCTCTGCTTGGTGCTGGGAGACCTGTGAGCCACCAAAGATGCTATTTGGCTTTTCCAGGGGCTGCTCATGTCCCCTCCCTGCTGCAGCCCCAGGGCTGGAATCAGGGCTGGGAATGTGCTGCTTCCCCAGCAAGGCTCTTTCCTCCCCATCCCTTTGCTGCCTAACAAGCATCCTTGTCAAAATAGCTAATTTCCTTCCAGAACAAAAAGTCACCTGAATACATTTGGAAGCTGTATTGCACTATCAGGGTAATCAGAATTTAATTTGATGCAGTCAAGGCTCTAAAAAGATGTTATCAAGGGGAACATCAAAGCTGGATTCCTGCGCTTGGAAAGGCAACTGGAATGCTTAGTCCAGAGTTCTCATTTTATCGGAGACTTTCAAAATATCAGTCTAAATAACAAAAAATGAATATTAAGAGTATTTGCAAATTAATGTCTTTTGTAGCTGAACAAAGGCTCCTTCTTTTGCATGTCTGGGACAGTCTCTTATTAAATCCTACTAATTATACAATTTTGTTGTGTCTCATCATTTCTGTGCTTGCAGGAATTAAAACTGAAGCTCTTTTCCCCTTTTATTGCACCACGTTGCTCTGCAGGGTCCTGATCCTGCAAAGTGGGGCTGCTCCCACTCACACAGGGAGATCCCATGGGTACAGGGACAGAGAAGGTGGGATGGTGACCTCGGTTGCTCTTTCTGTCCTGGGTCTGTTATGCCCTTGGGTCTTTACATCATTCCAGCTCTTGGAATAGCTGAGGGAAAGCTCCAGCTTGTACTAGTGAATGTAATCGTGTCATCATTTTAGGTTTTGCTTCTAAAGTACAATGTCAGAAGGCAGAAAAGTGTCTTGGGCCTTTTGGGCACCCAGAAGGTTGAAAATGTGACCCAAAAGTGACCTTGGGGATGAGGTGCCCCTTTTGGGGGAGGTTTTGCTTGACCTGTGGGCCATGGCTGTGTAACCTTGACCATATTCCCTTCAAACACCACTATTTCCATACCAGGCTCTGGCCGTTTTGCCACCCAGCATGTGCCAGAGCAGCCGGGGCCATGGTGATGCACAGCATCCCCTGCCCATTGACCCGGTATCTTCCCTTAGCTCCTATTTCTGCAGAGCCTGATCCCAAACACTGTCATTCCCACACATGGGGTCAGACCTGGCCCCTGGTTTAGCCCTCGGAAACGTGGCAGGGGAGCTTCGGGGGAGAAGGAGGTTCAGCCAACTTCGTTAGGGAAATAGCATGGATCTTGTGTTCAAACCTTTGAAGTGTTAATTAAAAAGAATTATGCAAAGGAGCGAGGGTTTGAAACATTCATTTGAATCTCAATAAGGCATCTGTATTAAAAATAGCAGCGGGATCAACTAAAGATACAGCAGTTTTGGAGCAAAACGGTGCCGGCATCCCTGGTGTTGTTGGGCAGCAGGTTTGTGCCCGCTCCCTGCCCCAGATGGGCACAGCAAGAGCCTGGGGAAATGCTTCTGGTCTAATGTTTAAGGACCTTCAAAGCATCTTGTTGCTGCTTTGCTGTAATGCATGGGGAGGGAGAGAGGGCTGCATGGGAGGTGGGTGCAAGGCTGGGCCTACCCCAGGGGCACCCAGCATGGGGCACAAGGCACCCCGCAGCCCTCGAACCACCCTTTAGCACAGCCCTTGCCAGAGGGAACCGAGGGGATGTGTGGCTGCAGCACAGCCCTTCATTAAAACCCCTGGCATGTCCTGGCCCTTGCTCATTCCAATGAAAAGCATCCAGGGTATTAATTACCAGATGGGAGGATAACGCCGTTAAGTTTACTTTTGTGCTGCACAGAGCCAGCGGGAATGTCAATGCCTCCTGCCCTTGGTGTGGTGCTGCAAGGGCACCCGTGGGTGGGCAGCACCACAGGGGCACCGAGACCCCCTGCCTGCGGAGAACTGGTGCTCTTGGCTCGTTCCCAGTATGGATGTGAGGGTCCTGCGGTGGGAATGGGTTTGCTGGGCAGGGAGCTGGAGGGCCTAAAGCAGCCTGGGCAGGGGATGAGGGTGAGGAGCTTTGCCAGAGCACATGGGGAAGGTGCTCATGGGCAAAGCTGGATGCTCCCTGTGAAACTGAGCGTTGAGTTCAGTGCTGGAGCTGTCACCTCAGCTGCAGGGTTGGTTAAACACGGGTGAGCATCAGCCTGAGCTCGGGCAGGGCTCAGGGGCAGCGGTCCCTTGTCCCCTGCTGGCTGGAGGAGGTGATGCTGTCAACCAGAATTGCCTCAGGGATAACCCCAGTGCCTGCCTTCCTGTGCCACAGAATGGGATTTTCATGAATGGAGCTTCCCTGTTCCCATTGGGATGCCTGGAGACCTCAGAAAGGACACTAGGACCAAGGGCTGGGCTGTCGGACCTCTCCAGGGATGCTGTGGTACTTGCTGCATCCTTCCTGCCCACATGGGTGCCCAAAGGATTCCCCATCCCTTGCAGTGATGACACAAAACCAACCCTGGAGATGATGTCTGCTTAGGAAGGAGCCTTTCCTGCTACCAGGTGACATGGAGCTGGGAAGGATGGGAAGGTCAGAAAGGGGAAACCTCCCTGCTGTGCTCCCCAGGATGCTGTCTGGAGGCTCCGGTTTGGGAGCACCTCACCTGGCTCCCATTAGCATGGGAATCACTCAAGGTTCACACACAAGACAGCTGGAAAAGCATCTTACCTGTTGCACTGGAGCAAACTCCTTTTGCAGCGCAGCATTCCAAGGATGGCACAACTGCAGGCAGCTGGCACAGAAAGAGATGTGTTCCATGCAGATAGGCAGTGTAAATAGTCCCTGTAAGCCAGTGCTGTGTCCTGGCAGGGAATGGAGACAGAGGTGAGGGGTTTTGATCTTTCTGCAAATACGTCGGGGACCGATAGATACCAGCCTGGGGTTTGCAGGGGATCCTTTATAGTTTCACTCAATAGCATGTACCTTGCAAGAGAATTAATAGTACCTTGGGCTGCCTCTGTGCATGGCTCTCCCCATAGTAGCTGGTTTGGGGACAGGATGGGTTCTTCCCTGTGAGGGTGCTGAGGCGCTGGCACAGGGTGCCCAGAGAAGCTGTGGCTGCCCCATCCCTGGCAGTGCTCAAGGCCAGGTTGGACACAGGGGCTTGGAGCAGCTGCTCCAGTGGAAGGGGTCCCTGCCTGTGGCAGGGGTTGGAGCTGGAGGAGCTTTAAGGTCCTTTCCAACCCAAACCATTCTGAATACAGCTCCAACCCCATCGATGCACACAAAGTGTTGTTCTTACAAGTGTAAGCAATGGCTCAAAAAGCTCTTTTTTCCCCCCAGCCCTCAGAGCCTCCCACCCAGCACCACAGACCCCAGACTTGCTCCTCTGGCCTTTTCCTTGTGTGGTTTTCGTGTCTCGCAGCCCTGCTCCAGGTGATGCCGGCTCCCTGCATCCAGAGGTGCTGGTTGGAGGGGGGGCTGCATCCAGAGGTGCATCCAGAGGTGCTGGTTGGAGGGGGGGCTGCCAGAAACATCCTGCTTTTTGATCCATAGTTTAAAACCATTTTGCTTTGCCTTGCTTGTTTCAACCAGCGATTTGCTGTGGCAGAGGAGCACAAACCCCCTTCAGGACAGAAGGAACCACCTCATTATTTCAATTACATCCCCCCTGACCTTACTGGAACTTGTTTCCTCCTTCTCGCTGCTAAAGCAGCAGCTTTTCTGTCTCTCCTTCATTTCTATGATCTCCAATTCCACCGGGAGACAGCAGCGATCAGCACATCAGAGCAGGCAGCGGCTCCTGTGATGCCAGCAGTCACTAATTAACAAATTAAAACGAGAAGTCCTCCTGCAGATAGGATTGTTCTCTGCCGATGTTGCCTTTGCTTTTGCCAGCCCTGGGATGAGGAACTTTATTGCTGCAGATAGAGCTGATGAAACCATCCCGTGCTGTTCACTGCTTGCATCTGTTTGTGCCGCTTCTGGGTTTGGCCCCCAAATAAAGTGGTTTGCCCCCACTTTTATCCTGCTCTGTTGGGTTCCTGCACAGGTGTGACAAGAAAGGGTTTAAGCCATTGCACCATCCCCTGCCTGGACCAGGTATCCTTTAGTAGAATCATAGGATAGTGAGGGTTGGAAAGGACTTTAAGATAACCTGGTTCCAGCCCCCAGTAATAAGCATGAGCATCCTCAGAGGATGGGGGCTCAGGGGGGCTGAGTGGACCCAGTTCCACTGGATCATCTGGAGAACATCTTGGGTGCCACCAGATATTCCAGCTCCCCCCTGAAGCCCATAGCCCTGTGTGGAGATGGCACCAAAGCAGAGGCTCCGTTGGGAGCAGTGAGGACTGAGCTCTCTGTTCACACATCGGTGACCAAAGGTGGCACCTGAAGGTCTTCAACCTTATTCTGATCCATGGTCCCCAACAGCGGCCCCAAAGCCTGGCCCCATGGAGGGCAGGTTTGGGGAGCAGGAACAAGCACAAGCCTGACCTGAGCATGTCTGCAGGCAGGACCCAAACCCTCTGCCCACCACAATGGGTACCCAAAGCACAGAGCAGTGGGCACACATGGACCCAGGAGCTGGGTGTTGGGTCAAAGCACACCTTTTCCCCTCTTCTTTCAGGCTTTCCTGGGTCAGGGACCACAGTGTTGGGATAGCAGCGCCCTGCGGAGGTGATGGAGAGCAGTGGGAAGAGCAGGACAGCAAAGCCTGCTCAGAACCCCCCTGTTCTGCTCCAGCAGCTCCCCCTTGTTCAGCTCCTCTGCTCAGGTGACCTAATGCAATCAATGTTAGTGGGTGGGTTTTGGTGGCAGATTATAGGTAATTAGCCAAAAGCTGCCCTCGTTTCCTTCTTCCACTTGAGATCTTCCCTAGAGGGACTAATCTGCCCCACAGAGCCCCATCCCCTTAAGCCCTTCATCTTTCAAGGGGTTTGCCGGGACCCCCATGCAGCCTGCACTACCAGTGCAATGGGTTTGCCAGGCCTGATGACACGGGGAGGGAGGGATGCAGGGGGGATGCCAGGTGTTTGCTTGGGAATTGGCAGGGCCCAAAATCCCCTTTCCCGTTCTTCCAGAAACTGGGAAAAATCAGTGTTTTTTCTGAAAGTGGTTTCTCCTGCCCTGGCCCTGGAGCAGTGATAAATCATCACTTATTTAAACCAAATCCCGGCTGATGGAGCAGCTGCACAATGTGTGCTTCAACAGCAAACCCGTCAGCAGTTCCCAAACTTCGGAGTTGGGTTATTGTTAATGGTTCTTCATTTGTTTCAATCTGACATTCCTTCATTTGCAGCGAGGAACTTGGGGAATAACCATCCCCTCTTCACAGCTCCGCGCTTCCCAATGGCACCACCGGGATGGTGGCAGTGCCAGTGGGGTGGATGGGAGCTGCCAGTGCCTGGCTCTGGTCATGGGGAGCTCCGAATACACCAGGATGGGCTGTGCTGGGACAAGCTGTGCCATGCAGTACCAGGCTATGTCCTGGCTGTGCCATGCCAAGGCCAGGTATGCCAGCCTGCAGTGTACCGAGTGGTGCTGTGCCATGCTAAGCAACGCAGTACCAGGCCATGCCAATCTGAGGCAAGCCAAGCCATCCAAAGCGTGCCATGCCCAACAGGGCTGTGTTGAGCCATGCCACGCCAGGCTGTGCCGTACCAGGCCAAACCGAGCCAAGGACCACAGCACACGGAGCCATAAGTGTGCCAAACCGTGCCAAACCCACCCATGCCAACACCGACAGGTGGCGATAGGTCCCCATTGCACCCCTATGAAGCCAACCGGGCCGCGCACCGGGGCCGTGCCGAGCAGCCGCACACCCCCGGTGCTGGGTACGGACCAGCGCGGCCCCGGCTCGGGGGGAAGGACTCACCCCGCTTCTCGGGCCCCCCCTTGACCCCCCCGTCCGGTTCTCGGGCTGGCTAATCCCGTATGTAAATGGCAGCCAATGGATGGTGCCGTTGAGCGGGGCTGGGATTAGCGGCGGGGCGAATGGGTGGCACTTTTACTGGGATTACAGAACAAAGAGCTGCGCTCCCTCCTCCGGCTCCGCTGGGTTGGTGGGGGGGGGAGTTCGTTTCCCACCCCCACCCCCCCCTCCCGAGCCTTATTCCTTCCCTTTAAGCCCCCAGCGGGCCCCGCCCGGGAGGCGGCTCCATCCCGGCTCCATCCCGGTTGATCCCGGCTCCATCCCAGCTCTATCCCGGCTCCATCCCGGCCCCCTCCGCTCCGCGCAGCCTCGCCCACGGTAAGGAAAAGTTTTGCCCCCCCCCCCTTCCCCTTCCGTATGTGCCCCCCCCCCCCCCCCCCCCCCCGGTACCGGCGGTGGGGAGGGCTGTGGGGTGCGGGGGTTTGGGGGTGCTGCGTGCGATGGGGCTTGGAGGGGCGCAGGGGGCGGGAGGGATGGGGGTGCAGGGGGGGTAGGGTTGGGGGTAATGGGACTGGGGGTGTGGTGGGACTGGGGATGCAGGTGGTGGTAGGGCTGTTGGGGTACAGGGGGGCATTAAGGCTTGGGGGATGCTGGGGTGCAATAGGGCTGGGGGGGATATAGGGGGGCATTAGGGTTTGAAGGTTGCTGAGGAGTGATAGGAGTGGGGGGCAACAGAGCTGGAGGGGGTGCTGGGAGGCAGTAGAGCTGGGGGTGATGCTGGGCTCCTTAGGGCCGAGGGGATGCTGAAGGGCAATAGGGCTGGGGGGGAGGATGGGTTTATTAGGGCTGAAGGGGTACAGGGGGGGCATTAGGGCTGGGGGTTAGGGGATGCTGAAGGGCAATAGAGCTAGGGGGGATGCTAAGGAGCAATAGGGCTTGCGGGAATGCTGGGTTCATTGAGGCTGGGGGAGATGCTTGGTTTATTAGGGCTGGGGAGCTGAAGGTGGTAGTTAGGGCTTGAGGGATGCTGAAGGGTGATAGGACTTGGGGGCAATAGAGCTGGGGATGATGGTGGGGGGCAATAGGGCTGGAAGGATGCTGGACTCATTAGGGCTGGGGGTTGCAGGAGGGGATGTAAAGGCTTGAGGATTGGTGAAGAGTGGTAGGGCTGGGGGATGCAGGGGGCAACAGAGCTGGTAGGGATGCTGGGCTCATTCGGGCTGTGGTGATGTGGGGTGCAATAGGGATACTGGGGCAGGGTAGTGCTGGTGGTTCAGGGGGGCATTGGGGCTGAGGATGCTGCAGGGCAGTAGGACTGTCAGGGATGCTGGGGGATATTAGGGCTGGGAGGGATGTTGTGGAGCTGTAGGGCTTGGAGGAGATGCTGGGGATATTGGGGGTGTTGAGCTCTTTGGGACTGAGGTTGGATTATAGCTGCTGGGGAGGAATCCAGGGGGTGATGATGGGGCTTGGGGTTGGTGGGGTCCATCAGGACTCTGGGGGGGGAATGCCAGGAGGCAATAAGGCTGGGGGGGGCTATGAAGGTTTGGGGGCAATAGCACTGCAGGCGAGCCTGGGGTGGTGCAGGGGGTGCAGGAGCAGTAGGGCCGGGGTGCCCCTTGGTGCCCATCCCCGCAGTGGTGTCCCCTATCCCAAAGGCAGCTCCAGGGCCGGCCCCGGCCCTGGCTGTGTGTGGTGGTGCCAGGCAGGATGGGGACCGGAGGGCTCTGCTGGGGCTCAGCCGCTCTCCGGCACCGGGAGAGGCAGGGCTGGAAATAGCAACGGGGGTTGAGCTGACGAAGCGCTCGGGGCTCCGGCTCTGCGGCCGTGGTGTGGAGGGGCCGGCGCCGTGTGCGGCTCAAGCACAGGCTCCTTGGTGCGTGGGGATGGCCATGGTGGGGACACAGTTGCTGCCCAGTGAGCTGGTGCCCTTGTCCTGCCAGTGCACGGGGCCGGATGTGGGTTTATCTGGGATAAACTGAATGGGAGCGATCCTGTTGATGATCTTGCGCCGGAGCAAACCTCGGTCCTGGCAATGCTGTGGGTCCTGGGTGTTCATGGTGGGCACCAGGTATGCCTGGGTGAGCTTCGGGAGGCATTGGTGCTGCCGAGCATCACTGCAGAGCTATGGTGTCATGGGCACTTCGGGGTTGCTGCTCAGCTTCCTGGCACGTACGTTCCCTACTGGCATCCTAGTTCTGGACACTGGCAGTGCCTGTGGACATCAGCACGGAGCCTCATGTGACAGGAGCCCCAGCTTTGGGGTGTCTGCTCCCCACTGGAGTGGGAAGTGCTGCAGTGGGGGCATAGTCCTGGGGACACGAGCACCTCTGATTCTGCAGGTCCCAGGTCTCTGGTCCCCATCGGTACTCCCAGACCCGCTCTGTGTGCGTTGCCCTCTGAGCCCAAGGAGTTTCCTGCTCCTGTGGGAACTGAAGCTTTGTGATGGTGCCAGACCTGACCCCGCTGTGGCTGAGGGGCTGCAGTGCCAATGGCTCCTCCGCTGTGGGTCCCTGCCACCATCAGGGTGATACTGAGCAGCCGGTCAGGTATCGGGGTCACGTCTGAGCCACTGCAGCAATGCATGGCTGTGGTCACCCATGGGCCCCCACTCTTCTCTTTGCCCCACAGAGCTGGGGTCCCTGTGCTTGCTGGGGACAGGGCACCTGCTTTGGGGCTGGGCTGCTGCTCTTCCCATGCACTGCTGCTGTCCGAGCTGGTGCTGCCTCTCAAGGGCATGGTTTGGGAATGTGAAACTGCTGGATGTGGGCAGCGGAGGGGGTCAGGCTCCTATGGGGTGGTTGCAGGGGGTGATGAAGGGGATACGTGCTGGTGGCAGCACCACCTCCTTCTGCTCGTCCTCCTGGAGGGCTTTCATGTGTCAGTGCAGGACGGGTCACTGTTCCTTTGGGTTTGCTAATGAGAAGCTGGGAGAGGAGAGAAGGAAGCTCCTCAGGGGTGTATTTAACAACCTGCCCTACCGGCCCAGGCAGCAGATGCGGTGCCCTCCACACAGTCAGTGGGACCCTGTGTGGGGCAGGAGGTGACAACAAGGGTGGACTCTGCAGCCAGCACAGCGGGGACAGGTCTGTCTGTGCCACATGGAACCGTGACCTGAGCGATGCTCAGCTTCAGGGAAGGAGGAAAGAACAACAAAACCCCAAATCCCAGGCCAAAACAGCGACCTCTTGCTGCTGGAGCCAATGGGGGATTCCCATCTGCTGCTCCCGCAGGAAATAGCTCAGATTTTTGTCGGCAATTATCAATGCCCCGTACTTCCTTTGGGAATTCTGGCGGCTGCACCCTGGCAGCCAGGCTGGAGGAATGCGGAGGGACTCCAGTCATGGCCAGGCTTGTCCCCAGCTGCTTGCCTGCCATGGGGCTGACCCCTGGTGTGGTTGCAGGGCTCGTTCCCAGCCCTGCCTGATGGGTGATGGATATGGTTGGTCCTTGTGCCGCCAGGATTCATCTGCAGATGCCTGATGCGGGTGGATGTGGTGGTAGCTCCTCATGGAAGAAGAGGCAGGATGGGGACTGCAGCTCCCAGTGTGGCTGGGCTTGGGCGATGTTGGTGGGTAACAGTGTGGGGAAGGGGATGAGTGAGCGGCTGTGGTGGTGCCTGTGCTCTGCTCTTGGTCTCTGGGCACATTTTACCTGTGTTGCACCTGGTTGGCAACGAGAAACCTCCTCTGGGGCTTTGTGGGGAGCAGATGGGTTTGCCACCACCTTCCTCTTGAGGACAAAGAGGAGAGGAACGTACTTACTGGGAGCCCCTTCTAAGGATGGAGATATCCATCCAGGAGCTAAAACTGTGTTTATTGATTCATTTATTGGGTACAGCCCAGCTGGAAGCTGTAGGGAAGGGACTCTGGTGTCTGTCAGGATGCTGTGCCCAAGCGGTAGGGCTGGGGGCAGAGAGCAGCAGTGGAGGTTCATTGGGGACATGGTGGGGCTCTGCAGACTGGAGCACATTGCTCTGCCCCTTCACAGGGCCTGTTGGATTTACATCGCCTTTGGAAGGAGGTCAGGAGCCCTTTGCCTGCTCAGAGGCTGTGGGAGGCTCTGAGCTGTGTGGTGCCTGGGGTCTGGGTGGGCTTTATGGGTTGGGAGCTTGGGTTTTTCTCAATTGCCATCTCAATGCACAGTGCAGCCCCGTCGGTTGAATGTGCTTTGAGCCCAAGTGAGTCTGGGTGGGTGCTGAGCCCCACTGTGTGGTGACCCTGTGGTGCTGGAGCTGGGATGGGGGCTGCTGCAGAGAGATCACAGCATCGCAGACTGGTTTGGGTTGGAAGGGCCCTTAAAGCTCATCCTTCCACTAGACCAGGTTGTTCCAAGCCCTGGCAGTGTTCAAGGCCAGGCTGGACAGAGCCTAGGGTGACCTGGTCAATTGCAAGGTGTCCCTGCCCATGGCAGGGGGTTGGAACTGAACGATCTCAAGGTACAACCCAAACGAGTCTGTGGTTCTGATTCTAATCCCTTGAAGCAGCTGGGACATTGCTTTTGTGGGAATACCCCCATGCCCCATCCTGGTCTGGGAGCTGCTGTCAAATGCCACCTTACAAACACTTTGGTGGTGATTTCCAAGGCTCTTCCCTACAGTTTCAGGCAGGCTTTGCCATGGGGAGGATGCTGTGAAGCACTTGGTGCAGAATCCCCTCCTCAAGCAGGCTGTGCCGATGTGGGGTTTACATTCCTGCATGTAAACTGCTTCTGTTTGAGTTCTCTGGCTTCTCATTGCCTTGTCTCTGCTCCATGTGGGTCCGGCTGGTTTAGGAAGAGAATTAACCTCAGTGGGATGAGCAGGGAACCAGTGAGGATCATTACTCTGCTGCTGCATCTGTCTGCATGGATGTCACCCCTCTCAGAGCCGATCTCCACCTCTTGTGTGAGGGATGAGGTTAGGGTTAGGGTTAGGGTGTCTGTCTTCATCTTCAGTGGCACACAGAGCTCCTGAGCCCTGTGGGTAGAGTACAACTGGGGAGCTTGGAGCGTGCTTTGGAGCATATGTCCCTCTGGAGATGTCCATGAGGAAAACATGGGCAGGATGTTCTGGAACCTTTGTTATTTTTTGGAGCATTTCTTGCTGATTTGGTGATGTGTGATTGTTGCTGCAGGGGGTTTGTGCCCTGCTTAGCTGGGATGTTCCCAGAGGAGAAACCTCCCTCTGTAGTGGGTGGATGAAAGTGTTCAAGGTCAGGTTGGACACAGAGGCTTGGAGCAGCTGCTCTAATGGAAGGTGTCCCTGCCCGTGATTGGGGTTGGAACTGGATGAGCTTTGAGGTCCCTTCTAACACAAACCATTGTATGATATGCACACTCCAGAAACCCGCGGTGCCCAGGCCCTGATGAGCAGCAGCTTTATGGGGTTTGAAGAGGGCTGAAAAATCCTGTTACATGAGAAGAGGCATTTGGCGGAGAGGTTGGGGCTAAGCCCTATCCCTGGCTGAGGCAGGGGTGGATGTGTGGGATCCCGGACACCGGTTGTGCTGGTGGTGAGGCCATTGAGGAGCGCTTGGCTTCCTTCTCCCTCACTAAAACCAGGAGGGGAGGAACGCTCAGAGCTTTCCCTTTGGTAACTGCTGGGTGGAAGAGCACAGAGGTCAGTGTGGCTTAGGGAAACTGGTGAGTGGAGAGGGAGTCCTCCAGAGCAAGATAATGCTGAGGAGATGAAACCATCACAGTGGGTGAAGATCTCCTTGGTTTCATGCAGTTGCTGTGCGAGAAGATGCTTCACCCATCCTTAAAAGATGGTGTGCAGGGATGGATCCATTTCCATGTCCAGCTTTCAGCAGAGCTCACATCTTTACCTCCACCTGCTTCTGCATGGACATGTCTCCTGCCTGAGAAACCAGACGCTCCTTAATGCTTGCATGAGGTGACCTTGCCCTGGGACACTGGCCACCGGGTTGCTCATCTGGAATTCCAGCCTCGTGGCATCAAAGGTTGGCCCTGGGGCAGTAGGGACGGCTCCAGCTGTCACTCTGAGGACAGAGGTGGCTGCCTGGAGGTGGGCAGAGCCCTCCTGTGCCAACAGGCACAGATGAAAGGGTCAGACTCAGCCCTGCTTCTAATTAGCAGCAATCCTTGTGCCTCAAACTAAGCCCGGCCGCTCTGTAAGGGCTGGGTGCCAGGGAGCACGTGCCGCACGTCGCATCCGTGACTGCACCGGGGCAGGCTGGTGAGGCAGGTGCTGCCAATGGGAAGAGCTGAAAGGTTTAGGATGAGGCTTGAGATGAGCACCAGGGGTGCTGGTCCCTGCCCTGCTCAGGGTAGAGACACCAGAGGGCAGAGGGACATGTATGGCAAGGGTTTTCCCTGGATCGATGCTGCTGCTTGGAGCGTCCCAAAACAGACCTTAAAGGGTGGTTTGCATTGAAGGCTGGACCAGTGCTGGGCTCTGTGGAATGGGTATTTTGGTGTTATCTCCTCTAGTACTGGTGTGATGGGGCTATGACTCCTGCAGTTGGGCTTTGGGACCCACTTCAGGCTCCTGTCAAAGTCACGCTCTTCCCCATCGGGTCAGTTTTCTGCTCGTATCATTGCAGGTTAAGAGACAGGGATGGGAGAACCTGTAGGAAAGGCAGGGTTACATCTCTCTAATTAGTAGGGGCCTGATTGTCATTTCTACACAGCGCTCTGGTAGTGATTAAATATGTGGGAATGATCTTTAGTATTTGTATTGCATTAGTATTTAGAAGGCTGGGACCCCATTTGCTGTGCATGCAGTGAATGACAGGCCTTGTCTGGAGGAATGCTGTCTCTGTCCTGCATGGGTAGATTGGGGTTTGAGCCCTGTGCACCTCTGGCATCACTCAGATAGTTACTACAGCTCTGCTCCCTGTCACTTAGAAGGATTTGAAGCATTGATTTGTACATCTTTGTTGCAGATGAGTCACATTTGGTTTAGTATAGGGGGAAAAAATCAGTGTATTAAAGCGACCTCAGAAATTGTGGTTTATAGATTGATTTAAAATATATATATATGTATATGGCACCTGGTTGTCAAAGCCCAGGAGTTGCCACCTTTAGATCTTCTCCCTTTCTTGTTGGAGGGCTACAATAAAGCAATCTCATTAGGTAAATGTGATGATGTTACGATCCACCATCTGCTGAAGTGCTTCTGGGTGGTGCTGGGGGAGCATGGGGAGCTGCTGCAGCGCTTCCCACTGATCCTTCTCACCAGTATCCACCCCGGGTCCTGCATGTCCTGGGAGGAACACGGCTGGTTGGTCTGGATGGAGAAAGGGCTCTTCCTTATGGTTTCCTCCCTTTTAACCAGCCGGTTTCCTCCCTTTTTAACAGGGATGAGCTGTTGAACCCTTCCAGGACTTATTCCCATGGGAATCCAGTAGGGCTGTTGGGATGGTAGTAGGGTCATTGGCAAGTCACCCAACAAATGTGTCACCATGTTGCTGAGCCATGGAAACCCTGATGTGTGTGGATGCTCTGGTCTGTAAGGACACCCCAAGATGCCCACAGGTCCCTGTGTCCCACAGCATCATCCTTGCTCTCACCCAAGCAGTGGGATGACCCTGTCCCAGTGTCAGCAGGGACCCCCCCCACATCCCCGTGGGTGCTGGAAGCCCTTTTGCAATCACTGGCAGGAATGTTCGCGCTTGGTCAGCAAAATATGTGAGGAACTCTGCTTGTTTAAAGTGCCTTTGGGGTTTGGGGCCTTAAATAAACATCCTGGTTGGGGTTTGGGTTGGAGGTTTTCATCCTGGGAAAAGCAGGCAGGGAGCAGGGAGCTGTGCTGGTGCCCCAGGTCTGCGTGCGCCTTCTGACAAGGTTATAAATTAGCTTCATTAGAGGAGTATCACTGAAAATTAATTGTTCTGCACCCTTTAGGGGCATCACCAGGCTGTAATTTCATCTCATCCTTCTGGGGGAAATACCTCGAACCCCCTGATGTGAGATTACAGCCATTTACCCTGGGAGCTTGGTATTTGTGTCCCCCCAAGAATGCAGACACCCAGGTGAAGCTCTGCTGGGAGCTGATTGCAGGGGGTTAGTTGGGGTTTGCTGCAGGTTTCCAGCACATGCTGTCCTCTCTGCTGCTGCTGCCCAATAGCATCCTTGGGAGATGCCCAGCTGAGGAAAGGAGCATCCTGGATGCTGGAAACCCAATCAAGCACAGCTCAAACAGAGCAGCCCCTGTGCTGTTAATACTGATCTGCGGTGAGAGTGGGCAGCAGCAACCTTTAACATTAAACATTTATTAGAGCTGTTAGAGTTAGTGTCAGCGTGTATTTATTTATCTTATTGTAAAAGAGAGGGGAGAAGAAAAGACATATGAGAGAGGTGAGCATGACCTGAGAGAGCAGTGACCCGGTGCGGTGCAACCACAGCCCTCCCTGTGCTAGCTCCCATAGCAAAGACCTAGCTCCAGGATGGATGCAGCATCCGTGCCCTTCCCACTGCTCCTTGCTGCATCCCTGCAGGGAAGAGCAGGCAGCAGTGGCACATCCCAGCATCCTGGGCCCCTCAAATACTTATGGTTCAGGTGGGTTATTCCCTTACAGGGAGTGGGAAGGAATGAAATCAGCCCCACATCTCTCCCGTGTTGCCTTCCCATAGCCGCCCGCTGGCTTTCCCCAAGCTGCCCCTTGGAGGATTATGAGCTCTCTTGAAAACCTCTTTGTTTCCCCGTGTTTGCTGTTGTAATTTATGTGCGATGCTGCCGTGTGTTGAAAAACAAGGTCTTTATCTCCGTGGGAATTACACCTGCAGAAATCCAGCCCTGTCGCTGCCTGTGCCTGAGGTTCTCCATGATAAAAGCCGGCTCCGGTGCCGCCACAGAGATGCAAAAGTTTCCTCTACTTGAGCTATGGTGAGGGTGATGCTTTCCCCCCCTCCACATCTCTAGTGCACAAACACCATCACTTGAAGTCCTCTTTGAAACCAGGCTGCTTGGGTTGTGCCTTCATTCCTGATTTATGTCTGTCTCCCCTAGCAGCACAGGTGTTGTTGGATATTTCTTTTGGCTTCTACTTGATTTGTTTTACATTTTCTGCATGTAAGATGCATATTTCCACACTCGCTGACCTTCTGGCACACCGTGGACCTGGTGTGGTGATGCTGATGGATGGAGCAGAGAGTGGGTGTCCCATGGTTGCCTGTGGGTGCTCCTGGAAAGGGCTCTTTTAACAGCTGGGCTCGTGCCGGATTGCCATCATTGCACTAGAGCATGGGGGCATCCTTTATGATTGTGAACCTGATAATTAAAGATAACATGGAGTTCTCTCTGCTGAGGATGCTCTGGGATGCTGGCTTTCCCATATTACAGGGTTCTCATCCATACCCAGACCAGGAGGTGGGCTTTGCCATGGCATGTACCCGGTTCCCCCTGGTTACTCTCTCCTGGTGGCTCCAACCCCCCCAAAGCACAATGGCAGCAGCTGGGTTACATGCTGGCATTGCCTGGGTGAGGGCCAGGATGTGGTGCTGGGGTCCCCCTCTTCTTCTGCCTCCCCATAACTCTTTGCTTTTGACCAGGTCAGGCTTAGGAGGTGCCAGGCTGAGTCTGCACCTCTCTGTTTCCCTGCCTAGAAACCACCAGTGATGCCTATGGAAAACCTTACAGCAAATGCTGTTGTTCTTAAGCCCCTGTGCTGAGGGGTTTTATGTCCTTTCTCTCCCCTCCTTCGCTAACCTGCTTTTCACCAGCGATGCTACAAAAGGCATTTAAACCCAGAACCTTCCTTCTCAGTATTGATTTTGCTTTCTGCTGGAGTCTCTCTTTAGTGCCCTTGGTAGTTTGAGTAGCTGGAAGGATGCTGGGGAGAGCCAGGCTACCTCTTTGGGGTCCTTCATGTCCCCAGCAGCAAAGTGGTGAACAGAGCAGCTGGGGGAGACATCCATAGGGATGGAGCAGTACCTCTCCTTTGAGGTCATGGTCTCGGGCTGTGAGGAGGGCTCCTTAAGGACACCAGAGAGATGCAAGCTCACACTCAGCACCCAGGGAAAGCCTCCTTTACCATGGCTGGGGCAGTTTCTCCTCCCGGTCCCAGATCACCAGCCTCAGGCAGATGTTCAGGCACTTCCTCCCATCTTGGGGAAAACCAGCATTTTGCTCTTAATGAGGTTTTTGGGCGCCATCCAGGTCAGCAGCCTCGCAGAGGACAAGGCAGGGTGGCTGGAATAAACCTGCCTATTTAAATATTTACCTGCCCACTATAAAGTAGCTCTGTGTTTACTCACTCCGTGGCTGCGTGCGGCATGAAGAGCCATACCCAGAGCTCACCAGCTCTCCTGGCCTCAGCACCCTTGCTTGCCACCCAGTTAGGGAACTGATTAAGAGATTAACTCACAGTCTCAGGCTCCAGTGGGTCCCGATGGGAATGCTTTGATCACCGCAGAGCAGGGACAGATGTGGGGTGAGCTCGCTGCTTCCCATCCTTCTGGCTGAAGCAAGAGGTAATGAGGGGGCTTTTGGTGTTGGGGTGATTTGGGGTTTGAGTTTTGTGGTGTCTGAGTGTCTTGGCAGTGTTTGGGGTATGGGTCTGCTTGGTGGTATCCTGAATTGGGGTGATGGAGATCCTGAGCTGGTCCCCAGCAGTGCAGCCCCTCATTTCCCATTTCTTGGATGACCCCATTGGGGGGTTCTGTTTTTCAACTCAATGATCCCATGTGCAAAAGGTAAGCTGTGAGCCCGAAAGATAAGCTGTGTGCTCATTGCCTTCCCTGTGACAAAGTGCTCTCCCTTTGCTCAGCCCCCAAAAGCTCTTGTTGTGATACCCCTGGTATCACCTGTCCTAGAAGCATCGCTGTCCTGGTGACATCAAGCCATCTTGCACACCCAAACCAGAGCATATTCTGGTATTTATGGGTGCTGAGCCAGGCTTTCCCCAGTGGCAAGGGACTGGGGTGCCTTACAGCCACCTTGGCTACCCAAGAGGCAGCAACTCCTGGATGTTGGGTGCTTATTTCCCTGCCCTCATACCCAAAGCAGGCTCTGAATTTGGGACACTGCTTCTCTTGGTGCTTCATTGGGCACCAGCGCTGCCGATTAAGGGAAATGTGCCACGAGGCAGGTTTGCTTTGCAGGATTAAAAGCAAATAAATATTTATGTGCTATGCAAAGCAGGCCTGATAAGATATGCGTATCATTGGGAATTTGAAGCAGTTTCGGTTTGGGCCTGAGATGAAGGGGTGTGCGTGTCGGAGCGTTATGCAGGTTTAAAGGGATGGTGTTTCTAGTGCTGCACAGAAATAGAGAGGGGAAAAACAAGGGTTTTTTTTGCTTCTCGGGCTGCTCTGGTTTTGGGTTTCACCATCTCCCTGCATCCCTGTGTATTTAACTGCAGAGATGGAGAAGAGCCAGGGAGAGAGGGCAGCGCAGGCAGCATTTCCTATGCAAATATAATGCTGGCCCTGTTCCTAATATTCGCTGTGTTTACACGTAAATGCAAACAACTGTTGACTTAGTTTCAATAGATAATGTGTTTCATAACACAATGGAAATGAGAATTAAGCTGGAATTTAGCAGGGGGAAACATGTGTTTCTGTGAGACCTTGGGCTCCCCTGGCCCCATTCTGTGCCGTGCTGCGGCCACGGCAGTGCTGGCACCGTGGGGACTCAGGGCTCGGTGTCCTTACTGGTGCTGGGGACACCTCTGCTGCCTGGTTTCCTTTGCTAAACCACCCTGAGATGGGGTGGGTGAGACCAGAGTCAGGGCTGGTTGGCTGCAGGATGGGTGGGTTGAACTGGTCCACCAGCAGGAGTGCAGAGGGACCAGTGTCCCTCTAAGGTTATAGGGACTGGGGCTGATCCTGGGCCAGTTTTCCCATGGAATGAAGGGGCTCGTGTGCTTCAAGGGGGTCAGGGCATCAGGGGAAGGGAAATGCTGGCCCAGGCCATTGTGTCAGAGCCTGAGTGCTGTCATTTCCCTGGAGGGAAGAGGCGGCAGCAGCCAGGTCACCTTGTTCTGGAGTGACTATGAGTGGAAGCATGTGGGAGAAGACCTGGCTGTGCTTTAGGGCCGGATCCTGCCAGCCCAGGGCAGTCCTCGCAGGGCTCCTCGAGGCCAGCCTGACCCCTTTGAGTCACATCTCAGAGCCAGCTATCAGAGCTGCTCCCACCACCTCCACCCATGCCGGCTGCCTTCCCCACTCCACCGCATCCCAAATGCTGCTGGGGCCTGAGGCTGCACCCAGCACCGCCAGGGACCCCATTGGGATGCTGCATTGCCCTTCCCAGGGGAAGGCACCGATGCACATGGGCAGCTCCCTGCAGCCCAGAGGAGCAGAGGCATCCCTGGGGAATCAGCACTTTGGGACCTGTGGGTGTGTAATGACTGTCTCTGGGTGTGGGCTTGTCCCCATCCGTCTGTCTGTCCTTTGCCTCCTGGCTGTTGGCCACCCAGTGCAGGGCTCGTGGTGCTCAGGGCACAGCACTGGAAAGGACCAAGCCTGTGTGAATGCAGAGAAGGGGAAATTGTGTGATGAGCACCCAAGCTCTATTAGACACTGGTGAATCTCCCCATGAGGGCTGTAGGGATGGTCACACTGGTGGGGACAGCTTGGCTGGAGGTGCATGGCTCTACCATGGGCTGGGGACCCCCATCAGCTGCAGAGCTGCTGATCATGGGCTGCAGGAGCAGCACAGCAGGACCCAGCATTGCAGCCCCATGGTGATGCCATGGCCCAGGGATGCCAGAGCCATCCTTGGCTGGACGTGGTGGCTCCAGGGAGGGTGATGCCTCTGCCTGGCTGGGTGGGGGCCCCACGGCACCCGGGGCTGTTTGTGTCTGGCAGCCACAGCGATGCCGAGCCCTGATAGCACCGAGGTAATGGTGGGGTTTGCATGAGGAACAGCAGGTTTGGGGGATGATGCTGCGGCCGGAGGCTGCACGGGAAGGAAATGGGGATCCCAGGAGCTTCTGTCCTCCCCAGCAGCATTGCCTGGCTCCCTGGATGGGTCACAGCAGGGTGGGTGCATGCTCGGCTGTACCGATGACTCCTCCATTGCTGGTGGCGAGTCACCTGTGCATGTGGGATGCCCAATTCCAGGCATTGAGGTTGCATGTGACAAGGTGCAGCCGGCACTGGCTCTTGGCACACATGCTTCCCACTATGGGGCTGGAGCAGAGGGCAAGCACCAGCAATCCAGGACATGCTCTTGCTTGTCCAACTCATCCCATAAAGTAAGGGAGAAGGGTGCAGGCAGGAGGGGTTGTTCAGGGCACAGAATGCTCCTGTCTCCGAGCCTCCTTTCATCCTCATAGAAAGCTATTCTACTTTTGTATTGAGCGAGTTTGTGTGGCAGGGAGCCAGGCCTGGGATTAGCAAATAGCCCATCCTGTAACACAGGGAATAGTTGATACTGAGACACCAGTAGCCAGAGAGAAATATTAGAGATGAAATTAAACTGTAATGAGATTAGGTGGTGGCTCTATCAGAGACCTCCTTACGCAGAGGTAATTACCTGGCAGAGCAGAAAGTGGGTGATGAACAGTGGTGGCTGTGGGCTGGGGTCAGTGGGGGGGGAACATGGATGGAGCCACCATAGCCCATCCTGTTTGCTGGGGAGGTTGGTGCCACCAACAGAAGCTTTGCAACAAAAGCACTGGGGTTGAGTGTGGAGGAGCAAGACGAGGTGCTCACCAGCATCTGCTCCAGGGTGGATCATCCTCTGCTGAACCCCCATTGCCCCCAGCCGGGGTGCTGTGTCTTCGTGTGTTTGCAGTTTGGGGATTTTTTTCTCGATAATTCAGAAATAAGAATGATTATTATGAAAAATAGATTATTGTTGATGTTATTGTTGTTATTATTGTTGTTATTGTTATCTAGAGCAGTGCCCAGTTAGACAGACATGGTGGGATGCCAGCTGGGGTGACAGCCAGGAGGGGGCATGGAGAAAGTAACCCTCACACTGGAATATGGGGCCAGGGCTGCAGCACCTGCAGGCATTGTGCACCTGGGATTTCTCCATAATTTGGGGGGGAAGAAGGAAAAAAAGAAGGGAAGCAGCATGTGCCTGTATGATGTAAAATCCAAGTCGGGCTCTCGGTGACTGGGTGGAAAACAACAGGCTTTTTATGTTGGCTCTTGGGGTAGGAGGAGAGCAGGCTAGAATAAAGATTTACAGTGTTTGGGAGATTAAAGGCCCTTGGTACATTGTTCAAATACCACGAGATTAGTTTCCAAGGAGACGGATACCAGTTGCCATAGGCACCGGGGGGCCAGGAATTAGGATTGCGATTTTTTATCCTGATCACGCAACCAGGAGCTGAACGCTGCTAAAACTCGGGCTTTAAATAACCCCAGCGTTAGCTACGCGCCACTGAACCCGAGGCTGGAAACCGAATCTCCTTCCTTTCCCCACCCAGCACCCTTTCGGGTGTGCAGAGTTGGACCTGGGTGTCGATAGAGGGGACACAGGGCTGGGGATCGAGGTCAGTGCAACCCCAAGACCTGCCTTGCAGCTCATCCTGTAGCTCATTTCATCTTGTTTTTCCTCCAGGCAAGGGATTGCCGGCATCTTCTTGCACTCAGCAGCAGTCACAGCAGTGCAGGGGCAGGGGATGTACCGAGGGACAGAATTAGTTGCCTGCTAATTTTGGCTTCTCCTGGCTGCCCGCTTCTGAGAAGTGCAACCGGAGCCCTGGCGCATGGGATGCCGGATCTGTGCCCTCCCTGCCAGCCTCTCCTTCTAGGAACTGCAAAGCACTGGGTTCTGTCCATGCTGTGCAGGATGGGGTGCTGAGCACCCCACTGCTGGCTGGGGTTTGGGGCTGGGCATCCTGCTGGGGATGGCACCCAGCACCCCATGGCTGGGTGTGACTTTGCTCACCTCCATCCTCACTGCCCCCAACCATGCAGTGCTGCTGGGGGCAGGATGTGGCTCATTGGCATCCTCTCCCCATGCACAGTGCTCTCAGCATCCTCCCCTGCACTGGTGGGAACACCCTGATCAACACTTACCTTTTTCTTTTCGCCCCCTTTTCTGTAATGTCTCTAATGAATGAGGAGGCAGTTGCTGGAAGCAGGAGCTTCTGCGCCTGCCTGCTGCGAGCCTGCAGCCTGCAAACTTGTCTGGAGCTGAGCACTGCATGAGCTGTGATCCCCCCCAGCAGCCACCGTGACATGAAAGTGGTTATCCTGGGGGGGATGCAGCTTCCGAAGGGCGCTTGATCCTGCTCCGTCTCTCTGCACTAGACAGAAACCTACTATAATTGTACTATATCCTATTTGTGTGCGTTTAGGCCAGGCTTAACATCGAGGCGGCAGCAGAATGCAATGCGCTGATTGAGGGGGGAAAGAGAAGGTCCTGCGGTGGACACGTCCCCCCACAGGAGCCTCTGGTTTGCTCTTTGCTTCTTTTATAAGTGGGACTAAACCACGGCAGGCGCCGGATTATCCAGGAATGTGGAGCTGAGGCGGCGATGCCGATGGATGTTGTGGTGCAGGCGTGTACGTGAGGAGCTTTTCCAGCAGGTGCCCTGGGTTCTGTTGGTACAACAGGGGAGGAGGGGTCTGGTGGTGGGAGCTGGTGCTGCCTGGGACTGCCCAGCTGGAAGGAGTGGGGGGGGAATGCAGGGTGTTGGGGACTGGCACAGTGGGGATGTGGGCATGAGAGGTTGGGTGGCTTGGACCATGCTGGAGGCTGTTTGCCCCCTGGCTCTGTTGCTTTCAGACTTCTGCAAAAAGGCATCAGCTTAAAAAGTAGCAGAAACCAAAAAATACTGAATTTGTGGATGTGGGGAGAGATGTGGCAGTGGTTGCAGGGCAGCATTTGGAGCAGGTTATGGGGCCGGGGGTATATCAGCACCCAGTTTTGGAGGATGCAGATGTGTCCTCATCAGATGCTTTTTTGCAGCAGGTGCATCAGTCCCCCAAAACCCAGAGCCCCACACCTGCCCTGGGAAGGTTGTGCTGTGGGGGCACCCATGCGTGGGGCGGGGATTAGGGATTTGGGGGCTGTGTTTAGACATTTGGAGGTATTTCTGGGCATTTTATGCGTGCCCTGGACCACAGTGATTTGCTCTACCACTGGCATCAGTGCCAACCATGCAGGTCACTGCTAGTGAAGCCTCTGCACAAGTTGTGTGGCTGCAGCCCATGCCAGCTTGGCTGGGGATGATGCAGGCACAGGGTCCAGAGGCTGATGCTGGAGTAGGCATAAGGAGTTTAGCCAAGCAACACGGGCAGGTTAAAGCCATCCTGCTGGGAGCAAGTTGCCTGCATGGAGCAGGGATCTCCAGCACAGTGGCCAAAGCACAAACACCGGTTATTTGGCAGGCTGTGCTGGGTGCTCTGAAGCCTGAGATGGCTTCAGTTGCATCCTCTGGCTCTGCTGATACAGGTGTTTGCTTAAGTGATTAGAAGAAAACCACAAGTTGAAACTCAAGCCTGGTCCCTATGCCTGGCTTTCACCCCACTGTGGTTTATGTGGTTTCCAGGGCTTTTTGTTCAAGCGGCTCCAGCTCACTGGGCACCTCGCTACTAAAAGCTCCGTGCTGCAAAAGGGACCTCAGAAGTCCTCGAGATGGAAAGGGACAGATAAATACCTTCCAAGTCTCCATAGGTGAGAGAACCCTTAGGGTGGGTCCTGCCCCAAAGCGATGTCCCCAGTGGGGACACAGGGAATGGGGCCCTCACTTGGAAGGCGGATGCTATCCCGGCTCTAGCGAGGGACTTACTTTGTCCCTCTGCCTCCTATCAAGACAACTCCTGATGGATGTTTAATGATAAACAGGGCTAATTTCTTCGATGCCTTCCAGGGCTGGTGTAATTGTTAAAAATCCCCTTTAAAGGTGCCCTGCTGGAGTAAAGGTGATTGCAGATGAAATCACTGCTGTCTCGTCATTACGTGCAGGTCATCATTCTGTTCACATGCTGGGGGTGCCTTCCCAGTGGTCCTGGGAACACGCAGATGAATGTGGAACCCAACATCCTGTGGCTCATTGAGCATTTTGGGGGGGCAAGAAGCCCAAATACCAAACTTCAGGGGTTTTCCCACATCCAGCAGTGCTTTCCCCTGCTCTAATGTATTCCCAGGCTGTGCCCCCTCTTCCCAAGAGGACAAATGGTCCATAATCCATCTCAAATGTACCTTTAGTATAATATATATAACCTATACTCTGTGCATATTGATATGTATATACATACATTACTATTTTGCTGGAACTGGGGCTGGCTCACTTGGGCTTCACCAGCACTACTGAAGTAACAGGCAGAGTTTTCCTGGAAAAATGAATGGGAGGATAATTTCCAGCTGCTCCTGTGTGGAGCTGCAGCACCAGCACTGTGGTCGGGTGTTTCTTCTTCTTTCTCTTCTTTTTTGCTTCCCAGTGTGCTGAACAGTCAAAGCTCTCATTGACTTAAATACCTGCTCAGCTCCCTAAGCTGGGAGCCAGCCCACGTGGTTGGAAGCTTTATAGACATCCCAACAGGGATGCTGTGATGTCCATAGCGCAAGAAGGCAGCAGTGGTAGCGTCTGTTTGGGTTTCTCTGTGCTGCTCCCCTGCTTTTGGCCTCTCCCTTGCTGCAGTCACGTCTCAGTGCTGATGTGCTGCAGTTTGTCCCCCTTGGATGTAGTTGGTGATTGAAGGGATGAGGTGTTGCACCCACCTGGCATTCATGGATTTGGGTTGGGGCATGAGCCGTGGATGCTTTGTCTTGCAGTGATTTTCAGTGGTCTGATGTCCTCGCCAGGGCCTTGTTATAGGAGGTGCTTCATGTGATGAATATTGGTAGGTTACATCTTTAAGATACAATACACCTGCAGGGAAAAACCAAATTGGTTTAAACCAAATATTGATAGAAAACAGTATTGGTAGCAGTCAGTGTAACAAGAAGCAGATGCAGGATGTCCTTGGTCCCTCCTGGACATGTGGCTGTTTCCATCTCACAGCATCTTCCACTCTGCATTGAGTTTCACCCTCGGTAATTCCCAGAAAAGGGGTGGACAGGTTGGATAGGACTTGGAGCAACCTGCTCTAGTGGAAGATGTCCCTGCCTGTGACAGGGGGTTGGAACTGGATGAGCTTTAAGGTCCCTTACAACACAAATCATTCCACACCTTGGCAGCAAGGAAACACCAGCTTGGCTTAATGAATAAATTGCTTCTGGTTGTGGCATGGGGCTGGAAATCACTGTAAGGCTTGAAAAGGTGAGGAACAAGAGGGACAAAATCTGCCCTGTCCTTAAGTCAGCACCAGGAGCTTACAGCATCCATCTTTGCCATGAGCCAAGCCCCAGCCTGACGGGCGATGCCGGCACCGCACTGTGCGAGCTGCTGGCTCGCAGAAATTCATCTCAATTTCTCTTAATTGAACCTGTTTGTAATTTGAGGGAATTAATAACAGTTTTCTGCTTGGACATTTCCTTTGGGAGTTGTCATCAGGCTGGAAGATGTTAATTTTGGGGAGAGGTGCTGCCCAGCAGCAGCATCATGGTGATGCAGAGGGGATGTTCCTGCTGTGAGCACAGGGTTGGGGGTGATGCTGCTGTGTCTGCAGGGGTTCAGGAGCCTCTCCATGTGCCTGTTGTTTCCTTTGCTAAAGCACAGGTGATTCATGAGTGAAACTCCCCCAGGGCTGAATTTCTGATCTTTCCCAGGATTATAAAGTGAGGTGTTGTAAGAGCCGAGAGACAACGGCATCCAGCACCTGCACCCCTGTCCCCTGCAGGCCTCATTCGGAGGAGAGAAATAAGTAATAATAAAATGAAATAATGATTTTATAATCTGGTTTAGCATTAAGACAATAAAACTGATCCTCAAATGTTTGCTTTGGAGCCATGACAGTGGCGTGACAGTCCCTGCGTCACCCTGGGATTGGGATCAGTGTGCAGAGGTGGGTTGGGGCTGGAGCTGAGCCCCTGCTGTGTGAAATCAGCCCCTTGGTGGCAGTTCAGCAGGGCAGGTGTGTGGAGCCCTGAGAAGGGAGGAAGATGCTCTCACCCATCCTACCCCACTCGCTCCCTGCTGCCGGCCCTAACTGCTATAAGCACGGTTTACCCCAGTTTTCCTACAGATTACTTTCACTTTGGTTAGACAAACAGCTTCAAGCTGTACGTCTTAATTTGATTTGAATAAACCTAGTGCTTGCTGTGAAGTTTTTTCTTCCCTTTTATTACCCCCTCTTGTAAATCTGCTGTCGCCGCTGTTCGTGACCACAGATGATTAGAAGCTTTACAGGAATACTGTGTGTGTCCCCAGCACTTAAAGACCTCTTGTATGACTTGAGTCATGTTTTCATGGTGAGTTTTTTTCTTGTTGAGTGATTTTCCTTTTTCCTTATTAAACAATCTGCCAGGTGAGAGGGGTTATTTTTGTCCTGGTGTCCTGCAGAGCAAGGAGCAGGGAGGGAGGGAGTGCAGGGACCCTGCCCCACTTCCCACTGATGTTTAGATCGGGCTCATGGCTTTGCTTTTCGCAGCCAAGGGAGGAGCATCTCTTCCCACTAAGTGCTGCTTCCTGTGGGAAGCCTGGCTGAGCAGGTTGGTGCAGCTTGAGCTCTCCAAGGGGCTGCCACCAGCCCCACTGAGGCAGGGATGAGCTCTCCAAAACACTGCCAAAAGGCAACAAGAACATCCATGTCATAGCAGTTATATTTAACAGTAATTAGGACACTCAGAAATACAGGCACCAAAAAAGGCTGTTTTCCAGGTGAGTGTCTGTGGGGGGTTACGAAGGGAG
Organism: Melopsittacus undulatus; assembly: GCF_012275295.1. Lineage (NCBI taxonomy): Eukaryota > Metazoa > Chordata > Aves > Psittaciformes > Psittaculidae > Melopsittacus > Melopsittacus undulatus. The sequence continues at coordinate 4,742,558 of NC_047539.1, read as the reverse complement.
TGATGCTCCCTGGATGAGTCCTTTCCCAATGGCATTCCCCAGTATTGTGGCTGCTCAGTGTCCAGGAAGCAGCTCAGGGCCAGTATCAGCACCGCAGGCACCTCACTGCTCCCTGCCCACTGCAGCAAAGCACCTCTTGTTAACACAGCATCGATTTAAAGAAGGGATGTTGAGTTCCCTGCACACACAGCTGCTCAGGAGCTCGCACAGGAAACGGTCCTTTGTCCATCCATCCTTCTGCCCATCCATGTGCAGACCATTTCCTGGTGTTTCTGCAACCCTTAATGACAGAGGTGCCTGGCAGAGCCCTGTCAGAGTGACTATGAATCAATCCCCATCAGCATGGGGACATCCGGGGGGCTGTGCCGGAGGGTGGTAGCACCAGGCTGCAGGACTGTGTGTTCGGTTTCCTGCTTCATATTCCAAGCTGATGCCTAGTTTGGGGTGGTTTTTCCCCTAGTATTATCCTAGGGGAGAAGTGTTGTCTGTCGGCATTGTTAAGTGTCACCTGTGTGTCAGAGGAATTTGGGTGGCTGTCAGTGTGGTACAAGTGCTGGCACAGCTATGGTGTTGCCATCCACAAGCACCGCTTGTCTTTTCAGCTGGTGATGGAGGAGAAACCAGCCTCGAGGTCTCTTCAAGAGCCATTCCTGAAAGTCAGTCTTTGTTGTTTAACAAGGAATTGTCTCTACTTCGTCTCCTTGTTATACTCACATAAGTGAGCTTTTGTGGGGTTGAGGACACATTCATCAGCCCTCACCCTCTACGTGCTCAGGCACCTGCAGAGATGCCAGCATGGGGGAAACTTGTCATTTTGGACCCAAATCCAGCATTTCCTGGGTTGCATGAGGCAGCTGCTTTGTGTGCAGAGTCCCTCTGCTTGGACACAGGTATGAACTGGGGCAGGAAGGTGACTTTGGGGTTTTGCTGTTGACTTTTACCCCCAGTTTTCAGTGGTGCTGAGTGGCCACGGTTATTGGCTGAGCCGCAAATCAAGTTAGGTGCAGGCAGCTTCATTCATATTCCCCGGCTCCTGCCCGTCTGGCCTTGTTAGGGATTCTCCAGCCTCTTTTATCCACTTGCAAGCACATGATTTATGATCCGGTTCGAGTGGCTCTGGCTAATTTGTCACCCTTTATTCGCAGGATTAAAGCCGGGCAGTGTGACACTGCCCTGTGGATGGAGGGGTGATAGGGGGGGATGCTCTGTCAGGTGTGGGTGCCCCAGTGTGGCAGTGGGGTGATTTATGGAGGGTGAGCCCCTGCCTCAGTTTCCCCTCCAGCATCAACCTCACCATGGGCCATGTGTGCACCAGGGCACAGAGACCTGGTGGAGTTGCTGCACATGTGGCATTTTCCCCCCATTTTGCAGTGAGGGATGGAGGTTCTGGGGCTGAGGCCCTTCTTGGATGCAGGGTCCCTTTGAACTGCCCAGTCCTGTTCCCACCAACACGATCCTCAGGAGCTGCAGGGTGGGATTATTTGGTGACCCTCACCATGAGCTCCCTCTCTCCCTTGGGCTGAAGGCAGAGCACCCTGAGGCTTTGGCCCATTTCAAGGACACCTTTGGGTGCCAGGCTCTCTTCTTGCCCATGGTTTAATGGGGGAATCACTAGGATAACCGGCATGGCGCCCTTGGGAGGACACATGCATCGCCCCCTGCTCTCTGCTGTGCTCAGAGCTCAGGCACGGGCCTGGGCACTCTGTGTCCTCTTCAGTGCCACATCCTCCAGGTTGGCACGGTCACAGTCTGCTCATCCAGCATGTCCCACCATGCAGTCGGTCCAGTGTGCCCTGTGCAGTGGTGGCAGGGGTGACCTGGCCACTACTGGGACACACAGCATCAGCTCCCAAGGGCAGGGATGACCTGTCTGCTGCTGGAACACAGAGCGTTGGCTCCAGGGTTTGATTATAGCTTAGCAACGTCTGCAATTATCTGCCTTTAGCAGAGGAGATGTGGGGAACGTGGGGCTCAGGTTGGTCCCAGCCTTGGTCCCTTGTGTATCCATGCCGTATGCTATGGCATGTGCCGGTAGTAGGGTTGCACTGGTGATGCTCAGCTTTGGCTCCCTGTTAGTAACAGTGATGCATACCTCATTTGTTTTTCTGTTTTCAGGTGAATATGGCCCTGGCAGGGAAGCCTTTAGATGTGACTCTCAGCACCTCCAGAGCTGGCCAGTGGAATATGGTTTTTCCCCAGAAAGACGAAATCATCACCAGCTTAGTGTCTGCCTTAGACTCCATGGTAAGAGGCCAGTGGCATCCCGATCACCCTCCCTCCTTTCATCTCTCTCTAGTGGGCTGGCTGGGAGTAGGGCTGAAGCAGAAGGGCTGTCAAGCTCATCCCATTCCTCTGGGAAAGCCCAGGAAGCTCTTGGAGCCAAGAAATAAAACCCCTCTCCCACCCTGACAGCCATAAGGATCATAAAGTCAGCCCAAGTTAATCTCAGAGGTGTATTGTTTTCCCATTAATATTTATGTTGGTATCAACTGAATGTAGGGTGCTTGGGTTTTTTTTCCTTGATGTTTTACCAGTGTTACCAAGAGCTTTTACACAACAGGAGAACAATGGCTTTTATCTCCGAGAACAAAGAAAATAACTTTCATATCTTTTGACGTAGAATTCCCGGTGGAAACCTTGCCTAAGTCAGCCATGCTTACATAAACAAGATAACTGTCTGGATTAAGTCTTGTGGACCAGAGCTAATCATATTTTTAACTGTGAATGTGATCAAGAAGGGAAAGTGGGTGTGTAGTAACAAATGTCTAATGTAATGCGACGTGCTAAAGAGCCTTGCCTTTTTACAGTCAAGTCATACTTAATGTATTTATCTTGGATGCATCTTCTCTATGCAGGTAGGGGTTTTTTCCTCACTATTACTGGTTTCCTCCTCTTTGACCATCACACTAAGGAGCAGGTTCCTCAGAGCTGACGCACACCAAGCAGCTTTGATGATTTATAAACGTGCCATCCCCTACAGCAAATCGTGTTATCGTAGTTTGCCTTCTTAACGAATACACATTATCCTGCAGTCCTTGTTACGTGCTTACACCCAGGTCAGGGGGCTGGGCTGCTCCTGAAATTCAGCCTTTATCCCAGTGCTTCTCCAGTGCCCCCCTTGTGCCCACTGAAGCCTGGATGCCTGAGTGTGTGCTAACCCAACCACATGCCAAATGGGCTTAGGGTTTAGATTTGTTCTGCTTCCAAATCCCACATCCCGTAGATTTTGTATTTAGTTTTAGAGTGTTGGGCTTTTTGATCAAAATACTTCCATTTGCTGCGAGGTTTTTGAAAGGTTTCTTCAAAATACCCATTTTGGGTGTTGTGATTCAATACCTCCTTCTTGAAAATGGTGGGCAGGAGGTAAAATGACCCAATATAGAGACTAGTTTAAGCCCACACAAGCCAAGCTCACTGAAGATAGTTTAGGGTAGGGTTGGTCCATGGGCTCTGCTCCCTGTCCTGCTCCCTCCCTGGCTACCAGCATCCCCCAGCCCCCCCATGGTGACAGGCAATGTATCTAACAGAGCTGCTTATGGGCACATCCCTGTTTTACCCATTTAAATAGGGACCTGGGGATGGCATCTTCATAGTGTCAGTGCTGTAGCAATGGGAATATAACTCAGGTTACCAGCACTGTGTAACTATTACAATATAAAAAATAATACTGAAAATGCATATAGATGTGTATTATGTAGAGCAGGAAGTGCACATTACATAAAATGGATTAATGGAGGAAGTCTTTTCCATCTCTTTAATGTTTTGCATAACTGTACAAGAAGAATCGTTCGACTAATCCAGACTTTGACCATATTAGTGTTCTGCAGCTGAAATAAGATTCCCGTGCTCTTTATTTCATTAGAGCTGGTGGAAAAATACAAATAGTTTTTGGTTGGTTGGTTGGGTTTGGGTTTTTTTTTACAGGAATGTTTTCTTTTAAAGAAACACTATAAAGTATTTACTTTTAGGACAGGAAAAAGTGAAGCGAAATAATGGGTAAATAGTTCTTGTTTTCCAGCAAAGCACCACTCAGCTGGAGCTGTAAAGTGTTTAAGGGATGTCCTCAAACCCATGAAATTCTGACCCAAACCAGAACATTGTTTTGGATGGGGGAATCTTTTGATGGGAAGATCAAAATCCCACTGGATAACGGCACAGGGATGCCAAGGGGGGATGCTCCCGCAGCTGCTCTGACCTGGTGCTTCCCGCAGTGCTCGGCGCTCTCCAAGCTGAACGCAGAGGTGGCCTGCATTGCTGTCCATGAGGAGAGCGCCTTCGTGGTGGGCACCGAGAAGGGACGGGTGTTCCTCAGCGCCCGCAAGGAGCTGCAGGCCGACTTCCACAAGTTCTGCAGTGAGTATCCCACTTCTCCCATGCCGAGGTTGGTGCTCCAGTTGTGCTGGCTGGGCCCCGCACTGTGCAGAGGGGCTGTGGTTTGGGGCTCTGACTGTCTTTGGGGATGAGAGGTGTTGGAAGTGATGGCAGCCCTGCGTGTTGTGATGCTGACACCCAGTTCTCTGTCCAGGTTCATGCCTACTGGCTCCCCAGAACCAGCCTTGGTTGGTGAGGGGAAGGTGGGAGCTGTGCTGTGAATCCTAAAATGGTTTGTGTTGGGAGGGACCTTAAAGCTCCTCCAGCTCCAACCCCTGCCATGGGCAGGGACACCTTCCACTGGAGCAGCTGCTCCAAGCCCCTGTGTCCAACCTGGCCTTGAGCACTGCCAGGGATGGGGCAGCCACAGCTTCTCTGGGCACCCTGTTCCTGACTGGAGACATGCATTTCTTGAGCAGCATCATTCCTGGCTTGCCAGCCGCTGCATTACCCACTCCTTGCAGGAGCTGGGATGGGATCTGGCTTTGGTGGTGCTGGGGACTGTGCGTGCACACGCATGGTGCTGACAGAAACCATATTGGTGCATAATCCATTGGAGAGGTCGCTCGGGAAGGGCTCACTGTAGTGAAAACATCAGCACTGTCAAGCTGCCAGGGCTGCTGTCTGCTCAGGTTATCCACTGCACATGTGCAGGGTGAAGCAGCATGGCTTTGCAGGAGCAGCATTGCCCCTCTGTTCTGCCACCTCCACCTGGACAGCTCTTAGTTATCCTGCATCACGTTTTGGAGGACAGGAGGTGTTCCAAGGATGTTTCCTTCATTCAAAGGCTTCTCTACCTCCCTTTCCCACCTCCCATCAGAGGCAGGGAGGTACCTGAGTGGTGAACAGCAGCAGGGTGGCCAATGGGAGGAAGCTCCCTCTTGTATATTAAATACCAACTGTATCTCCTCAGAGCTCACAATACTGATGAGCATCTGCAGATCTCACTTTTAGAAATAGATACACACATATAGTGGCTGGGAACCTACCGCTGTGCTGGAGCAAGGCACCTGATATTAGACCCTGACTCCCCTCTCTTTTGGTTTCATTTACACCTTTGTCAGAGTGAAATGGTCACGTCTGGTTGAAAGCACAAAGTCTGAACGATGGGGCTCAGGCGAAGAGACTGATGCTGGAGACAGGGTGAAACGTGATAACTCTGTCTTGAATTATAAATGGCCTAGGCTCAACTCCGCTCCATAAAGCTCTTACAACTGGCACGCAGTGGAAAGCATCCCTGGAAGTGCCTCTGATTTATGGTCTAGCTGCCCCCTTAGAAAGGATCTGAATTAATCTAAAGCAGACATCGCTGGGAGATGTAAGAAGCCTCTTATCTCTCTGGGTGCGCAGACCTCGCTCGAACGCTCTCCTTTATCTGAACCTCTGCCTCAGCCTTTCCTGGTGCATGGGGGAACTTGACAGTGATCAGGATTAATGTCATGGAGGAGAGTTAGTGCCCGGCCGAGAGGCAGAGTCAGTCGTAGGAGGGTGTGGATGCAGATGCTTTGCACGACCTCAGTAAAACACCCCAGAATAGTTTTCCAGGGCCTCTTTCCCTGGGCTGTGGGAGGCCTGTGAAGCTATCCGGGGGTTGTGTGGTGTTGGGTGGCTGTCCCCTTTCTTATGTCTAGTGCTGGGGTACTCCGGGTAGCTCTCACTCCCATCCCCATGATGCCCCAGCCATGGGCTGTTCCCACAGGAAGGATCCACAAGCTCCTACTTGCTTGCCAGGCAGCATCCAGGGCTGATCACCAGCAGGAGCCTGTCGAGGATGATGAAGGAATTAGTCCTTCGCCACTGAAAATCCCTTGTGAATTGCTTTGGATAAAACAGCAGTAATGCACTTGTAGTGTTTAATTTTCTGTGCGTTTAGAGATGCAAGGAAGTCATTGCCGAAGATATGCTTTATTTGAGGTTTAATGGGGGAAATTAGCAGGAAATAGCTGGTATTACCAAGCTACGTGATGCTGAAGGGTAAAAAAGCCTCTGAGAAAGGCGGATTTTCTTTTCCTGAGAGATTGAAGGCTAAGCAGATTGAAACCAGAGAAAAGAAATGTGCTGCCCAATTAATCACAACAGTTTCAGTTCAGCTAAGTGGGTAAAACCAGGGAAGGGGGGGCACGCATAGGATCACCAACCCCACGATGGGGTGACTGCCTATCCCACCACCTTCCCCTGCACATCTGGGGTTGTTGCACTGTCCTAGCTGGGGGACTGGGGTGGATGGGAGACCTGGGACACCCACATGCCTGGTGCCAATGGGACCCTGTCTTGCCTGGGGTCTGGTGGGCTGGGGTGCATTCAGCCATGGCTAAATGCGATGTAACCTGGCCAGTGGGTCTGATCACTTCACAGCTGCCCAGAAGTATGAGCAGCATCACCCATGAGCCCTCTTCTCATTGCAGCATCTCCTGTGTTCTCCTCTCCCCCCCACAGGAGTCCAGCAGAGGAAGGAGCAGGACGCAGAGGTGCAGAAGAAGGCAAAGGAGTGCGGGCGAAGCGTGCTCAGGGTCTCCCCGGACCAGGGATCAGACGTGTACCTCCTCAGGAAGATGGTAGAGGAAGTGTTTGATGTGCTTTATAGTAAGAACCTTCACGCTTCCATTTGGGGATGTGGATTGCCCCCGGGGCTCTGCCCGGCGCCGCTGTCGGATGCGGCTCTTGGCCCCAGCCTGGCTCCCTGGCAATGGAGCAGGCGCCTGGCAGCGGCAGTGTGGTGGGACGTGCTCCTGCGTAGGGTTAGCACTGTGCTGAGATGGGATCTGGCCACTGCTCCTTCACTTCCCAGTGCCCCAAACTGGGCAAAAGCAATCCCTTTGCTGGGGGAAGCAATCTCTGCCATGGCTTGAGTGAGATCTTTCAAGCACACCTTTGTGCCTGATGCCGTGTCTGCAGCACCTCTTTCACAGGCACTGCTGGGGCTCTGCACTCTCTCATCCCTTTCCCTGGCAAGTCTATTTAAAAGGAAAAGAGATGATGTTTCTAGCAGGCGGCCCCAGCTCCAAGAGACGAGCTGGTGCCGTTCCAACGCATGCATCATCCCCAGCAATAAAGCTTCTGCAATTAAAATGTAGATGACCATATGGCTGTTGATATGTAACCCAGTGGGTTGCAGAGCTCCCTCCAGGCCCAATCTGCAGAGGCTCGAGCCACAGCAGCTCCTGCTTCTCAGTTAGGAGGTCTTCATGGAGTGGCTGGAGGTAGTGGCCGTGCTCCCAGGTCATCCCCCAGCAGCACCTCTAGGGCTGTGCTGGTCTGAGTAGGAAAAGCAAAGTGGGGTTGTGAAAATGGGGCCCAGTATTCCCCAGTAATGCCCAGTGGGTTGCATTAGCCCAGCATGATGCTTTGGGGGAGTTCAGGCTGTGTGGCTGGACCAGCTTTCCTGGGTGAAGCTCCCCACATTTGGGATTTGGGGTGTGCTACTGAGCCTTTCTGGGGCTGTGCGGGTCTCCTTTAGCCTGAAACCTAGGTGTTGGCCTTATTTGTGTGCAAGGTTTGGGAATAGGCACTTCCTCACGATGGGAGTGGGATAACGAATGCTCCCACCCCTGCCCTGTGCTCGCAGGCAGGGTTTGCTGCTGCTGGCTGATGTTCAGTGCTTGCTTCACCAGCGCCTGACACAGGCTTCGCAGATGGAAGAGAGAGATGGCATCCCTTCCCCAGGGACAGACAGTCACTGAGGTTTTCTGAAACCACTTAAAGGGCTTGGAAGCAATATTCCTGTTAATGGGGGTTATCACATCCTCTCTCTGCCTTCAAAAGATTGGGCCCGAGTGGGAAGGAAGGAGCAATGCAGAAGAGCCAAGGGAATGTGGAAGGGAGGCTGTTTCAGAGGTTTTGCATGCCTCTTGGGAACATGGGAATTATTCATATATGACATACCATAAATGTACAACTGCATAGAAAAGCTTGTTCAGGGTGCATCTGTGCAGGTGTAGGAGGCAGGCAAGCCATCTGTTGGGATGAGTTTGTGATGCTCTTTACCTTGTCAGGGTGCATGGATGTACGTGGGGACAATCTGGCCTGGTCCCCAATGCAGGGCAGCCAGCGCTGCCATAGCAGGAGGAGGTTGGGCATCCCTGGGCCAGTGCTTTCTGGCCTAGTGTTGGGTGTAATTCTGGCCCTGGGTGTGATTGCTGCTGATTCAGTAGGATCAGCTGTTTCCATCCCTGAGCTGCTCCATGGCAAAACCCATCAGGTGGATGCTCCCATTCTTGCGTGTCCACTGGGAAAGAGCCTCTCTTGGTTGAGTGCGAAGAAATAATAGGTGCCCCAGGGTGATTCTGTTCCCAACAGTAAGAAAACTGTCTGAAATTAAGAGTTATCTTTCCTATGTTTTGGGGGGGGGGAGTTATCCTTTCAGTCGCCTCCCATCAACAGGGATTGATGCTCAGTCAAAAAGCTCGTGTGTTCCCCCCAGAGCCTGGTAATCTCCACACCAACAGGATGACTGATTACCGCTGGCTTCTATTACACAGGCATTAATGATGATTATTGTCTCTCTTTTGCTAAACCATGAGCCTGTGCACGGCAGCGCAGGGCTTGGTGAAGGTCACTTTGACAGTAACACGTTCCCCATAAAAATATGCTCGGGGAGTTATTGAGTGTTGGGTTAATAAAGAGCCACTATTGGGCACCAGGAGCATTTTCCCATCACAAAGAAAGGTGATGGAGGGAGGTGGAAAGCTGCTAGAGCTGGTGCCTCGGGGCAGGGAAGCCGTCAGCTTGTAGAAAGTGTACTCATGGTGTTGTGGTTCAAAGGTTCGTTTGGAAACTTCTGTTATTGGCTTAATTAAAACAGTCTCCATCCCGCTTATAAGGAACCTTGATGGCTCGTGGAAGTTGCGCGTTGTTAGTTACCATGCGTTCCTTCAAAGAACATATTGAAGGAATCACTTTTAATAGGGACTTGCTGACAGCATCAGAAGATTTCCAGGGTTTGAGTAAAATCTTTTGGTGTTTGGTTTTTAAAGAAGAGAGAAAAAAGATTTTAAGGAAAATCAACCATATAAAATCCTGCTGCTATTTAAATGTTCCATGATCTCCTCTGCCTGCCCCTCAACCTTGGAAACAAAGGCACAGATACATTGCCATGTGGCCAGATGTTCTGCATCTGGGTGCTGCTTTGCCAGACAGGTTGCATTCCTTCATGGCTGTTGCTTCTTGCTTCGTGCTTTCAGCACCAGGTTTATTGGTTGCAGTGACTTGGGTTGGTTTCCAAAGTAATTTTTCCACAGAGAGCTGCTTTTCCTATGGTGTCTTGCCTGGAGAGCCCTGTAAGCATCCCCAGTTTGGGTTTATGTGGGCTCTTTAGCTGGTTTAGAAAATCCCTGTATAGCTGTGATGCTTGCTGGTTCTCTTCTGCTGCTAGGGAAGGGGAAATAGCTTGCTCCCAGCTTCTTGGGGAGATTTTGGTGTCAGAGGTACAACAGAGCCATGGGGACATGGGGAACGCTGTGGCCATTCATCAAGGGGAGTGGGTGAGATGGCTGAGCTGCTGGAGGTGATTGTGCCAATGCGTATCGATATTCCTGCTGCCTGTGAATAGTGGGATAAAGGGAGACTGCTGGGTTGGGTTGGGTTGTTTTGCCTTGTCTTTCAAAGTGCACTGACGCTGCCTGACAGCAACAGCAATCGAAGTACTTCCCATTCTTCCAGGAGGTAGAACAAGAAAACCAACTGAAAATAAGGCTCCCAGAGTATCTCACTAAGCATGAGATAAAAATCAGTGCGAGCCCTTCAGCCTCCTTTGTCAGCTCTCAGCTCCCTCCTGGCATGCCAGCAGCCACATCCTTCACTGGTACATGGGGTGAGCTTGTCCTAGGTGACCCCAACTGAGGATTTCACTGTGCAACCCGAAGGATGCTTATTGTTTTTAGTGAGTTTTTTATCAATTAGCTCTTTTAGACAGGGCTTGCAGGGCCTTGCATGATGAGTGCAGAGGTAGGAACAGGTTTTCTTCTCATAACCTATCTGTTGGTATCTCTTGCTCCTGCATCTACTCCTCCAGCCCGGCTCAGCCATGGTTGGGGTCACAGGGTGTCCGTCAGTGTGTAACTCTGTCCCCTCCTCAGGTGAAGCTGTGGGGAAGAGCAGCGTGGTCCCTTTGCCCTATGAGAGGTTCCTGAAAGAGCCAGGCTCACTGGCGGTGGCTGGTTTGCCTGAGGGGATCAGCTTCAAGAAACCCATGGAGTACGATGTGAAGTCCCTGATGGCCATCCTGGAGCACAGCCACAGCATCCGCTTCAGGCTAAAAAGGTTATTTTGGGGGTCCCCAAGGGGTGGGAGGGCAGCGAGCCCTTGGGATGGCAGAGATTTGGTGTGGAGCAGGCAGGAGGGTCCTTCCCATGTCCCATCTTCTTCCCCCAGACCCAGAAACCTGGGTCCAGCTGTGCCAAACCCAGCCTTGCATAGAGGTTCGTCAGCATCGGGTGGCTCGAGACCATTTCGGACTTGTTCCTATAATAGGAGCACATAAACGTGCCCATTAACCACAGCACTTTATGTGTCTCTGCCAAAATTTCCGCTGCGGTAAGCTAAGTGCTTTTCTGTCTCCAGAGGGGTTTCCAGTGTAAATGCTGCAAGCTTCTTCTCAGGCTGAAATGGGTTTCTTAACACCAAACAAGGAAGGAGGCAGGGGACCACAGTGGGGTCTTCTCCCCATTTTGGCCATGTTTTCACTATGGACTCATCAGTTTTTGGGTGCTTTCCCCCTGCATTTGCCTGGCTGGCAGCACCTTGGATCCACTCAGAGAAACGCTGAGCGCTACCAAATACCTCCTCTGAAGACTCGGCACTTGTGGAAAATGAGGCTGAGACAGCTGAAAGTAGGGCACAGAATGTGAGCTGTCTGTGAGCTCACGGCCGCCTGTCTCATGTGAAGCCTGCGAGCTTCTGCAATCCAGAGCTCATCCCTGGGCTGAGGGAGGTCCCCTTGAACATACCCTGGGTCCTGGGGGCTGGGACAGGCAATCGAGTCAAGGAGTCATGAGCACATAAATCATTTTACTCCTGTAGGCTGTGGGGCTGGGCAGCTTTGCCTTAGGTAATATAAATGCTTTGAACCATAGAATCATAGAATAGTTAGGGTTGGAAAGGACCTGAAGATCATCCAGTTCCAACCCCCTGCCATGGGCAGGGACACCTCACACTAAACCATATCACCCAAGGCTTCATCCAACCGTAAAACCAACTTGCTCCATTTAAAGAAGACAGAAAAGGTGCAGATGCCTGGAAAAGCTCAAGAGGTTCAATGGTGGCTGTCAGTTCTAAAACAGAGAGCTTGGTGGTGCAGCATGTTCCACCCTCCCTATCATAGAATGGTTTGGGTTGGAAAGGACCTTAGGATCACACAATTTCACCCCCCTGCCATGGGACAGGACACCTCACAGTAGACCATGATACTCAACCTGGCCTTGTCCTTCCCTCTCTGCACCCTTGCTTGTCCACACTTATCAGTGCCATGAACCCAAAGGAACCTATCCTTTCCCTCCTTTTCTCCCTTCCATTCCCTTAGGCCGGTGGATGAGCCCAGCCGAGACCCCAACCCCAGCGTCGAGTTGAGTTGTACCTCCCTCACCCCCAAGGGCGGACGAGACCCTGGTGCCAACGGCCCCATGGCCAAATCCTGCAGCCAGGACACCGTCACCGTCACCAACCTATTGTATGGCGTCTCGCTGCCCCCCCAGCTGCCCGTAGACCTAAAGCAAGAGGTGTCATCCGGGCCCTCGGGAGAGCTGAAGGTGCCTTCCTCACAGGAGTACAGCGACTGCTGTGGTAATAGCCTGGAGTTTGCTCTCAGACGAGGGCACCCCCCGGCACTGGCAGGGTGTTTTGGTGGTCCTCGGATGAAAGTCGGTGGCAAAGCTTTGGCCCGTATGGAGAGGAGCGGATCCCAGCCCTTCCCTGGGTGCCTGTAAGGTGCCGATGGGATGCGCCTCCATTCTTGCCCTGGAATGCCGGGTGCTGTGCCATGAGGCTGGAAGGGGGAATGCTCATGGTGGGGGTTCAATCTGGCCATGACCCCATCGGGTTGTCACAAGGCAGGGTGCATGGAGGAGAGCCAGAAGGGTCAAGTCAGTGTCACTGCTGGGGGACAGCACGCAGGGTGTTGTTTGGGTGCCCAAAGCATCGGTCGGGGTCTCATCAGCCCTTTCTCCTTGTCTCACCTCTTGTCCAGGACAGAAATCGTCGGTCTCTGGAGGTCCCCTCATCCAGAACGTGCATTCATCCAAGCGCATCCTCTTCTCCATCGTCCACGACAAGACAGGTCTGTGTCCCACTCTGATGCTGGAGGTGATCAGCAGCCACCTCTTAGGGATAGGGTTTACCCTGGCCCAGTCTCTCCCCATGCTCTGCAGTGATGGAAATGCTGCCATGGGGGACCTTTTCCCTTTCCTTGCTGCAACATCTCAGCATCACAGCCAAGACCTTCTTCCTTGGTTGGCTCCATCCCTCCCATCTTCACGGTGCTTGGTCCTCAAACACTGCTGGCTGGCTGGGAAACCCCATCCCTGCTTCAGGCACAGGGCACTGGGGCACAGCTTTGGGTGAGGCCATTGAGCCCGAGCTGCAAACACCAAATACCCACTGAAAGCTTGGAGTTAGTGTGAAACAAGTGAAACCCACCAACCCCAGGGTGATTCTGCAGCAGTGGGGAGCAGACTTTGCCATTCCCTCACCTCCACCCCAGCAAAGGGAAATGCAGCCTAAAAATGTTGACATCTTTACATCAAAACTGTTGCCTGCCTGCATCAGAAAGTAGAGAAAACATGGGTGGGAAAGCTGGGAAAGAGTAAGAGAGGAGAAAAGCTCCTCTGTGAAATGGCCCTGCCTTTGAAAGGTGCATTTCAGGCTGAGTTTGCTCTGTCCCAGAGGGTCTTTCATTTCAGGGTTGAGAAGTTTTATGGGGTCATTCCTTAGGAATCTGCTTTGCACACACATGGCTGCAGGGGAGGTTGCTTGGGGCTGGGGAACCCCAGACCTCCTGTGCCAGCCTGGCAAAATCCACTCAGGAAGAGGAAAAGTGCTATTTTTGGAGCAGCAAAGTCTTGTTCCTGCTTCCCAGCGCTTTGCGAGAGAAAAGTGCATCTGCTGTGTACAAACCATATGGAAGTTCCTTATTTCTTGTATTTTGTTTTGATAGATAAGTGGGACAGTTTTATAAAAGAAACTGAAGATATCAACACCCTTAGGGAGTGCGTGCAAATTCTGTTTAACAGCAGATATGGTGAGTAGGAGTTAATATCCCATTATGCATCTGCAGCGCTTGTGGTTTGCATATCATTATATAGCAATCATTTTTGTTCCCTAACACAGCAGCAGAAGCCATATGCTAGAGCTCCCTTCTCTTCCCAACACATTTAGCTCAGCAGCTCCCAGGCTCTGGGTGTCTGATGAAGGTTATGTCAATATTTCCATTTGGAGCCCCCCCACCGTCAAGGAATTTATAGCTGGGCTGTAAAGCAGTCCTGGTTTGAAGTGTGGAAGGCCGGATCAGAGCAGCCGGACACCACCAGTGCTTGCAGGCAAGGGGGAGCAGTGGGATGCAGCCATTTTCAACTCACATGGCAGGGAAAAACGAAGGTTATTGTGATTGCAGCTGCTTTTTTCCCACCTGCATGGCTTACGAGTGTCAGTGGTGCTCTCCTTGCCATGGGCAGTGCTTTTGGGTTAGTTCCTGGGTGTTTGGGCAGCTGGAAGCTTGGGAAATCGCTTGGGAATGGGCTGATGGGCTGAGTTTGTCACCTGTACTATCCCCATCAGGCTGTGTAATTCATGAGATATTGATAGGTTATAGATGAGCCTTATAACTTGAAACCTGTTTATGTGCTGTGTAACTTGTGGGTTATAGATGGGCTATAGATGAGCTCTGTAACTTATAATCTACATATGTGCTATATAACTTGTGAGCTCAGGAACCTGCTGCAGTCACAGGGAGGTTGGAGTGGGCCATGGGCCACTGCAGCCCTGGTTTGAACAACACCAGGTGCATTTGGAGGTTTTGGAGGACACCATTTGCTGCTGTGCTGTCTCCCTATTGTCCCATTCCTGTCTCCATTGTCTCCCCATTGCCTCATCCAAGGCCAGGTTGGATGGGGCTTTGAGCAGCCTGGTCTATGGGAAGATGTCCCTGCCCGAGGTAGGGGGTTAGAACTACGTGAGCTTTGGGGTTCCTTCCAACACAAACCATTCATTCTGTGCACTGCTCCTGGGGATCCCCTTCTGAGACAAGCAAAGAGGTGGGCAGGAGGCACTCACCCTGCTCGAGTTCAAGCCTTTATACCTCCATTTTATCATCTGTAGAAGGAAAAGCGCGCGTTTAAGTGAAAAGCATGGGTTCACCTTTCAGCCGAAGCCCTGGGGTTAGACCACATGGTCCCAGTCCCGTACCGGAAGATCGCCTGTGACCCCGAGGCAGTGGAGATCATCGGCATCCCGGACAAAATACCCTTCAAAAGACCTTGCACCTATGGTGTCCCCAAACTCAAGCGGATACTGGAGGAGAGGCACAACATCCATTTTGTCATCAAAAGGTGGGTGGCGAGGAGGGCAGGGGAGGGTGCACAGCCTCGAGGGGGTCAGGGGGTTTAAACTGTTCTCTCCATCATCACAGGGTTGGTTTTGACACCCAAAACTCATTTTACCCTCTTTTGATGGAAAAGAGAGTTGTTTAGCTCTTTTTTTCCCCAAAACCTTTTGTTTTCCATCCCTCTCTCTTTGTGAGGATGTGGCGGGGCTGGCCATACTACAGTCACCCGCTGAGCCCCGTCACCCTGTTGTAAGTCCATACAGACATTGCCAGTGCCACCCAAGCATTTCAGGTGGTAATGAGACCTCTGATCATGGCACAGTGGCATTTGGTGGATGGCAGTGGTGCCTCTGGGTGGGAGGAGGAACATCCATATTCACAATGCACAGGGATTCTCCTCCACCATGTTTTGTGGTGACCAGTTATGGGCATCCTGTGTGCATGATGATGAGGATGGGTTGCCTACAAGCAGGGTGTTGTGTCTTGGTGTCTGCATTTGCATTGGAGTAGGAGGAATGGATGCTCTCCTGGTTACCTCTGTGCTGTGCAATCCCTCTTTGCTTCTCTGCCAGGAAAATCTGCTTTATAACATATTAATTCAGTCCCTGCCTGTACAGCCCTTGTGTTATTCTCCTGCTAGAGGTGTGAAACCATGGTGCAGAAAAACCCCAGCTAAGGCTCCCACGAGGGCTGAAATACTGACATCAACAGGACTCAGGCATCCTACAAGGAATTGGCTTTCCTGATGTCAGCTGCTGGAGGAGCCACTTTGTCCCGCAGCACTTGGGCTGTGCCAGACTGGATCAGGCATCCGGATGTGGCCCTGGCACACTTTGGTCCCATGAGCAAAGCTGTGTGTGGCACTAAAATAGGTTATTCAGGAGATGGGTGACATCCAGCCAATGGTCTGTGTCCTGAAGTGAAGGTCCAGCAACAGCTACCTCAGTCCTACTGTCTGTTTTGTTAAAGCCAACCTGTAGTGCTGCATTTAATACTTAAGAGAATGACTTAGAAGCAGATTTAAAGGTGTTTTAGTTAAAAAGCATATGCTGCAAGATTTCTTGGTTGCACAACAAGCTTTTTTTAGCTGAAAAAATCATTCCTTTTTTTTTAGAGAATGAACAAAACTGCAATTTTGACCTGGTTTAATATTGTTCATTAATAAAACCTAAATTTATGCCATTAGAAGCACCTATTTCTAATCCCTTTTTCCCCCTTTCTTCCTAGGATGTTTGACGAGAGAATTTTTACAGGTACGTCCTCCACATCCTTTGATTTATTGGCCACCAAATTGAAAGATTAGCCAGAGAAGCAGAGTTGAAATACTTGATGAGGAGAAGCCTTGTTTGTGCCCTACACCCAAGCATGCTGAGATTGCCCTTGCCTGGGCTCAGTGCATGCACAGGACACCCCTTAAGTAGTGTTTTGAGGGTTAAGGCAAGAATTCCCTGGCTTCCTGTGCCAGGCTGAGCTGCAGCTACAAGCAGCACACAGCATGTTTCTGTGCTTGCAGGAGGAACTCAAATCACTGCTCACTGGTAAACCATCCTCTGGTTTTTGGCTGGGAAGTGCTAGCATCATCCAGCCGCTGTTTTTAACAGAGAAACAGCACAGATCCAGTGACAGAACCCCAGGGAGGGAGTTTCTTTGGCTTTCTTTGCCCTGTGTTTTTACTCCTTTTGGTTTGTGCTGGAGAAGCCAGGCCAAGTGCTTCTTGGCAGACAGAAAGAGACATGAACTGATGTCCCCATCCCAACACCTTGATACCTGTCTGAAACATGGCACTGTACCTGAATGTGTCCCCTCCCAGCCCCGCTCCCTGATTGCCTGGGCTTGGCTGGCAAGTAAAGACGTGTTTTGGGTGGCTGTTTGGGGTTTTCCCCCAAGCCACCCACCCCACACACTGGCAGCTTTCCAGACACCTCCTCAAATATCTCCACCAGCCAGATTAACCTCTATGGGCCCATGGCTGCCCCAAACCCAAAGATGCTCCCTGGGGATGATGCCCCAGAGCCACCCAAAGGGGACCTCCAGCATCACACCTCCATAGGGGGGATTTCCTTGCATCTCCATTCCCATTAATGACTCTTTTTCTCAAGTAAAGGATTTCTTTAAGCTCTCCCCCAAGGGATGAAGTGCTGAACGGTGTTTGGGATGCTTGTGTTTTCCTTGTAAATCCATCACAGTTGCATGGTATCCATAGGCAGGCATCACATACATCTGTGCTGCAAGCTTGGGGGTTACATAGCAGGGAGGTGCAGGTGGGAATGAGGAGATGAGGAAGCAAACCCAGCAGGACTGGGGTGGATGGTGGTTCCCCCTCCCCTGCATGGTCCCTGCAGGGCTACCAGAAGCAAAACACATTAAACCTGTGTTTCTGTGATTCGTGTCAGCACATCTGACTGTGCAGGGGGGAAAAAAAAGCATCTGCTGAGTCAGGAGGTGCTGTTTCTGCAGACACTGTTTTCTGAGCAGAGCTGTGTTTTAAGTTGCCAACTGCAAAGTATCCCAAAGCTTCCCTGTACAGTTCTGCTCACCCTTTAATTAAAATACCCACCACTGCTAGGAAACCTATTTTTGCTACTCCCCTGGGTAGCAGCTTCAGGCAGGCTTTGCTGCTGCAAGAACAAGATTTGGTCCATAGAAAGCACAAATTAAAAGGAGCCTTTTGGACTTTTGGTAGATAAATAGTGTCTTTAAGGCTCTATATTGGTGCTGCTTCCATTGCCAGAGCCCTGCCCTTCCTTGCAGGCTGGAGCTGAAAGGAAAAAAGCTTCATGTTCCCATGGATGGGATGTTTTTAGGAGGGTGGGGATGTCACGATGGCGCTTTGAGACCAGTGAAGAGCCTTTGGCAGCAGCTATTTAACAAGACACCTATGTGGTTTCTGCAGCCTCGTGGTGTAATTTCATTCCCTCCTTCCTCCAGCACTAATCCTTCAGCTCTTTGCTCACCTTCCCTGCCTGATTTTGTTTCCTACCCTGCCTTCAGATCACTCTTTTCACCTCCAAGGTCATTGCTGAGGCTTCATTTCAGCTCCTTTCAGGCTGCTGAGGAACAGGGAAGGGAGAGGGGCTGTTTTTCATGGTGACAGGATGCTTTTGTCCCTCTCCGTGTCGCTCCAGCAGAGATTTCTCCCACTGTGTGTGGGTTGGGGGTTCAGAACAGGGCTGCTTGTGTCACCACTGCTCTGGGCTTTGCCAAGTTCCTGCTGCACATCCCCTCCCTTGGGATAGGGCTCTCCCCACTTTGGGGCTTGCTCCTGCACTCTGGTCCATGGCCGTTGGCCCTGCCTGGGTTCTTCAGACTCTCAGCATCCTCTCCTGGCAGCCAGCCCTTTGCAGAGATGCTCCATCCCTAGCAGGGCTTCCCAGCATGCCCTGACATATACAGAGGTGTAAACAAGCACTTTGCTATTATTATAATGTGTAAACCCAGTGAAAGCTGCACCCTTCTCTTTGAAAGCAGATGCAAACCTGTCCCCCACCCTGACCTCAGCTCTGGGTTTGGGAGGGGGAAACAAGCGGAGGTGGAAAAGCTGCATCGTTTGCATCTCTGGTTGTTAATTCTGGTTCTTGCTTCTCCTTCCAACCCACACCTGGCACCAGGAAGCAAATTTACCAAAGATCCAACCAAGCTGGAGCCCTCCAGCCCCCCTGGGGAGATCTCCCCCGAGCCGCACCGTGGGGCTGTGCTGGACCTGGCAGGGACCTCCCAGGCCAACAGCAGGTAAGAGATGCTCCCTCCACAGGCACCACAAAGTGACATCCCCCAAAGGGCTGTTTGGGGGTCATTAATGTGCACAGCAGGTTATTGCTTTGGGCATTGGTTGGGGAGGGTGTGATGGGTGTGATTCAGTAAGCTGCAGTTAGGGAGCTGGTATAGGTAGTATGGTGGGAAGGTGGGTAGCTAAAAGGGGATTTGCTTTCTGCCTCTCTAAAACCCCACTGCGGTGGTACAATGGCCAGCACAGGAGGAGGCCGAGCATCCCTGGCATTTTGTAAGCCAAATTTGGAATCATTGATTTTCATACAATCATAGGGTTGGGATGGAAGGGACCTTAAAGCTCCTCCAGCTCCAATCCTTGCCACAGGCAGGGACACATTCCCCTGGAGCAGCTTCTCCAAGCCCCTGTGTCCAACCTGGCCTTGAGCACTGCCAGGGATGGGGCAGCCACAGCTTCTCTGGGCACCCTGTGCCAGCGCCTCAGCACCCTCACAGTTTTTGTACAAAGCTTATTTTGTACAAAACTGATGGAATTTGGGCTGTGTCCATGTGGGCTGGGATGATCTGCAGGAGTGATCTCCAGTGTTAGAGCATCACCTAAAGATTCACCCCCAGCCAGCACCATAACACAACATCCTGTTGCTGCTTCCTTACACCATTGCACGTGAGAGCTGTTGGTGTCATACAAGCCATGCTGCGTTCGAGCTCTGCCAAATGAGGTGACTCCTCACATGTGTGGTTTTAGTGAAGAAGAGTCAACCATGGGCATGCAAAGGATGTTGAGGTCATGGATGGCTGGGTTGGCTTGCCTGGACCAGGTCTCTGTGGCTGATGTTTTGCTCTGTGTATTAGTATCATACATGGGTTGAAATGGTCAGTGTTCAGCACCCCCAAACACTGTGCTGTGAAGCAGAGCCTTGCAGCACAGAAGCAGGAGGGGGGGTGGCTACCTTGGGTATCCCTGAGAGACCAGGGCTGGCTGAGTGATTCCAGCCCGTTTCATCAGCTGCAAGCTCAATGCACTGGGTGATTCAGCCCCTTCCAACCATTAAAAATGGGTTGGATTAATCACACCTGACATGTGCCTGTTTCTCTTCCCAATAACAAAGGGACTGGATGAAAGCCTCATCCGGAGATGTCAGCAATGGGAACTTGGCTGGACTGGGTCCCAGCCTGAGGTGCTTCCCTGGTGTGACAGGGAATTGAACCCAAATCTCCAGAATCTTCAGCTAAACCTTAGCCACAGCCACTTTTTTGCTCTCTGCACCTTCCTGAATCCAGCTCCATATCTGGAGGCATTTAGACTCAGGGAGCAGCAGAGCATCCCCTGCACACTGGGTACCAGGGGAAACAGTGATGCTTCAGACACCACTGGCCTCTAAGCACACTGCAGGGCTGAAATCTGGCCTGAGGCTCCTCGTTTTCCCCTTCATTTGTTAACATTTGCAATTAGGACGCTTTTAATTTTTGCAACAGAAGATCCCACTGTGCAGTTGAATTGGTGCGACTGGAAACAAGAAGGTGATAGGATGGGATATTAGGGATGCTGAGCTGGATTCTGCAAAGCAATAGGTAGATAACAAGCTGGGAGCTTGCTGGTGGGGTGAGAGCCACTGCAGAGCTCCAAGGGTGACCAGAGGCTTGTGATTCCCATACAGCCCTCACTGATGCTGCACTGTCCCTATCTCACCTCTGCACTCCAGCCCTGGGTCAGGTACAGGTTGCATGGAGCAGTAAAACCACTGTAGAAAACCCTGTGGGGGAAAACCTGTGTTTCTAGGGGTGGCTTGGATTTCCCTGCCCATGGTAGTGCTGTGATGTGGATGTGCTGCGCTGGGCTAACCATTTCCACTGGTGTAACCCTGGCACAACCTGAAGAGTCCCTTTAGAATTTACCCTAGTTGTGTGTATAGATGCTTTGTTTCTGATTTACTTTGTGTGTACACATTGACTTGGGCCATGGACCCTGAGCTTCATGTGCACTTGTGCTTACAAAGGGAGTCATGAATCAAGGGTGGTGCACAGCTTGCTTTGTCTGCTGCAGGGGTAAACTCAGCTCTCCCCATGCATTGATAACACCTACCTGCAGGAAAATAGAGCTGGTATTCAACTGCCACTTTGTTCTTCCTGCAAATGAGAAACCTCTGTTCCCTGGCAGGAGCAGAGCATTTCCATAGCAGTGGTCCACCCAGATCAGAGTCCAGTTCAGGGCCAGAGGGGTAACACACTCCTCAGGGAAACTCCTCCCAAGTTTCTCTAGTGAAAGGTTGACTCTGACCTGACGTGGGAGAGTTTAAAACCCTTCCCAAGGCTCCCAGGTAATATACACAGTAATTCTGAGACCAGAGATCCTTTTTACCTGTACCACACTTAGAGCATTACAAGAGCACTCCTGGCTTCCTTTGTGTTGCCTCTGGTTTGTTCTGCTGACGCTGCTGAGTGGATTTAGGTGGGAGAAGTGCTTTTGAACATCTCCCCTGAGCCAGCAGGGATGTGGCACTGGCTCAGAAGGGTTTTCCTTCCCCCCGAAGGACCAGCATCATGGAGGAGTGTGTTTTTCCAGTTCTGTTCCTTAGTGCCAAAGAGCCGTGGTCGTTCTTGTTTAAGAGAGAGACAGAAAGCAAATGTGTCCTGAGAATGCAAAGTAATCTCATTTGGATGCTGAACACCTTGTGTAAATTCCTAGGCATGTGAAGTTAACAGCAGACGTGAGTTTGGGATAGTGCCCAGTTTTCAGGGGAGAAAAGCTTTGAGCAGAATAAATATTTACCAAATCAATTGACTTTTTTCCTTCCTCCCTATTTGCTTTAGCTCCATGAGTAACCACATTGTAATGATGCTTTATGCACTCCTCTCTGCTGCAAAGGGTTGGAGTCACCCAGGTTTCGGGCTTAAAACCCCTCTTGCTTTCAGGAACTCTCTGCTGCAGTCACATCCATCAGTGTCTAGAGGCAGGGCTGCGACCAGCAGTGGTGCAGCACCAGGAAGGCTCTGGGAGCAGAGAAACCTGCAGGCTGTGGCTTTCCCTGCAGCCACAGATGCTGTGACACTGCTGGGACTGTGGGTGCAGTTCCCAGGGACCCCTCCACAGTCCTTGCCTGGCATCACAGGGGCTGCAGTGTTTCTCCTCCTGGCAGGACCAGTCCTACGCTCACCACTAGGTTTGAAGCTCTCTTTTGGCTGCTCCATGACCACTTCCTTGTCTGCCTTTCCCTTGCAGGTCCGAGAAGTGTAGTGTGTCTGAAAGCTGTGAACCAGGTGAGGAATAATTCATTTTCTCTTGCAAAATAGTGGTATGGGGGGAGGGCAAAGAGAAAGCTGCCTGCAAAGTAATTTGGATGTGCTGTACCAGTTACCTGTTTGCTCTGTGGCATAGTTCTATAAGGACTTTATTCCCATTTGATAGATGCAGAGATGAAGGCTCTTACCCTGTGACCCTTCAGCTGGGTCCCAGAAGTGAAATAATGAGACTTGAGTGTGTTATTGAATGCAAAGCTAAGGGAAGTCTTTAGTCTCTGTGTTCCCTTCTCCCTGAAAGCCACCACAATTGGGTCATGAGAAGTCAGTGATGTCAGTGTTCTGAGCATTGCAAATGAGAAGGAAATGCTTTTCCCCAGGTTTAGGTTCTTGGTCCAAGCATTGAAATGCCACATGGAACCTGCTTATCCTGCCTGCCCAAGCTGCAGGCTGTGACTCAGCCCCTTGTAGTGGATCAGTCCTACCCCAACTGGGGAGAGTTATCTGGAGATAAGAGGCAGCTGGGCTGAGCACCACATGTAGCATCCTCCTGGGGCAGCTGGGTTCAAACCATGCTGAATTCTGCTAGGGTTCAGCTGGTCATGTCCTGATGGGATGTGGCTGCAGTCATCCCTCCCAGAGCATGGGTTTGCCAATGGACATGTCCCAGGCAAGAATTTGGGAGCATTAAATATGCCTGGAGTGCCCACTGGAGATGGCTCCTCCTGCATCCCCATGAAAGCTTCTTGGTGACCCAGTTCATTTTAAATGAAGAAAGCCAAGCAATGAGCACATAATGAGAGCTGCCAGCTGGTTTGAGGGCACTGACAGAGGCCATGCCCATGGGTGCCCTTTGGGTAGCTCCTTGCCATTAGCTTGATGCCACTGGGCTACTTAGACAAAGCCTTGGTGCTGCTAGCACTTCAGTGGCAGCTGGTCGTGGTTTCCCTGCCTGCACTGGTGGGCAGATGTGGCACATTGCTGGTTTCTGTTGGTGACTGTCTTCCATTGCCTTTCCCTGGTAGGTACCTCAGGAGAGCTGGGTGGGATCAGGCAGATCAAAATTGAGCCAGACGAGCTGGACATCATCCAGATCACGGTGCCAGGTAGGTTCTGGGGTACCAGCTGCGTGCAGTGGCCTCTGTGCAGACAGGGCTGCACTGTGTCTCAGCATTTTGCTTTGAGAAGAGGTGTTCACAGGGTATCTCCCAGCACAAAAGGTCCCCCCATGCCCATGTAATGATCTTCCTTCACTGAAAGTCATTTTTAGGGGCATACTGGGAATGAGGTGGTTTCCTGGGGGCAGTGGAGGATGTTTTAGGGTTCTTTGTTGTTTCTCTCTCTCCTTCGTTGCTTTTCTATCTTGCCTTTCCCCTGGAGAAAGTGAGCCTGGTTTGCTGCTTTCCTTCACGCATGGGCTTGGAGGATCCCAGGTATCGAACACGGGATGCTTTTGATGAGGTCCTTAAGTTAGAAAAACAGCCTGGTTGGGAAGAGGTCATAACAACAAGTTTAATCTTAAGCACATGCTGAAAACATGTTGGAATCGGCAGCACTGATGAGTACCCCTAGAGAGGTCGGTGGTGATGAAGATGAGCAGTGGGGTGCTTGAGGGGCAGCTGGGAGTCATTTTCCACTTACCTGACCTGGACAGCACAGCAAATGGTAGGATGATCCTCAGAGTCTAATGAGTGGCTAGTTAGCAGTCTACATTTGCAGTGTGCTTTACAAACATCAATAATCTCACCAGAATGAGGACAGCCACAGGACTCCCAGTGTGCCCAAGGGGTGACCCTGCCGCACTGGTGCAATCTCTGTTGCACCCAGACTCCCACAGTCCCCTTAATGCAGTGATATTTGGGAGTCACTCCAGGTTTGTTGTAGAATGGACTTAACCTGCAGTTAATATAGCGGAAAGAGAAGGAACAAAGTGTAGTGGTAGATCAAACAGTTTAATTTTCAACTTGGCAGCTAATGGAAGGGAAGAAAGCTAATACGTGGTGAGCTGTGTGAGGAGGAGGAGGTGTTACCGCTTTGGTGCCGGGTAGACCATGCTTCAAGTCCAGAGTCTACCTTTTCTTGCCTTGTTTGAAGATCAAGTGCAGTCAGAGTACAGCTGAGGGCAGGGAGGAGGATTAATAGAGAAGAGGTGCTCACCTACAGGGAGAAATTGATGAAATTTGGATTATTTATCCTGTGAGGTGATGATTAAGAAGTGACCTGATTGAAGTATTTAAACTAGCTGGAGGTTTACTTAAAGCTGAATTTGGAGAGCTCTTTGAGGGTGTTGGAGAGCCCAGCATTCGGGGAGGTGGGTTTAAATGAAGAGGGCATGCAGATTACATAAGGGAAACCCAAGGAGGTATGATTTTGTGGAGGAGGGCAGCATTAGTGGAATGGTTTTCCCCAGTGGAGTAGCCAAGTCAAACAGCATTAACTTTTTAAGCCAAAATTGAGTGTCTTGCTGGAATTAAGCCAAGTAAATAGTTCTGAACTATTTTTGCTCTTCACCTTCCACAGAGGTTAGGAAGGGATTTTTCCTCCTTCGGGCTGAGAGGTTGGGTGTGTTTCAGGGACAAGCTCTGGTTGGTCCCAGAGAGGAAGAAGGCAAATGCACCCTCGAAGCTGCTCCTGATGTGGGGCCATAGTGTGTGGGGCTCCTGGGAGCAAGGGGCCCTTTGCTCAGCCCTTGCTGATGGGCTCAGATCCTCTGAACCCTGTTGTGGGGATGGTTTTACCCCAAATAAAAGGTGCCTATGGGGTTTTGTCTGCAGACCGATCGCCTGGCTCAGATGAGATGCACGACCCGGTGCCCGCACACGTGCCCTCGGAGGAGCCCAGCTACATCCTAGAAACAGTGGCAGGTACCAGAAATGGAGATGTAGGAGATCCCATGCATGGGAATGTGAGAGGTTGTGCATGTGTCCAAAATGAGTAAAACTATTTATGAGCCCAGGTGATGGAGATGGACCCACTGATCATGGCCTCAATCAGCCCAACTGGGAGCTCCAATAGACAACCTGGTGGCTTTTCTGGCACCACCGCTCCATCCCAACCCCTCTCCATCCCCAGCATGCTGCAAACCCCAGCTCTTCTGCCCAGCTCATGACTGGGATTTACCTGGGGGAATGGTGCCAGCACTGTGCCTGCCTTTGCTCCTGCTGGGTGCTGGATCTCTCCCAGGAAGCCCACACTGAAGGGCAACCATACCTCTAGGATGTAGGCAATGGGTTTATCCTGCTTATGCAGCTCCTGGCATGATGCTACCAGCCCGAGCTGTCCTGGGGGGAATGGTCAGAGCTTAGAGAGCAGAAGGGCCAGCTGGATGACTGCAGGGGACCTGGAGAACTCCTGCTCATGGCTGGTCTGGTTTAGCTGTCGCTAACCCTCCTCTTCCTCATTAGGGACAGAAAAGGGGCCGAGCGAGGAGTCACGACACGAAGAAAAGCAGATGGAGGGATCAGGTGAGTGAACGCTGAACCCAGAGCATTGCCCATCATAGCAAGCTTTGGAAGGATGGATGAACACAGAAGTATTTTGGGTTGGGTTTTGTGGGTTTCTTACATCATCAGCAAAGCATTCCACCTCCGAAAGGCTCAGCACAGAAGGGCGCTGCCAGTTCCTGGGCTCAGTCATCCCCACTCTTGCCCAGATTTACTTTTCCCCCTATTTTTTGCCTCCTTGCTGTTATCACCCCACTGTGGCAGGAGCAATACTGCCTTTCCTTGCCCAGGGATGAGCTTGGAGGCAGCTGCCAGTGATTGGCACTGATCTGGGAGGCATAAAGAGTGCACAGCCGGCTCTGATAGAGCTCAGGGGCTGTTCACCTGTGCTGTGCATTGCTTGCCCCAGAGGAAGCTGCTTTCTCAGAGCATTTCTCTCCTTTTCTTTTTCCTTCTTTCTCTGTTTCAGATGGTATAGGAGATGTTTTAAGTCATTTGAGGAAACAAGTTGAGATCTTGTTCAACACAAGATACGGTAAGATGGTCATTAACACACATACATCATGCTGAGCACCGGCCTCGGCCATGGGGAGCTCCTAACTGCTCAGAAATGTCACCTGCCATTTCCAAACCAGCAGCTGAGTAAAGGTGTAATCTAATTTGTTCATCTGCTATCTGCTGGGCTTATGAATGCGTTTGAAATCTCCTTGGGCCTTGTTATTGCAACTCTTCCCCCATGGTTTCTCTGATGCCTTTTCACTGGCTGTAGCCCAGGTATTGCTGCTGTGGCCTTCAGGCCCCAGGCATGTTCTTTTCCTTCATCTAGCAGAAGGACATCCATGAGGTCTGGATGTGGGGTCCCATTGCCTTGTGGAGAGGTGCTTGCAAGCTTTATAGAAAGCCCCCTTATTTGTGCCACCAAAAGGCAAGCTGTGTTAATACAGCAAATTCTAAAGCCAGTTTCAGTGGCTGCCTGGCTTTATGCTTCATCTCGTGTCCACCAGCATCAGGGACATCTCCACCAGCCACAGAGTAACAACAAACGCCCCAAAAACCAGTCCAACCTTCCAACTGACACATGTCACTGCTGCTTTGACCCAATGTGGAGGTCCAGCAAACTAATGGCATTCTGTCTACATGCAGCAAAAGCCATAGGAATATCAGAGCCGGTCAAAGTTCCCTACTCCAAGTTCCTGATGTACCCTGAGGACCTGTTTGTCGTGGGTTTGCCAGAGGGCATCTTGCTGCGGCGCCCCAACTGCTTTGGGATTGCGAAGCTGAAGAAGATCCTGCAAGCGAGCAACAACATCCAGTTTGTCATTAAAAGGTAAGGCAGGTGGAGAGGCCATCCCATGGAGGGGATGCTCCTGCTTGGAGCTCCTGCTGCTGTGCAGTGTCCTGGGGAGCATCCATCACTCTGTCACCTTCAATAAGTTTGCTTGATTAGAAGCCACCAAGGGTTGTTGCCTTGTCCCTGAGAGGCAGTGGTGGTGTCCTCATCTCTCTCTGGGTGTCTTTTGGGGTTTTAACCCACTTTTACAAAGGTTTGGCCACAGCAGCAGGAAGTATCCAGGGTAGGTGAAGCAACCAGAGCTTTTAACCTTCAAAGAGCCCAGGTGTGGGGCAAGAAGGGAGCCCCAGAGGGTTTTCCTATAGGAAATGGCTCCAGCTGAGGTCCAAATGTGCACATGGCATGCTGTGGGCATCAGGGAGGATGCTCTCCTTGTGCTGGGGAGCAGTGGGTGTCATAGGAGCTGGAGGAAGACCAAGAAGCCAAGACCAACCTAACACAACCGCATTGCCCTCAAAGAGGGAGTGAATCCAGCAGAGATGGATTTTAAAATGTCTTTAGGTGTTTTGGGGGTTTCTCACCCAAATGCTGACTCCGGCTCCCGTGCAGAGGACAGAGCTGGCACAACCACAGTGGTTGGTGCCTGAAACAGAAGATGAGCATTGAGAGCTTGGAGGTTTTATGGTATCAGACCAGCAGCTCCCAGGTCATCCCAAACACTCTTTGGAGTTTCTCCCATCCCAGACCCAGTTCTCTGTGATGCAGCTTCTGCACAGCTTGTAATGAGCCCTGATACCACCTTGCTGTGCACCTTCAGCATTAGATACCCAAGTGACAATTTGGAGGGCAGCTGTATGTTGAAAGGAGCTGTGCTCATCTTCAGCCACCCCCCAAGAAACACAGACCATGGCTCCTCAAAGTCTGTAGCTGCTCACTTAAGCTGCTCAGCCATCTCCAGCTTAATCTCATCCCAGGGAGCGTTGTATCAGCTCACTGAAGAGCCTGTTGGCATAAAAGTTATGTCCCTGCTGCATTGCAGGAGCTTTAAAATTGCATGAGGCAGACGTGAGCAGGGGTTTGTGGCTGTGGGAGCGTTATCCCAGGGGATCCTGGAGCGGCAGGGTGCTCCTGGCTGGGGAGCTCACTCCCATGCCCATGGGGAGCTCACTCCCATGCCCATGGGGAGCTCACTCCCATGCCCATGGGGAGCTCACTCCCATGCCCATGGGGAGCTCACTCCCATGCCCTCTGCTTTACCCTGTTTTCCAGGCCGGAGCTGCTGGCAGAGGGTGTGAAGGAGCCGGCGTCGGACAGCCCGGCAGCCAAAGGTAGGCTGCGAGACGCCCGGCAGCCGGGCCATTAAGGACTAGGTAGGAGAGGAGTGAGAGCGTTTTCCTTCTCTTGCCTTCCCTTCCCACCTCGGTTTTTGGCTGGAACCCCTGTCCTGTGTGTCCCATGTTAGCACCATGAGTCCTAACTCCTCTTTTGTCCCCCATAACAGCCGCCGGTGAGAGGGACTCAAGCGAGGTGCTGCTGGAGGATGCTGTGAAGAGGCAGGGCTTTCAAGGTGAGGGCATGGAGGCATCTGGGGTGGGGGGTGAGGCAGGGAACTCATGGTTGTAGAGCCTGCGTAGAGCAAAGAGATGGAAAGGGGTGGCTATGGGGTGTTGAGGTTCAGTGCACTGGCAGAGGAGCAAGGCAAGGATGGGAGGGAGGAGAAGAGGGGAAATGAAAGGAGATGTTGGGGTGAGGGGGTTGGAGGGACAGACAACCAGAAGACAGGGCAGGCAGGCCCATAGGTCCAAGGGAGAAGCTCAGTGATGGTGCCCTAATTAACCAGCTTTGCTTATCTCACTGTCTGACCTTGGGAGACACATAATGAAGTTTCCAAGCCTTGGGCTTTGCCTTTTCTGGGTCTTTTTCCACCTGGGTGATGTTTGTATAAACACTGATCCCACCATGGTGGAGGGGAGAAGCAATGGTGAGAAGCCCATGGGCTGGGGAGTAAGCACTGTCCTGCTCAAGTATCCCCTTTTCTTGGGCCATCACGGCCTGCAAGGGCTTGCAGGGAGGGACAGGGGCTTTTCACAGGCTCAGAGAGGTTTTGGAGTGTGATTTATTTCAACACCAGTAATTATCACAACTGAATCTTCGATTTCATGCGGCTTTTATTCTTAGCAAACAGGCAGGGGAAAAAAACAACCCATATTTCTGTTTAGATTATTTTTAAGGACTTTGAATGGCCCACTCCAGAGATTAGCTAATTGCAAGATAAGGACTTTCCTATAATTAGAAAATGGCATTACTTAAAAGTCACAGAGTGCCTTTTAATTTACCAGCAGAAGTCCATAATTGTTTCTTTATTTTACAGAAAATTATGATGCCAGGCTTTCCCGAATCGACATCGCTAACACGCTGCGGGAGCAAGTCCAGGACCTGTTCAATAAGAAATATGGTGAGAAACCAGGGGGAAGTTGTTCATGTTCTCCTCTTATCCTCTTCTAATATTGTCTCCCTATTCCTCTTCTCTCAATTCCTCCTTGCCTGGTGCTTTCTCTCACCGCCCCACTGAGTGGCTGCACCTCAGAGGGAATGGTGGGTCTGGGAATTAGTGCTCTTTGCGGCAAGTGCTTGGGAGAGTCCATGATAGAGGGCACTGGAGGACAAGTAGATGATGCTTCTCCTGTCCCTAGGGCATCTACCTGGGCTCTGCAGGGCACTCTGCAGCCTGCCTGCCCCAGCATCTTGATCAGGCAGGGCAGGGAAATGCTGTTATCCCCATTTTCCAGGCATGGGTGAGGCTCACATGTTTCTCAGGTACCCACAAGACCAATTACTTGTAAGGAAATGTGTAGACTCCATCCTGCAGCCAGACGTCAGAGAGGGAATGTGCCTACAGAGTTACCTACCTGGGACGGAACCAGAGCAGGGGTGGAAATGGCATCCCACATGTTTACTGCTTACTTACTGCTCACTTCTCTCTCGCAGGTGAGGCCTTGGGGATTAAATACCCCGTGCAAGTGCCATACAAGCGGATCAAGAGCAACCCGGGGTCAGTGATTATAGAGGGGCTGCCCCCCGGGATCCCCTTCAGGAAGCCGTGCACCTTCGGCTCGCAGAACCTGGAGAGGATATTGGCTGTCGCCGATAAAATCAAGTTCACCGTGACAAGGTACATGGTGAGAGGAGTCAGACACACTGCCAAGGAGGGGGAAAGGAGGACACAGCACCCCCAGCATTGCCAGCCCCACTGCCATAGGGCTGTACACACTCTAAATACCTCCAGCCCCTAAGACAGCAATTAAGTCAGCAGCTACTGGTTTGGCAGAAACCCACTGCAGGGTCCTGTGGGTTTTGCAGCCAAAGGGGATGGACACACATTTGAAGGGAAAAGCACTTAATCAGTGTCAGGGGAAAAACTGGTTTTAAGAGTGGCTCCATCACCTTCTCACTGGGCCATGCTGCCTGTCTTTCCCACCAGCCATGTGCTGCCCTGAGCATGGCCATAAGGGCCCTATCCCTGCAGAGCTCCTGATGGTCCTACAACAGTCATGGCACAGCGTGCAAAGGATAGGCTGATCCCTGACCTTCCCAGTGCCACAGAAGGATGCTCAGTCTGGGTGTGCTGGCTTCCAAGTGCCTTTTCATTTTAAAACTCCTTTTTTCCTTATTTTTTCACAGGCCTTTTCAAGGACTCATCCCCAAACCCGGTAAGAGATGATGCCTTTTTGTTTAAGCAATGCATACGATCACTGTTTAGTGGTGCTCAGGGAGTCGTGAGCTGTGGATGGTGAACAATAATTGAGCTGGAGGAAGGTTGACCTCACTTTCCTGGGCTTCCACTTTGGTTCTGTTGGTGTTTGGTGCATTTCCTGAAGTTCCCCTGACTGAAACAGCATCACCCCTCGGTACTGCTGCTGTTCCCTTGGAATGACAGCATTTTTCAGGAGCTAATCTAGGGCAGGGATCTGTGTGCTGTATTTAAGCACCTGCTTTCTTAAGCATTTTCTTAAAATAAATTAAAGTTGCAGTGAGCTGGCGGGTTCAGTGGCAAGGGAGAGTTGTAGGAAGGAGGTGGTTAACCACAAGGTCTGCATTGAGCTGCAGTGGGCATCCCATGTGGAGATACACCAGGAGCAACATGGAGAGGGGAGGATGGGGTTTGCTCCATAGCAAACTGTGGAAACCACCACACGGAGACGTGTCCTTCCCTATGCCTCACTGCAGTAGCTCTGTCTCTTGCTTCTAGGCTGCCCAGCAAAGAGAACTGCCATCAGAAATGTGGGTAAAAGCCTGCCTCGGTTCTAAATGTCTGTAATTACAACTGTTGGAAGAGCACAGATGGATGCAAAAAATGTTGTCACTTTTATTGATGGCTTCCCATTTCCTTGGCCAGCTTCCATGAGGATGGCACAATTTAGGGAAGACAAATATGACAGAGAGGAAAACATTTATATGCCCCTATTTGGAACAGCAAAAAGGTGTTAGACACTCGAACGGGCCCTAACAAAAGGTGAAGCTGTCTGAGAGATTCAGTCCAGGGCATGGTCCATGTGTTGACCCTGTGTATGGCTGCTAACGTGATGGGGAGGTCTCCTGAGACCTCTATGGATTTTGGCCTGAGATCTCCTATATCCTGGTCCTAAGCAGCAAGATGCTGACTTGCATTGGCAAGGCCTTAAAAGAGCCCTCAGAAATGCAGAACTCTGCTTTTCCATGGAATTACACGGCTATAACACCGGAGCAAGCTGGGGATGTATCCGCTCCTCCAGCCACATCTTGTCTTCTCGTCCCTCTGCCATGATCAGTATAATTACCTTAAGAGACGCTGATCTGACACAAATCACACCATTAACAAAGGAGCACATCAGAAGGCAAATACTTCAGCCTGCCAGCTGGCTGGGAAGCACAGCCTGATAAATAGAGATGTAGAGGAAATTGATTTTCCTTTTACCTTCTTCTCCAGCTGAACGCTCCCATCACAGCCTGGCCCATGCCAGCACAAACACACAGACCTATTTCATTCTGTGTATTGTGGTACCTGAGAGAGCTCAGGAGGAGGCTGCAGGATCCCTGCTGGGCTGAGTGCTTCATGCCCTCTCCTTCCACAGGGGTTTTAACTGCAAGCAGTCACAGGTGACTGCTTGACATCTCAATTTGTTATAGACTATTTCATATATGTGCTGAATCCTCAGAGACCATCCCAGGACTTACAATTATTTTCTACCACCAGAATGTCTCCTCAAGAAAAAAGCTGTTTGTTTTTTGCCCCACAAAAAATCCCCATTGACAGCAATTAACCTCTCATCTGCTTTTCCATCCCATCACAGCAAAGTGAGTGGATGGTGG
This sequence comes from Melopsittacus undulatus, assembly GCF_012275295.1. NCBI lineage: Eukaryota > Metazoa > Chordata > Aves > Psittaciformes > Psittaculidae > Melopsittacus > Melopsittacus undulatus. Next base: position 4,710,610 of record NC_047539.1, on the reverse strand, counting down.
CAGCGCAGTGGTAGGTTCACTGCCTTGGCTTTGATCGCTTTTCATCTGCCTTAACAAAATTAATGATTTTCAAATAGCCACAGATCATTAAAAATTTAAATTTAAGAGTGTTCTTTTTCCCTCAGACTTGTGCAGTAAAGTCTTGCCATGTAAAACGAAGAGCAGCAGCACAAGTGCGTGCTTGGCATTAAGGCAAAATCAATGAAAATCACTTTTTGCAGAGGAGCATTAAAATGAAAGCAAGAGTTACTCCCAGGCAGGCTGGCATTGTAAAGGTGTCTAAAAGCTGGAAAGCCCAGGAGATGACTCTCCATACAAGGGAAGTTATGGGTTTTGTGGATTATTTTGGCCAAAAATTGCATGAAAAGCACACAGTTTAAGGGAAAAGGGAAATTTAATATCACTTTGATGTGATTTTAGTTGCCTTTAGGTTAAATTATGTGGTTTCATTTGCTTTAAACAAGTTGTGCACCTCGTGCATTGCAAAGAGCATCCCAGATAACTGCCGTGGACAGGCCTCCTCCCCTCCCTTTCTGGGACACCCATTTTGTAAGTGTGACAGGAACAGCTAAAAGGATTTCAGTATAATCTGAGCACCTCACATGCTTTTTTCTCAAGGTAATCATAACTCCTCTCTTGAGATAGCATCTCCCCTCAATGGGTCGCAATGGGCAGGGGTGAGACTGCCAGCACAGAGGTGGATGGGGATCTGCAGGGATGCTGTTTGCAGAAGAAGGGGTTTTTTTGGGGCAGGGAATGAGGCTGGATTTTGGTAAACTAAAGCTAGTGGTGCTCCCCAGTGCCTGGAGGAGGTCAGTGGCTGCAACCCCCTTGTGTAATACAAATTTGAAGCCTTTCAAAGGTGGGACGATGGCACTGGGTCACCAGTGCCTCTGCCGAACTTCACTGGTGTCTTCCCAGGGGCTTTAACCCAGGATCACAGCCTCCCTGGCACCCAGAGAGATTCCTTTTGATTCCCAGTTTCTTTTCTCCCTATCAAAACCCCTTTCTGAAAGCAGAATGATCTTCCAGCATTAAAGCAGAAGTAAGCGAGCAGGGGTGAAGCTCCAGCGCTATAAACACAGCACTTTTCTTCTTTCCTGAGGCACAGAGATACAAAACAGGCTTAATTTGAGCCTTTGGAAAAAAACTAAAATCAAGCATAAGTAATGTAGCACACACACAAAAACTCTTTCTGTATATTAATTTCTATGTGCTTTGATTGAAAATGTATACCAGCTCCATCTGTCCTATTCCCCAAGCTCCCTACCACCCTGATAGATTATTTCCCATACTCCAATTAATAAAGTAGGGCAGGCAGTGTTCTTTAATTAAGAAAACCACACATCCAGGCATCCTTTTTAGATGTATAGTTTTTTTAATCACAAGAGCACAATCCTGGAGACTTTGATGAGATGTGTCTTGCCTCAGAAACTTCTGGTACAACACAAAAATAGGCAAGTGCTTGGTGGGGCAGTGATGGGAGCTGAGTGCATCTTGCTCCATCACCGGGCTGGTTTTTGAATTCCCTGCTCACTTCCCTTCATCCCTGAGTCCCATTAACTCCTATGGGAGCAGCCAGGTTATTTTTCCTTCTGATCCACCTTCCTGTTAATGGGGTGAATGAATTCTTTAGTGTACAGCTGGTCAGTGTTTCCAGTGTAAAGGTGAAGATTCAAGCAGGTAGTGTGAATGGCTTCAAAGCCTGTTTAGAAGCATCTTTGTGATACCTTTTTCTTTGCTTATTTTTTGTCTCATTTTCCCTTTCATTTGTGTGAACAGCATCTGATGAGAACACAAGACCCCCATTGCTCCAGCTCATCCCACCCCTCATGTTTGCTTTGCTCTTGCTTCCACCCCACTCCCTGCCAGCCTCATATCCTGCTGTGTCCTTCAGAGACCCCAAATACCCCCATTTTTCAGGGTTCTCAACACACAGCAAGCTGGGTAGCACTCCATCCCAGCTGTGGTCCAACATGAGGGGTGCACACACTCCATACATCACATCGTGGCTGTGAGCCTGGTGGTGCCTCCCATAGTTCAGGCTGAGCAGCACATGTGGGTTCCCAGAAGAAATGTTCATTATCTTTCCCAAGCAGCATGATTTCATAACAGCACCTTGAAACCTTCACCTTTGAGTTGCTGCTAACCAAATGAAAAGCTGGGCTGCCCTCCCTCAAATGTTTGTTTCATGTTAGAAAGATGCTGCTGCGTGCTTCTGTTCCTTGCTGCCTGTCCATGCTTCTGCCTGCCTGCAATCTGCCTGTGCTCCTGCCATGCTCTCGCCTGCATTCCTGCTTGATGGGAGCTCTGCCAAGGCCTTGTTCCTTCTAGGCTTGGACTCTACCTTGGCTTTTCTAGCATGACCCATCTACATCTCTTCCCCTTTTCACTGCGTATTAACCTGAACATTTTGTGCGGTGGGTGCTGCCCGTAGGGTGTCACACAGCAATGTGGGGGACCAGGCAATGTGCAGCATCACTTATTTTCTGTCTGGGTCCTACTGCAGCCACCAGCCACTTAGAGCAGGATTTGTGTGCCTACAGTGCAGGGTCTGGCTCAGCACCCCAGCTCACCATGGGCTGCATGAAACTTCAGTGCCTGCAGCTGCCCCATGCAAACCCCTGTTTGCAGCAAGAGCCTCCCCACTGAGCCCCTTTCCTCACCCCAGTGGCACCACCCACAGCCCCATCCTCCTCACCAGCCTTGTCATAATGAGCCACTTCATTCCTCCTTTTGCCCATGATGCAAATCCTTGTCCTAGCTCCATTTCTGCTGCTTTTCCCCAGGAAATTAATTTCTTTTTGATATCATGTCTCTTTGGAGTCGGTGGCGAGCGGCAGCCTCTCCTTAGGGATCCCTTTATCTCCCATTTCCCCCCATTGCTGCAGATCTGACACAATTTCTGTGTTTGCTTTTCATCTACTTTAACCTCAGATAGTTTTCCTCCTCAGGCACTGGTGTGGCTGTGCAGCACAGCCACTGCTGCTTTGGCAGCGACTGTAAATGCTTCAATTCCCTGGGCATGTGTGGACCTCAGTCTGCTCAGGTGTAAAGTGTAGCTTGAGGGATGCTTGTGGGCTCAAGCACATCCCAAAACAGGTCCCTGGTGCGGATGGAGAGCCCAGCGTGGCCTCTCAGCTCACCAGGCAGTTATTCAGCTACTGAAAGCATCTCTGTACCAAGGGGCCTTGGGACCGGAGGAGTTTCCACTCTTAGGGACAGTGTCATCCTGGGTTTTGCTTTGTTTGTGACCACAGAACCAAGCTGCAGCACTCATGGCTCTCTTTTTCTTTCTCTCTCCTTTTTTTTGTGTTCTTTTAACTTGCACTGTAGCCCCTAGACGGATAACATCCTTGGAAAAAGCCTACGCTGCCTTGAATGGTACGTAGCTCAGTTGATGCATCGTAGATGGTAGCAGACAAGAAATGCACTTGCGTTTTAATATGGGAATGAAAATGTCTTAAACCCCCAAATTTCAGGTATTGTTTTTTCCTCTCTGCTCTGTTTCCCTGTGATACCAAGAACTGAGTCATGCAGGATTTGTTTAACAGTATTTTATTGTTATTAATCCCCTCTGCATTTCTAAGCACTGTTGCTGTAGTCCCTGGGCACCGGTGCTGGTTCTGCTCCAGCCGAGCCAACCTGCCACATTATCCTCAGTTTATCCTTGAATATGATCAATTAATGTGTTAAAAATCCACTTGCTGTTCACAAGGAGAGCTTGCAAAGATTTGGGTGGGAGGTTTTTTGCTTTGCTTTAGTACCTACCCTGGGCCAGGGTTAGTGAGTAGTCATGTAAGAGATTTAACATATATACTAATTTACAGGGATAAAGCATAGCTCGTCTGCCTGTATCTGTGTAAGGGCACATTGTAGCTCTGGCAGATCCAGCTTTAGTCCCATTAGCTGGGATTCTGGCCGCCTGTCTAGATGGTAATTGCCTCCTCCTGCAAGTTTATAGCTCTGCTTTGAAAACATGCATATGTTGAGCTAATTCTAACTGTATTTAATCCTGAGTTACTGTGGAATAGCCTCAGCAAAGTCAGCAGATTTATTCTGGATTTACACAGGGATGTAATTGAATTGCACCCATTGAAGCTGAAGGGGGGAAGAGGTGTGTATTTATCCTCTTAAGATTCAGGGCCAGATCCTAACTGCTGTAAGCAGCCAACTGGGTGTTTCCTTGACATGATTGGGATTGCCCAAAGAAGGGGCTTGAGCTGCTTTCCCAGCTGGGATGTGTTGGGCAGTGGCTGTTTTCCTGATGAAATGGGCTACATGCTGGGTTTTGGGATAGCAGATGGTTGTTACTCAGCCTGTTGGCCAGGTGGAGGACATGCATGGCCTGGAGCAGCACCTTGGGATGCTGGTGATGGCACAGGGAGGAGGAAGGCTCCACCAGGTACCCCACCCAGCCATGCCGTGGCTTCACCTGTGAGATCAGGGCACTGAATGTGGCATCATGAACCCAGACAGAACCATTGTTTATCCATGGGATACCTTGCATTTGGTTTTGTTGTGGTTTTATAACGTCACTAGAAGAGGTGGTGGTTTGGATCCTGTTGTCAGCAACAGACACCTAAACCCTATTTTTAATAACTGCTAAATATGACTTCGTATTTCTATAAGACATGTTGAGCTCTAACAAGTCACAGAATCCCAGACTGCTTTGGGTTAGAAGCTTAAAGCTCCTCCAGCTCCAACCCCTGCCACGGGCAGGGACCCCTTCCACTGGAGCAGCTGCTCCAAGCCCCTGTGTCCAACCTGGCCTTGAGCACTGCCAGGGATGGGGCAGCCACAGCTTCTCTGGGCACCCTGTGCCAGCGCCTCACAGGGAAGAACATCTCAAGTTCTAATCTAAACCTACGCTCCTATTGGAGTCCTATTGGAAAAGAGCAAATAGTGCTTTAAAAATGTGGCCACTAGTGTGTAAGTGCCTGTGGAGTGTAGGGGCCCTTGCTTCAGGCAAGTAGGATTGGGGAAGAAATAAGTCAATCAACTGGCTACTTTGTAAAATTATATATATATATATATATATATATATATATAATACCACAGAACTGAAGGAGCAGCATGCGTAAACCTGCTTATGGGAAGAACTCAGCACATTCCACAAGTGCCAGTGGCTGCTGTGAGTCAGTTACTTCCCAAAGCAAGATGAAGTCAAAGTGGACTCCTCTTGCCTGGAGCCGCCTGGGGATGGAGGGGCAGGTCCCCAGGAAGCAGTGCCACGAGCCGGATCCTCTCTGGCTTCTCTGTTGTGCGTGCTCAGTTCCATGTTTTACATGGGATTTGTTTGTATCCTTGGATGGGAATTAGGGAGTTCTGCCCACAAGGTGGAAAAAACACCCCCTTGGGATCTCATTTCTTGCACTTGGGTCTCTCGGGGCATGAGCGGAAAGGAAAGAGCTGCTGCATTTTGCAGCCCTGGAGAGCTGAACGAGTGAGAACACAGACTGTTGGGGTGTCTTTGTCTGCTACCATCTACACATCCACATGGGTGTGTATCCACAGCCCAGAAACTGAGCATCAATGACAAGGAAGTCATAGAGGGAGCCCGCAGGGTTTGCCCCGCTGGCTTGCCATGGCCTCATGAGCGGCACCACAAGGCAAGGTCTTGGTTCTTGAAACCAGAGCTCCTTGGCAACATTTATGTGATTTTGGTTCTGTTTTATTTATTTATTGCTCCATCCCATTCAAGCTGCTTTGTTGCCATTTCTGGTTTTGAAGCACAGCTTGGCCATGAGGTTCTTTATCAGAAACTTCTCCTTTTTCCTTTCTCTATTAAATCCAGGTAAAATTACTATTGTGAGGTAGAGAGGAGCCATTTTTGAGGCCATATCCTGCAGTAGCAGGGTGTGGAAACTGAACGGTGCCAGCTTCTCTGCAGCATCAGCATCAGCGGAGTAGCAAGGCCAGATGTGATTTCTGCTCTATGCAGACAGAGACTCACATCAGGTTTTCAGCTTATATTTAAAACAAAACTGCAAGCCGTGTGTTTGCTTAGACCCAAAATCATGTGATTGTTCAAAATCAAATCAAGTAGCTGCAGACTCAGGGCAGAGGATGCTCAGATCCTTCATGCTGAGGTTTGCAGGGCTGACCTTGGTGCTGTAAATAACCATCCTTGATTTCCATCCATGCCAGCCTGGGTGAAAATGCCTGCTTTGAGTTTGGTGAGGCTTGTGGTGGTGATCCCTTCTTGCTGGGAGGACACCCCACTGTGCCAGCCCTGTGCTGGGTACCCTGGGCAGCTTGCGGCTGGAGGGGTGACCCCAGAAAGGGGCAGATAGGGTTCATTCAGTTAGTGCTTTACACCTGCAGGGATGAGAAAGCATCAAAGGGGCCAGTACTGACCCCAGTAATTTCTCCTAGAGCCCCCTGAGGATGCTGAATAGCCAGGAGAAATATCTCCAAACACATAGGCACATCATTTTAAATGAGAGAACAGAGGAAACCGTTCAGCACGATGAGGATAATTAAGAAAGCTAGTAAAGCCAAGCTGATTATATGGCATATTATAAAACAATGCTGTACTTAGGAGCCCAGCTATAAAATTGCTATCTCATTCCTTGATATCACTTGTGGGAGCATTTGTGGCACTGAGGGCCTGAGTCTCCGTTGCTTTGCATATTTTGCAGTCACTTACAGCACCACAAAGTGGATGTAAAATGCTCTCAGCCATGGCAGCACGTGGCAAGCACAGATTCAGCAGCACTTTATAGCTGCTCTGCACAGCTCTAAAAGGTGCAGCCGCCTCTGAGGTATCCCCAGACTGGGGCAGAGGGACAGAGACATGGCCATGGGATGGGGCTTCCAGGGGCTCAAAGAGAAACAGGGTATGTTATTCCCTGTCCTTTTTCTGCTTGCAGATGAGGACGATGCCAACAGGCTCGGAGAGAAGGTGATTCTCCGGGAGCAAGTGAAAGAGCTTTTCAATGAAAAATACGGTGAGTCTCCCTTCTCATGCATCACCAACCAGGCTGGTTTTGCTGACAGCAGCCAGAGTTAAAATTAATTTGCCTGAAGACCTCTATTTATAGGCTGGGCACACAGCAGCCTGCTGCAGCACAGGTTTCATCCCACTGCTTCACGTTACAGCCTGGCCCTAGGGACGTTCCATGTCTCGCTCCCAACAGGTGGGACCGTGACCTTCCTGTTGACAGCTCATCCTTGGTGAGGGGAGGGAGGATGGGAAAACATAGCCGAGGAGCAGGATTTGTGCAGTCTGGTGTCAGTCCTGATGCTGTCCTGAGCTGGTGTGAGCCATGGGAGCAAGGCTGGAGCCGCAGTGAGCATGGCTGGGGAAAAGATTGCTGGAGCCGCAGTAGGAAAGGAGGTCAGGAGACTGGAGAAGGTTTGAAAATGCTGTTTGCAGGCTCATTGTGCTGCTGAGCAAACTCCTCCTCCCTCCCATCGCTGGGAACAGGCACAGTGGGAATAGCAGCTGCATGGAGCCAGCCACAGGATGCATGGCCCTGAGTGGTGTCACTATTTCATCTCTGTGCTACCACTGCTCGTGGCTGTCCCCTCGCTGCTGTTTGGGCACAGCTGGTTAAGTGCTGGGGGTTGTCTCTCAACCTGTGACTCCCCAGGGCTGTGGAGCTGGGCCATGGCAGCTCAGTGGCACCCCAGTGTTTCAGTGTGGTGTCTTGCCTCCCTCCCCAGAATAACTGCCTGAAGGAGAAAGAAAAGAGCTGAAATGATAGCAGAGCAGCAGGGAAGGCCATTTCCCTTCTTTTTCAAGTCTCTCCTTGTTAAGGCTACTCACCCTGCTCACAAACTCTGTTTATTTCAGGGTTCTATTCACTACATGGGCTATGTGCTGCTTTGGGGGCAGATATGCACGGCTGGAGGTACCAGCATATGGGTGCAGCTTCCTGTGGAAGGTACTGCCCATGCCCTGAGCATCCCCATCCACCCTGGCTCAGCAGCACTCACCACATGTGGGGCAGAGCCCACAGCAGATCCCTGCACTCCCATGGTCCTGGCACTGTTTATGGAGCAGAAGATGCCAAGTGGGCTTCAGGGGTGAACTCCCTGCAAGGAAGCCAGAAATGTGGCTATGGGGCAGCTCAGGTTTGGGGACTGCAGAGATGCGAGGTGAGAGCACTCTTACAATCAGGACTGTACAGAAGGGATGTTTGGTGCTCCCCACCCTGCAGAACTAAAGGAGTACCCAGAGAGGTGGGCAGTAAGATTAAATTGTGCAGAAGAAAGTAGTTTTAATGCAACAAGGAATGGCTTCCCTATCCCTGGCAGTGCTCAAGGCCAAGTTGGATGGGGCTTGGAGAAACCTGGTCTAGTGGAAAGTGTCCTTGCCTGTGGCAGGATGTTGGAACAGGATGAGCTTTAAGGTTCCTTCCAACCCAAACCATTCTGTGATTCTATATTGTGGTATTTCACTGCCATAGGATATTGTGGAGGCCAAAGTGATTCAAAAAATGGGCAGGAGGGATGTGATGCGATGGTGAGAAATGGATCTGATCTCCACCCCAGTGACCCCAAACCTGTTGCCAGCTGGAGGCAAGAAGAGGTGGGCAAATCTGTCTCATTTGCCCTCTCTCCTGGGCTGTCTCTAACACTGGTGCTGCTGGTCCCACTACGGGCTGGTGGAAGCACAGTGATGGATGTGCTCTGCATGGATGTCCAAGTGCTGGTACTGTAAAACAGCCCACACCTGAGGCTCCTTGCAGGATACTAAGTGGAGAATAATGGAGCATGCAGTAAATTGGGCAGGCAGATGTGAAACAGCTGGGCAGGATGTGGCTGCAGCAAAGGTCAAGCATCACCACACCTATGGCTTCCCAGAGTCCTCCCAAGGCTTTTGGTCCTTCAGTTGTTTGGATCCGGAGCCCTGTGGGGTAAAGCTGGCACGTTATCTTCTGCTCTGCCATTACAGGTGAGGCTCTGGGCTTGAACCGGCCTGTCATGGTGCCCTATAAACTCATCAGGGACAGTCCTGACGCTGTGGAGGTTACCGGGTTGCCAGACGATATCCCTTTCAGAAACCCCAATACCTATGACATCCATCGGCTGGAGAAGATCCTGAAGGCACGGGAGAGCATCCGGATGGTGATTATAAACCAGCTCCAGTAAGTTCCCCCAGCTCTGCAGCTAGGGAAGGTTTCTGTTTGTTAAACATTGCTCTTGCTTTTCCAGCCATGAGTGGGATAAGTCACCACGGGGCCACCGGAGCACGGCCATGCCACCCAATACCCATGGACAGCCTGCTCCATTCCCTTGCTCCATCCCCTGCTCCATGCCCAGCATCCACTGTTCTGTGCAACATGGAGATGCTTGGCCACGGGTGGGCACAGCAAAGCATTAGTGGGGCTGGTTTATCCCCTTGTTCTTGTGCAGTTTGAGATGGTGATGTTGGGAAAGGGCACAACATGGGGGCAGATAGTGGGATGGCTCAGAGACCCAGCTGAGTCATTCCAGGTTTCTTCCCTCTGGGGAGCAGTGGAGAGGCTCCATGCCCCCCCTCTGCACAGGGGGGTGTTGGAGGAGGCAGCTCAGGGTTGGGGTCTGGGCATAGAGGAGGAATAACAGTGTGCACCCACTCACCCCTTGTCTCTTACACAGGCCATTTGCTGAAATCTGCACCGAGGCCAAACAAACAGGTAAGGGGAGGGCTAAGGAACAACTGTGGCTTTCCCTGCCCTGTGGCAGAGAGAACCTAAGGGTAAAATAGTTGTGGGGAGGTGAACCTCCCACATCCCCAGGGGAGGCTGGGGAAAAGATCCTGTCTGGAAAGAGAACATGCAGACTCAGCATCTGTTCCGGAGCAATCCATCCTTTAAACAATTCCTCTTCTATGAGCTGTGGGGAAACTGGGTTGTTAGACTCCAAACTTCCAGCATATTCTGCAGGATTTGATTATCCCTTTCCCATTAGCAATTTACTCGCCATGAGCAATTTATTCACTAGTTAAAGCCCTTAATTTGAGCCATCATTTAACAGTTGAGCTTCTAAGGAAACAAGGTTTCTGTGATCGCTGGGAATGAGTTTGTCTCTGTCCTATCCTCCCCAATAAATCTCAGCCAGTTTTAATCAAATGTGTCAGAATTAGCAACCCCAGAGATAATTAGGATCTTATTAGTTTTATGAAAATAGGTGGCTAGAGAAGGGAGAACTGGCAAGGCAGAGCATGCCTGCAACATGGCGTAAAAAGAGGTGGACAAGACAGTTTATATATGCAGATATATATGGGCATATCATATATGCAGATATATACAGGCATATGATCACAGGTGGCAGCTTCATGGCCCCAGAGCACTCAGCACAGACACAAGTCTGTCAGATACCAGGCTCTGTAACTGCTGCAGTTTGGGATTCACTTGTTTTGTGGATTTTCTTTGCCATTGCTGAGGAGAGATGGCAGCTCTGTGCCAGGTCATGGAGGCTCAGTCTGTGTCACTGACAGTGGTACAGCAGATCAATGCTGGGGGATGTCCAGTGGGAGACAAGATTGGAGCAGTGGGATGGGTCCCGCATTTAGGGACCACTTGCAGTCAGATACCTCATGCCTGCCCTCTCCCTGCAGAGAAAGACACCAGCGTTCCCAAAAGGAAGCGGAAGAGGATCTCTGAAGGGAACTCGGTATCTTCTTCTTCCTCATCTTCCTCTTCCTCCTCTTCCAATATGGAGTCTACGACATCAACAAATCAGATCTCACTTGTGGTAAAGCCTTCCAAATATTAGGGGGGTTACTGCCTACCTATCTTTCTGCTTCAGGATGCTGCTCTCTGCTCTCCTCGAACTGACACCACCACCCTCCGCCTGACAGACACTATTAAGTGTGATGTAAAATAGCACAACCAGGTTTGGTGAAGGAGGGGATGCACCTTTGGGGCTCCCTTTGCCTGCTGGGTTTGGCTGGGAGAGGTCAGCAGAGCAAAGCAGCCACCACCCCTCAGGGCTTTCCCACATCAATCCAGTGAAAATAGGAAATGCAATAGGGGGATGCATCAGTTGCTCCCCTCAGGGCTTGGCTTTGGTTGTGGATGATACCAAATGCCTTTAAAAAATAAGAGTATTTCACAAAAGAGAACTATAAAGTTAGAAAGTTTTGTTGTCAGCTTTGCTGGTGGTATTTTGGTTTGGGGTTGGTTCATTTCTTTACTTTGGAAAGTGGGAGCAACAGCCCAGGTCAGAACATGTCAGAGATTTGATGTATGCATGGTTTTGTGTTGTGTCCTAACAGAGACTTTTGCCTTCTTTTTCTCTCCCTCTCTTTCAGCAATGGCCCATGAACATGTACATGTTAGACTATGGTGGTCTAAACGTCCAGATCCCAGGACCTATTAACTATTAGACCTCAATACCGAATAAGAACCTCAAATGAAAGAATAAATAAATAAATGTAATTTATGTAAAAAGTGTATATTCCAATATGTATCAATGCCTTTTAGTTTTTCCAATGATTTTTACACTATATTCCTGCCATCAAGGCCTTTTTAAATAAAAATAAAAAGTGTTGCCTTGCTCTTAAAAGTACTTATTTTATTACGTATATTATTGATAAATAGCATTTATAAGTAAGAATAAGTGCAGGAGGGCACCCCTGGACAGCCCTTGCTGTGCTTTGGCTGCTCAATAAAACCCTTAGTGTCAACACTGCTTGAAACCAAGAGGTTTGAAATGTTTTAATGCTTCATCTCATTTAGATCAAAGGCATAAAACTTTGCCCACAGAGCTGCTGGAGGAGTGGTACCAAACTACAGCAGTGACAGATGGAACCAGCCCTTGTGAGCATCAGAGACCCATGTGCCAGAGTCATGCTGGCTCTGGAGCAGAAGCAGGTTTGAGTTAAGCAGGAAGGAGGTTTCAGGCTCCCCAAGGAGCAAGATCCCCCCCAGGACCTCTCATGTCTGGCCTCCTGCCACCCCAGACTTAGAAAGGCACGGAAGTGATTTTGGTTGCCTGAGTTTAACCAGCTTCTGAACTAGGAAAATGTTTCCATCTAATGAAGTTCTTCACTATTTATGATTTTCATAGAGCCCCAGACTGGTTTGAGTTGGAAGGGACCTTAAAGCTCATCCAGTTCCAACCCCTGCCACGAGCAGGGACCCCTTCCACTGGAGCAGCTGCTCCAAGCCCCTGTGTCCAACCTGGCCTTGAACACTGCCAGGGATGGGGCAGCCACAGCTTCTCTGGGCACCCTGTGCCAGCGCCTCAGCACCCTCACAGGGAACAGCTTCCACCTTACATCTAATCTAAATTTCCCCTCTGTCATCTTAAAGAGGCTTTGATGCCTTTGGGATGGTGGGAAACTCCCACAGTAAGTACAAACTGATCCTGCTGATGCTCCACAGGTTCTGTATAACTCTGGAGCAAGAGCTGTGAGCATCCAGGGGACCCCATGGCTCCTCCGTATGCCTTGTGTACTCCATATAAAAACCAACCCCGTAAACTGAGGGATATTTTAAATTCCATTCCACTCCTGGAGTTTGGCAGCAGAAGTTAATGGTGCCAACCATTATTATTAACCACCACACTTACTTAACTTGTGCTTTGTGCCTGCTGAGAGCTGTGCAGAGGCAAGATGTGGCAGGAGCTGATGCAGGTACAAGGGCAGCATAAGAAGCCAACAAGGAAAGATGCTGGCTTGTGTGTAGGTAAATGCAGCTCAGCATGAGCCACCAGTGAAGTGGGATGCCCCTGGAGCTTGTAGCTTTTGTTATCATCCCGAGCAGCAGCGTGTGGTGTTACTGCAGGGTGATCACTGCTGGGCATCCCTCTGGCCTGCAGGACCTGTCATAACCTTTTTGAGAGCAAATGCATCCTGAAAGCAGTGGCCATGGTCTGCTGCAGGGTAGATGGTAGCAGACATAGGATCAAAGTCACTCGCAGCAGCTTTTCTGAGTGCAGTGCGCTGCTTTATTTGTTTTATGGGTTTTTGGTCTGCTCAGATCGTTGTCTTCTCAGGCAATGGGAGGGTTTTTATGGTGAGTAGGAGTGTTTCAAGGCAGCTGCAGCTTTATTTCCTGGCTCTGAACTTGCACGTTCTGTGGAGTTAGATGTAGACGATCACATGAGATAATAAAAGCCTAAACAAATGTAGGAGCGGGCACAAAGGCAGCAGCTGAAAGAAGGGCAAAGATCTGTATCTGTGACCCCAATTAGAAATACTGTTTGACATCTGAGTGGTTGGCATCAAAATCTGATGCCTTTCATGTTTCTGCCTGATGCTCAAACCTGTGGCATCTGCCATTACAAACACGATCCAGAGGTAAAAATACAGTTTTCTCTTCCCAAGCATCTGAAAGGGGCTTATTCACAGATCAAACCCCACCAAGCAGGCATCTCCTAAGAGGGCACACTCATTATATTTTGACTTGACTTCTTTTTTTGCTGTTAAAGAGCTGAAGGTCTGACACTGTAGCACTGACAGCAGCAGCGTAGCTCAGTAATGAGTGGAGGCTGCCCTGGGTCTGCTGCTGGCCCTGGCATCCCGTGAAGGGTGTAGGTCTGGAGCACTGTACCCTGCACAAGGCCTAATTACTGCTGCTGAGAGGCAGGGTGAAGGCAGGTGATGGAGATAAATCAGAGCATGAGAGCTGTGCTGCAGACTAATGATTTAGTTCAGAGAGCTGAATGCTGTCATACAGGCTGCAAATGAAGGGAGGGATGTTTCCCCACTTTGCCTCTCCCCTGTTTCTCAGCCAGCATCCCTGGTTAGAAAGATGGGGCAGGGGAAGGCTGGCTGTGCCACTACAGCATGGTCTGAGCCAAAGCTCCAGGCTCAGGTCTTCTTCCAGAGTTTCCTGGTCCATTCATGGGAGCTCTGCATCCTCCAGGTCCTGCTAGCTAAGGGATAGTTTGTGGCTGCCTGGCACCTCCAGTATATCCCCAGGTTGGGTTTTGTGGCTGCTCGGTTCTCATAACAGATATAACTTTGGGAAAGAATAGTGGCAATTCCTGCTGTAATTTCAAGGAGTTTCAGGGCCACAACATCCACTTCTCATTTCCCATGGCTGGGGTGGGAAACCAGCTCTCAGTGCCTGTGTTTGCTTGTGACCCTTCCCACTCTGGAAAAATGACAGATATTGCTTTATTACTGTTTTCCCTCAGCTGTAATTCTCGCCACTTCCCTCATCTTGATCCTGCAGTTGCAGGGTATTTTTACACCCAGTTTTTGTCTATAATGTGATTATTTGCTGAATAGGATCTGTTCCATTACAATTACACAAGTGAAGCTGCAGATCTTAACGCTTGAGCCACGTTTCTCATTTATTACTTTTCAAAGACTTGGGGGAGAGCGGGGGGGTTGTTGTTTATGTATTTACAAATCCAATAACAATCCTCATTAAGAGTTGCAAAACATGAAGCCATTTTGATCCCAGGCAGCTGGCAGCTAAATGAAGTTTAATTAAAGAATGAGAGCTTTGATTCCAATCATTTTTAAAAAATATAGTGCACCGAGATGCTGGAGAGCAGCATAAACAGCATAAACAGCATCTGGGCTTTTATTCAGAAGCATTTGCAAGGAAACACTTTGCAAACCCTCTCGGAGCAGTCACGGGTTGTGGGCTGCAGCTCAACAGGCCGGCACAGCAGGCTAGGTGAGTGTAGAAACCTCCTTTCCCTGGTGCTATGGCAAGGCTAGGAAACTAACCATAGAATCCCAGACTGGTTGGTGTTGGAAGGGACCTTAAAGCTCATTCAGTTCCAACCCCTGCCACAGGCAGGGACACCTTCCACTGGAGCAGCTGCTCCAAGCCCCTGTGTCCAACCTGGCCTTGAGCACTGCCAGGGATGGGGCAGCCACAGCTTCTCTGGGCACCCTGTGCCAGCGCCTCAGCACCCTCACAGGGAACAGCTTGTGCCTAAGAGCTCATCTCAATCTCCCCTGGCAGGTTAAAGCCATTCCCCCTTGTCCCTACATGTCCTTGTCAAAAGTCCCTCTCCAGCTTGGTGTATCCGAATGTGAGGTCTTGCTTCCTTCCTTGTTTGCTTTTAAGAGTTCAGCTGATGCCAAAGACTTCATTTGAGATACAGTTGATTTTCAGACTGTTTCCAGCAGTCATTACACCCTCCAGGCAGTAACTGGCCCTTCCAGCAGTATGTGAAGCAGTATGGCTTGCATATACATAAAACTTTTGCTTTGCATCTCTTGGATTATTTTCTCTGGTTAATGGCTCAAACACCATTCAGTTTAAACTAGTAACCCCATTGATTAGGATTACCAGTTTAAACTATTAATTAATCAAATCCTGTTGATTAGGCTTGCCTTATCCAGAGAAAGAAATCCACTGATGTGCCTGTGCTGTTGGGCAGCAGTGAGGCTGGAGGCTCCGGGGTCAGTTGGGGGGTGGAATTGCAGTGCTGTAATTCATGAAGACACTGCCAGCAGAGTATCGAAGTCTATTGTTAAATGAATTATCTGTCTCAGATTAACAGGTCCATGGGGCATAAAGGCAGACTGATGTAGTTGAACTGAACTGGCACACTCTCATGCAAAGATTAACGTCTTTTCACAAGGAGTTTTTTTGAGGGGTGATGTTTAAGTGGAATGAATCTCTGTGAGCCATCATTAAAGTTATTTATTCATTTTTTCCCTGATAAGATTGTGAAATGGGTACTCATAGAAGGGACAGGTCAGATCCCCAGCAACAACATTTGTCTTACTAAAATGGCTTCATAGTCCCCATGGTAGGGGGAGATGCAGTGCTGCAGCACATCAGCTGCCATCAGCAGCCCAGAGGGAGGCAGCTCTACCCTGTTCTGCTAATGGCAGATGGGCAAACAAGACTGATGGACATCTCCCCTGCTAGTAGCTGTGTGGTCACAGAAGGGTAACAAGGCTCCTCATTAACCTGCACATTAAAACCTCTATGAGAAGGGCCTGGGCAGGAGCTTTTTAAGGAAAAGGGGAGGAGGGGAATGGTGTTGGGAGTAGCTCATCAAGAATCAGGGAGGCATCTGTGCAGCTTTGTGGCAAGGGATGCCATGAAAGTTCAGATGGGCTTAAAGAGAGGCTGGAGAAAACTTGGAGGCAAGATCTGTTGAGGGCTATCAAGCTGGCAAACCACATCAGGCATGGGAACCTCCCCAGAATAGGGAGGTCTGGGTAAGTACTTGGGGAAAGTACTTTTTGCCTGTGCTTGTCCTGGCCCCTTCTTAGGCTCCTTGTGCACAGCCACAGCAGTGCCCATCTGTGCCATGACCCAGCCCCAAAGCCTGAGCAAGCATGGCCATGCCCATGTAATGCAGGGGAAGTACGTGCTCTGGGTGGGAGGCATGTTTGGCTTGCTAACTTGGAATCCTCCAGTTTTAAGACAGACCCTAGGAGTGCTGGTGTCAGTCTATGGAGAACAGGCTGCAGGCTCAAGGTCTTATGAAGGATTATAAAATCCTCAGGAAATATGTGCATTTGACTATGGGAATGAGCTTCCTTGCAGTTGCTTTACTGATATTAATGGCTCATTTTAAGGTGCTGGTTATGTTGCTGATGTCTGCATCATTAAATCTACCTTCTGTTGCAACCTGGACAAGAAAAGACCCGTTTCTTCACACACAAACGTTTATAGGCCTGCATGTGGAATAATTGGAGATAAGGAGGCAATAGGCTGGTTATTTATTAGTTATTTACTAATAAATCTGCAGGCATGTAAGTGATTGTGACAACCGACTGTGTTCAGCCAAAACCAAGTAAAATGACCCAGTGTTTGCCTCAGGAAGCCTCTGCAGAGGATGGCATGGATGTGTGCAAATGCTCCTGTGCAGCGTGTTTGCATGCTGCCTTTGCAGTGCTGCCAGGCACCTCCCCAGGAGCATCACCTCTCTGGGAAGGATGATGATGGATGCAGACAAACACACTTTTCCTCGGTGATGAATGATGAATGGTCAGTTTGCACAAAACCCACACAGCTCTAAGTGAGGAAAATACATCTGGCTTTGAGTTCTTGCCACTGTGATGATCAGGGAAGAGCACTTCCACACCCCAGGCTCCCTGCTAGGAACACCGGCTGTCTCCTTGCTGCTCAGCTTTAAACTCATCACCACCACCTTCAGGTGGTTTTTGGCCCTTTGGGAGAAGTTGTGCTGTATGCTGAGGAGGCAAGTTGGGGTGACAGGTTTAGAGCAGCTCTACTACTAACCCTAGGAGATGATCCCCATCACAGCTAGCCTGCTGCTGCTCCTCGATACCATGGTTCCCAGCCATGCAGGAACAGGCAGGATTATGTTAGGGGAAGGGATGGGCAGTGTGTAGGAAGATCAGACTGGAACCATAACTGGAACACAGTCAATTCCCTACAATGTTTATTGGTTTTCTTGAAATCTTCTTACTTGTATAGTTCAGCTGCCAATGAAATTGTTCTGTAATGTAAAGCAAAATTGCTCCCAAGCTCCTTTCTTCTAGAAACATAGATCAAGTCTGTCTTCTTTTATTGCGAACAAGTACAAGAATCCCTTTTCAGTCTTTGGTGTTGTGGGCATTCGTATCAAATACATAGGTGCCCAAATTGCTGCTCTGTTTGTCAATAGTTTGATCTAGGCTCCATGATTACACTGGCAAAGATTTCTTAGTGGGGAGCATGAAGGGGGAAGAAGAACCCAAACCCCAAACAGTCTCTTGGATGATAAAGCATCACTGGCAAACTTCCTCCTAATGGCAAGAAATGAACTAATTTAGGTTTATTTGGGAGATTGGCTGAATATGAGGCACAAGCACTGCTGGCTTCTGAAGGTCTCTGTGTTTGCTCCTCTGCCTGTCCTGCTGCTCAAGGCTCTCTACAGGGCTGGAGCAGGCGCAGGAGCATGTGATGGGTGCTGGCTTGTCTTACACTTTGCCATCTTGTGCACAACCATCTCGGCTTTCATTTTCTAAACACTTGATCCCTGGCTGGAATGGCTGGGAGAGCAGTTTCAGAAGCAGAAGCAGATGTGGCAGCATCTGTAGGAGCCTGCAAGAGCAGTGAGTTTTGAGATGTGAATAATTACCCAGCAACCATGGATAACGTTAATATCCACATTAACTACTGCACTCATTGAAGCATCTCACAGCATGGATTTGCTGTGATTTTCAACGTGGCAGGTTCTCTGTGCTATAAGTAAATGTGTTTAGGTGTTTCAATGACCTACTGCTAGCGCATGCAGGTTTGAATAGTATGTCAAATTCTTTAGAGTTGTTTTTATTCCTCATCCTTGGAAAAATGCTTATTTACTGTTCCTGTAACCTTCTGTCACAAAATAGTGAATTATTTTTGAATGCTTCCCTCCTCTTTTAAAGAGTTGCAGGACACAAGTGAGTGCAGAATTCCTGCCTGCTCTTTATATTGTCATTAAAACCAATGGTAATAGAAGGCTCTTAATTTAAGACCATCACTCTGGGGGGATATAGAAGGGAGAGCCAAGACATTCTAGTAAACATTCCTTGCTAAACGTCCCAGAACATCCTGAACTGAGGGCAGAGGAGTAAATGACAGAGGAAAACAGTGCCTGTGCTTTTACCAGCCAGATGTTTGTACTGCCCATGTGTTCACCACCCATATCATGTGCACCATGCTCAAATGAAAAACACAGGATGTCCTTATTTACTATTTAACAGAGAAAAAAATGTAGTGAAATAAAACTGCAGAGGAATCTAGACAACTGGAGCAAAGGAGAATTGGTAAAGGAGTGTGAAATAAGCTTATCTGGAGCCATGTGCTGGAAAAATGTGGGTAACTGTAGTATTGTGTTAGTCTGTCACCAATACTGTGCTCTAACACAAAGAGTATGTTGCTGTTCCTGGGCTGTAGTGCAGCTACATTGTTTTGGGAACTGCATTTAAAAGAAATAATCTGGGAGAAGGAAAGAGATTATATCTACATATAAAAGGAATGGTGCACAGTGGGGAACTCTGAACCCTGAGCTCTGAGGGTCTCACAGTTTACTTGTAGCTTCCAGACTGCAGTCTGACCTTGCACAAAATGTTGGGTGGCAGTTGTCAAGCATATTTAGATTCATCCATAGAAACTTCAAGGGCAATTTGATTGAATCCCTTTGAATGTGTATGAACACATAGCTTGAGGTTAACCTGTAACTTCATCCACATAGTGAAGCAAAGCCTTCTGCTAAAGACAGGCTAATGTTTGTGAGTGCTGAAGAGAATAGTGCATGTTTCTGGGAATGAAGGAGGGTAATTCCCCAAACTAATAATAAATAGTAAATAATAATAAAAAAATAGGTATTGGTCTCAATTTCTTTTCATAAGACAATTGTGAACTCAAAACAGAATTTCTCTTTTGCTTGATGATGACAAAAATAACTCTGGCTCCCTTGTTTAAAAAGAAATGCTTTGCTTGTCTTGTAGTCATGTGAAAATCTCGTTCAATGTATAGCTGAAGCTCAGCTGGTTAACTAGTGGAGGGAAAAGGAAAGTGATATAAAATACTTTAAACCAAGGAATTTAGATCAAAATATTTTCTGCCAGAATACTGGTTCTTGAATTTTAAATCTAGGAAGAATATAAAGATTAACTGGTCAGATGTTATATACAACAGTCAGTTCAGGAATCTGCTGGTGAAAATCCACAGAGGTTGCATATTACACTGGATGTCTTTTTTAGAAGGAAGTTCCTGAATTTACAGGCTCTGAACTGATGGAGACATTTTTGTGGTCCATGGTAATGTGTTACAGTTGTTAATTGCTCTAGCTACTAAAAACATACAAGTTATTTCCAGTCTGAGTTTTGATTTACAACAGCCAGCAAATGTCTCCAATGGATTTAGAAGCCTTAAGGAACTAATTCTTCTGCTAGTCATCTTGCAACCACACTGGGTAAACATTATTCCACATAAAGTGTGACTTCAGTTAACTCTCTGACTGCATTTAACTCATAAACTTCATGCAGCTCCATAGCTCATGTGGATGGGTCAGGTGGTAGAGAGGGATACAGAAGAGTGGGAAGAATCTTGTCCCAGAGAAATGCCTGATTTCCACTCTTTGGAGGACCCATGTGGTAGCAACAATGGTCTTAGCAGCAGGAAGCAGCTGCCATGTATGACTCTCAAAATAAACCTTGATGTGATGCTGTGTAACCAAAAGGCATCTTCTCTGCCACCATGAGCAGTCTGTTCCTGCAGGACAACGGTCTGGACGCAGCCTCCAAACAGTGTCCTGGCAAAGAGTTTCCATTTATTATGCAGGTAAAATTCCTCCTGTCTTCCAGGAGGATTTAATTGAGGAACTTATGGACAGGGTATACTATGACATGTAAATCTGCCAGTATGAGCTGTGTGTGCAGTAAAGGTAGAAGAATGTGAAATGGTTTAGGTTGTAAGGGACCTTAAAGCTCATCCAGTTCCAATCCTTGCAGTGGGCAGGGACCCCTTCCACTGGAGCAGCTGCTCCAAGCCCCCGTGTCCAACCTGGCCTTGAACACTGCCAGGGATGGGGCAGCCACAGCTTCTCTGGGCACCCTGTGCCAGCGCCTCAGCACCCTCACAGGGAACAGCTTCTTTCTAATGTCTAATCTCAGTCTCCCCTCTGGCAGGTTCAAACCATTCCCCCTTGTCCTGTCCCTACCTGCCCTTGTCAAAAGCCCTTCTCCAGCTTTCTCGTCAGCACTGGGAGCTACCCTAAGGTCTTCCCAGAGCCTTCTCCAGGCTTAAGAAGCCCAGCTCTCTCAACCTGCCTCCATAGCAGAGGTGCTCCAGCCTTCCCATCATGCAGTTATCATGGAGTAACGCCTTCCACTAAACTCATGTCTAAATATCAAAGGGAGCTGATGTATTGATTTAGAGAAGTTGTGGCTGCCTAGAATGATCTGGTGTCCCGTGTGCTAAAGTCCATCACCAGAGGTCAGGCTTTTCCCTGCAAAACGGAGCCACCCAAGTGCCCCAGGGTATCATGTGGATTAGGTAAAGGTGGTGATGAAAGCAGCTGGTGGCTTTTTTGGTCTTTTGAGGGTTTTGGAGTGTTTTGGTTTGTTTTCTTTTGTTGGGATTTTGTTCATTGGTTGCTCTTTGCTGTTGTTTTTGCTAGGCCACTGCAGAATGCTTCAGTCTCCTTTCCCACCATATAAACAATGAGAACAGTTATGTCCAGCTTAGTATTGCCAAAGAACCACCAGGAGCCACAACATCTTGAATCACTCCGGACATTTGCCATGGGGACACTGGTCAAGGGTGTTTTGCAGAAGGATGATGTGGGAACTGCTAAAGCATTTCTTGCAGAGCCCTTTCCCAGCAGGCAGATTCTAAGCTTTACTCCCCAGCTTATCCCTATTTATTGCAACTGGGAGGAAGCTGAATGCTTTCAACTGAGCACTCTTCAGCTTCCTTCAAAAATCAGAATGACTTGAAATCATAGTGTTTGGTGGTTACTCTTGACAAGCTCTAAACACAGTTAATGTTTCAAAAATGCCATAAAGTTTTATCTACATCCTAACAGTGCTATAACCACTATAAACAAAATGTTGGATTTATGAAAATGCTGGTGTGATTTAAAAACTAGCTGGAGTTTTTTTTTTCTTTGGAACAAGGTTTGAAATGCAACATTTCCCTTTGCAGGGAATCTGTTCACATTGCACTTAAATTCAAAGGAACAGTGAATTCAGCTGAAATATTTGCCTGGTTATACCAAGGAAAACAAAGTTTTGTAGATGGTATCCGCTATACTGAGCACCTTTGTTAAAGAAATAACTTATATTCATGTAATTATTAAATATTTGAGGATGCTGAGGCGCTGGCACAGGGTGCCCAGAGCAGCTGTGGCTGCCCCATCCCTGGCAGTGCTCAAGGCCAGGTTGGACACAGGGGCTTGGAGCAGCTGCTCCAGTGGAATGTGTCCCTGCACATGGCAGGGGTTGGAGCTGGAGGAGCTTTAAGGTCCCTTCCAACACAAACCAGTACCGCCCATTCCACCCCAGCGCCTCCAGCACACTGAGCCCCCCGAGCCCCGACCACGCTCCCAGCGCCGCGCGGTGCATGCCGGGAACTCAGTCCCCGTCCCACCACCGCCACCGGACTGCGGCTCCCGACGTGCCCCGCGCCGGACGCGCCTGCGCGCACGGGGCTCCTCGGACAAAACCCTTTCCCTCCGGTACCGGGAGGCGCTGGGCTCAGCCCGAGGCCGTGAGGGGCAAGCACGGGGCCGTGTGGCGGGCGGGCCCATCGCCGCCCCTGAGAGGCCGCGGGGGAGCCGCCGCCCCGGCTGCAGCCAGCAGGACCGGGCGCCTGGCCGTGGGTGAGTGGGAGTGCGGGATAGGGCCCCGCCGGTACGAGACGGGAGGGCAACGGGACCGTTATACCGCGGGTCTCTGAGGGAAGGCATCTCCGTTCCTCAGCGCGGCGGGGCCGCATTCCCCTTAGGGCTCTGGCTGTGTGGGTGGGAAAGGACGCGGTATGTAAAGGGGTCTGTGGGTCCTTCCTCACACCTTCCGAAGCGGCGGGGCCTGCGCCGGGATCCCGCACCTTTCCACACCGGGAAGCGGTGCCTTGCACCTCGGCAGACACAGGGGGGTATGCGCGGCTGGGGCCAGGAGCAGGGACCAGGGCTGAGCCCCTCATGTGAGCTGCTGCCCGCCGCATGGCGTGGGGGTGCTGGGCAGCTCAGGTGAGGAGTTCCTGCAGTCACGTGCAGCCGGCAGGAGGGTTTTATTGATCCTTTTCTGTTAAAACCTAAAGACCTTTAGGGCTTGTTTCCATCCTTCTATATACCAGGCACCAGTCTCACCACATGGGTGGCTGATCTGCACAGAAGCTGCTCTCAGGGGGAGCAGGTTACCTGGAGGGAATTGGAATCAACGCGGTTGGAAAAGACTTTTAAGGCCAGCAAGTCCAAGCTTTACCCCAGCACTGCCAAGGCCACCTCTAAGCCATGTTGCTGAGAGCCTCATCTACACAGTTCGTGAACCCTTCCAGGGATGGTGACTCCCGGAGCAGCAGTTCTGATGCCTGACCACCCTTTCACTGAAGACATTTTTCTTAATATCCAGTCTAAAAGGCAGGAGAGCTTGCAGAAAGACCCAGAGGGTGCTCCTGCACAGTGGCTCCTTGAGGCTGGAGTTCAGTCAGGGTGGGTTTATGTGCAGCAGTGTGTGTGTTCCAAAGGACCTGCCTACCCAGCAGCAGAGAGTTGTTATAGAAGCCTGTCAACCTGATATTTAAGGGAGGTCAGTGTAAAGTCATACACCTGTCTGGATGTGTAACATGATCCACCTCTCTTAGATTAATGACAGAGTTTTTAATTATTGTGTTTTGGGTATCATCAGTTGTGTTTCCAGTTCTTTAATTGCAGGCTTAGTATGTAAGTTACTTGAAATATCCGCGTGGTGACTGTTTAATGAGTGCAACCACCCCCTTGTAAGCTAATTGTGTAGCTGAGGAGTTGTCAGTGCGTGTGAACCTTTGGGTTAAGAGCTTGCAGTAAGGAGCAACTCTTAGACTCAGTTTATAAACATGTCTAGGTTTTTTTTTCTGCTTGCCTAACTGGAACTGTGCAATTAAAATAACCCCCCATGAAACGTATTAAAGGATAAACAAAAGTAAAGGGTTATAAATCCATTAGGTAAATTAGATGGTATAAAAGTTTATCGTTCCCCCCCATGGACTGGTAAGAGGCTACAGTCAGTTCTTTGTCTTATCCATCAGCACATGAGAACCTTTTCATAGAAGTTTGATTGAAACTCATGTTCCTCTGTGTCCTGTGTTCAGCACTAGCAGTCATTTTTTTCCTTGGTAGCTGGTGCAGTGCTGTGGTTTTGACTTTCAGCCTGGGAACAGTACTGATAACACCGATTGTTTTAGTTGTTGCTAAGTAATGTTTACTCTGACCAAGGACTTTGTGAGTCTCATGTTCTGCCAGGGAGGAGGGGAAGCTGGGAGGAAGCAGATACAGAACACCTGGCCCAAGCTAGCCAAAGAGATATCCCATACTCTAGCATGGCATGCCCAGAATGTAGAACTGGGGGCAGTTACCCAGAAGGGCTAGATCACTGCTCAGTTGGGCAGGGTACCGATCAGCGAGTGGTAAGTGGTTGTATTCTCTTTTCTTGTTATTTCCCTTATTATCACTGGTGGCAGCAGCAGTGATTTGTGTTATATCTTAGTTACTGGACTGTTATCTCAGCCTGTGGGAGTTACATTCTTTCAATTCTTCTCCCCATCCCTCTGGGAGTGGGGGAGGGGAGGAAAGGTGGGGGAGTGAGGGAGGGCTGCTTGGCTGAGTTGCTGACTGGGCTTAAACCACCACACTCTGTAAGACTGAGTCTGTTATTTTCCTGGTTTTGGCTGGGATAGTGTTAATTTTCTTCCTAGTAGCTGGCATAGTGCTCTGTTTTGTCTTTAGTCTGAGAACAATGCTGATAAGCAGTGCTTATTCTAATCGATGGCTTTCCAGTCTCTCATGCTCTGCCAGTGAGGAGAAACAAGAAAACATGAGGGAGCATGGCCAGGATGCCTGACCTGAACTAGCCAAAGGGATATTCCATACCACAGGACATCGTGCCCAGTATATAAACTGGGTGAAGTGGTCCAGGAGGGCTGACCACTTCCTGGGGACAGGCTGGGCATCGGTCAACAGGTGGTGAGCAGTTGTACTGGGCAGGGCAAAGTTTATTCCTTCATTTCACTCTCTCTTTATTTTTTATAATTATTGTTGTTATATTGTTATATATTCAGTTATTGAACTGTTCTTTTCTCAGCCCTTAGGTTTTTACCTTTTTTTGTGATTCTCCTCCCCATCCCACTGGGGAATGGGGGAAAGCAAGTGAGCAGCTTTGTGGTACTTAGTTGCCAGCTGAGCTTAAACCATCACAGCAATTTTCTGACAGAAAGTTACTGACACATTCCCAAACTCTTGCTTATGGAATTGACTTTTATTTCTCGTCTGAGATCCTTGGTGGAGAGAGAGTTCTAATAGGGTTGACATAAATGCTTTAATTCTTAGAAGAACATGTGTAATAGATTCCATGAAAATCACTGTTCTGGTTCATTTGGTTAAATACAGTAATAGAAACAAGGGAGAAGATGCAGAATGAATTATTTGACCTAATAGAGGGGCCTGATTACTGCTGTACAATGATGAGGTAATGAGTTTCACAGGCTTCCCATGGTGGCCTGATGCATGCGATGCTGGGCAGGAGCACACCGGTGTGTAAATCAGTTTGACCCTTTTGATCCCTGTGACCGTTTCAGTATGACATAGAGATCCAAAGGACCAGCTCGCACTAGCAAGGATGACAATTTCTCACTCTGGAAAATGTGCCAGCACCAATTTGTTATATTTAAATAAATACAAATGGAGTTTAGACTAACTCACTTCTTAGATATTATGTGCAGGTCTTGATGGGCAGAAACTAAGGTAATTGTTACTCAACTTGATCATCTTGTTGATTAAGTAAATGTAATTACACTGGTAAAGACAAATTATTGGATGGTCAGGACTGTTGTGATTAATATTTTGTTTACATGGTTTCACTGTAATTTATGAATGCCTTGGTGCTGCAGTAGGGCACTGCATACTTAAACACTCCAAAACTCAGTGATTTGTTCCCCAGGTCTGTCTGGCTTTAATGCAGCAATGATTTTACACTAATGGCTTCTTAACTACTCCAAACTGGGTAATAAGTTCACTTCTATACAAGTTAAATACTGCATTTTCATTTATATAAAATTTCATCATTTTATGATGGTTTATATTGGAATATTTAATGAAAATCAAATTTAAATATCTCTTTGCAAACATACAGAATTATGAATGAGAGAAATCAGGTGCTTCTAAAATAATAGTTGCTCAAATAGTGTTTTTCTTTTTTAACATCTGTGAAGAGTAGCAGAGCTACATCTAGGCTGACTGGAAGTCATGAATCATGAGTATCACAAAATTACCTAGAAAAATGGGAATTAGTTATTACTGGTCTTGGTGGGGGAGTCTCAGAGTGGTGCAGTGAGCACTCCTAGCTATGTGTGAGCAATTTAGTGGTTTGGAGGAGCTGAAAATTGTTCCTTATGGATTATTTATATGATTTTAGGATTATCAGTGACATGACATAAGAAGGAAAATAGGACATTTTAACAGGATTGTGTAAATCAACTATGAACATGCATTGACGAGTGAAGGTGACTATCTCCTAAACCTGTGTGTACTGTGGCTAGGGTGGATGTGTTACAGAAAATCAGAAGACCCAGTGATGGCAGGTTTGCATCCCAACAGTTTCTTTGCTAGGTTAGGTCAGAACTGTCAACCTTAGCTCCCTCTGAAACAAGAGCTCAATGAACCAAATTTTAGGAAAAATAACACAGATTTTCAGCCAAGATCTGTTTAAAAAGATTCATTGCACTTAACAGCTTGTGCATATTAATCTGTACAGTTTGGAAAGAACCAAATTCTCTCCTTTGTCAGAAGGCCAATATTTGGGCAGAGTTGAGTATGCTGAAATTGTGCCCAGAAGGCAAGGAAGCCCATGGGTGAAAGCTGCAGCAGCCAAGAAGCAGTGTAGCTTTGTTAGATTTGGTTTTTTGTAGGGGTATATTTTGTTACGTTCCTTTTTATTCCAGCTTTGTAATGAAATGTGTGCTGTTGTACTCTGCTAGAATAACTTTTTACCTGAAATATCAGAAGTGACCCCTGGGAATCTAGCAGGAGCTGGGCTTCTTCCCCCTAAGGAGCAGCAGATCTCCAGTGATGTATAGGATCGACTCATATTTTGGGGTTATTGAGAGTTACCTTCTCTCTGTGACAGGATTTGATTTAGTGTTGTAATGTGAGGTAAGGGGGTAGTGTAGAGAAACTTGCTTTGGCATCTGCAGATACTTTCCTGGAGAATAGCAGGCAATGGATAGATTTATCATTTGGGGAATACCCACTTGCACTGCATGTGATGAAGGGTTGTTGGTATTGCTTAGTAAGGCTTTTCTCTAAGAAATGCCTGTTCCTTCATCCCCACCCTAATTTTCCATGAGTCCTCTATATGCTTAAGTAAAAGGTTTTCTTCAGAAAGCTTTTTTTTTCCTTTTTTTCCTTTTTATGTGTCTGACAAGCAACTTCTAGAGAGAGTGTCCATTTCAGGTGCATTTATAGTTTGGCATGTGTGCCCCTGGATGAGTACAGGGAAGATGGAAAGAAGCTGTGTTTTGTGGTCTTGTTCTCTCTTGCCTTGAGTATTTCTATTTTTTGCATCTTAAAGAAGTGTCCTGGTTTGAGCAGTAGCATTCATTCTCCTTGGTAGCTGGTGCAACACAGTGTTTTGACTTTCGGTCTGGGAATGGTACTGATAGCAAGTATGTTTTTAGTTACTGCTCAAATGTTTGGTTTGTCCAAGGACTTTCTGAGCCTCATGCTCTGCTAGGGAGGAGGGGAGGCTGGGAGGAAGCAGAGGCAGAATACCTGACCCAGGCTGGCCAAAGAGGTATTCCATACCATAGCACGTCATGCCCAGGATGTAACCAAGAGTTACCCGGAAGGGCTGGGGCTCGGGGGGGGTTGGAGAGGTATCGGTCAGTGCTTGGTTGGGCAGAGTGGGGTGAGTTATGGGTCGGCGGCTGGTGAGCTATCGTATTCTTTTCACTTGTTATTTCCTTTATCATTATTATTAATAGTAGTAGTAGCAGTAGTGATTTATGGTATACCTTAGTTATTAAACCGTTCTTATCTCAACCCGTGGGGGCTACATTCTTTGGATTCTCCTTCCCAGCTCTCCGGCAGTTGGGGGAGTAAGGGGGGGAGTGAGTGCACAAGCTCTGTGCGGCTTAGTTTTAAACCACGACAGAAGCCAGAAAGAAACATGGGGAGTGAGATACATGATGGTTTGATTTGGCTTCCTGAAAAGCCACTTGTTACTTTGTCCTTGGCTGTCTCATTGTAAAAGGAAAACCCAGAGGGTTTTCTAGCAATATATCCTGGTGACCTTCTCATCAGACAGCCTGCTGGATATGTCTGGGATAATTTTCTTTGTAGCAGCTGGTATGGAGCTGTGTTTTGGATTTGTGCTTGAAACAATGTTGTAATTCAGCCATGTTTTCCTTATTACTGCTTCTGAGTGGTGCTTAGTTGCTGTCTGGAGTTAAAACACAGCCAGCAATGTCTAAATGCTACATCCTTGGTACTTTACCAAAGTGTTTTGCAAAGCTTCGTTCATTGTTACAGGCTTTACGTGGGTAAAAGCTCATCTTGGCACAGTTAAGCTGGAGGATTTATATGTAATTATAACTAATATTAACTCATCTGGAAGTTCTTTTTTAGCAATATGTGATTAAGATTAATAGATATACCATAAGTGGTACTCTGGCAGCCACCTGCAGTTGTTGAAAGGATGGTTTTTAAACTGGCCTTTTTGTGTAGCATGTCAGTAATGGGTGTTACGCTTTTCCCAAGCCTTTGCAGTGGGGATTTGTGTGACAACAAAATGGGATCAAGATACGGGGTGTTGTGTGACCACATTGGGCAGTGGGGTTGTCACACAGCTCTCTAACAGCTTGGAAATGCAGCCAGGTTCGTAAGATGTACTCTTTTTAGATCTACGTTTACTCCTAACAATAAACACTGTTCCAGTGGTACAGATGTAGTGAAGAAAACTGTTGTTTTAAATGGAGAAACTGGCAAAATGTGTGTGGGAAATTTTTTATGTCTAACTTGCTGTCATGTAGGTAGGAAAAATATTGTTGTGGGGGCCATGGTGCAACAGAATGTCTCTTGACTCTGCGTTAAACACTGATCTGGAACTGTGCAAACTGTTAAAGAATGGTATCCTAAAAATACAAGACATTTTATGCTTTGGAATGACTCTTCCAAATGGTATTAGAAAAGTAGTCCAGTGATAACATTACCCAACTCCTGATCCAAATGTTATTCCAAAATACTAAAGCTGTGGCTTCATGTGCAGCAGTAAAGGAACTTGGGATATGTTATCTTCTCTGCTGAGCCAGAGTGGCTGTCTGTGGGGCTGTGCAGTGAATCAAGCTAGGACCTGGTCCAGTGGAGCAGTTTTCTACCCTGTTCCCTGGACAAGCCTGTGGATCAGAAACCAACTTCCAGGGATAGGAGAAATTCTGGCATTTCTCTAATATTCATCTTCAACCCTCAGGTGATTGCTAAAATTTCCTTGGTCTGTTCTGTGGATAAGATACCTCTGTAAAATAGAAAGTAAGTTAACTCTTGTTTTTACACCACATGGTTTTTCACCTAGAATCAAGTGGTGTGTATGTTTGTGCCATTGCTGTCTTGGGAGATGTTGACCTTGATGCAGAACAACTGCATCAGACAGTGAATGGAGACATGGGAGGAAGGGAAAATGTGTAGCTATGTTCTGTCATCTGTAATACCAGGTTGTTAAGATATCATGTTAAAAAATCTAAAAGCCATTGTGTTTAAAATCACTGTCAGCATCCCAGCCCTAAAGGAGTTCCAAAGATGAGCTTGAGAACTCTATTAGGTATCAAAAGTTATGGCCCAGTGAAGACTGATTTACGTCATGTCATACATAATTTTCATTTCCCTCTGATATTCTGTAAGCAGTAGGATACCCCTCTTCCTTTGGAGACTCATCCCATCAGTTTCTGCCTTCCCATTCCCAGCTGACCCTTTCTTAGGTCACTGAAGCAATCAATGTCATTCAGCAGTTGGTACTGATTTATATTAACTTTTGAAGTTCAGCTCCTTTCCCAGATCTGGTTAAGGACCTGTTTGCCTACCCCTATAGGTAGCAGGCACTGGTGGTCAAACCTCTCCTTACCAGCATCCGCAAACAGCTGCTGACTGCCACTTTACCCATAGCACTATTTTAAAGCTATTTAGACCTTGCTGGTCTGTGCCTTGAGAGCTGAAAGGCTGCTGGATGTCTGTTGTGAGCTTGCAGTCTTGGTAGCTTTTATTTCTTTTCCCTCCAATTTGTAGTCTGAAGTGCTTTAAGTCCTGTCAAAGGAACAACACAGTGCCATTTATTCCAGTGTAAGTATGTATTATCACATGCAATGGTTATTTGTGCTTCCCTGACTTATCTGCACATCTAATATGCTGCATGTCACCTTAGAAAACTCGAGCTGTGTTGTGTGTTCAAGTTCTACAGGAGCAGCAAGCTGTCTCATCAGGCTGTTGTGAAATGTCTCATTTGTCTGAGCTATCTTGACTTTTAAAGTGATTTTTCTCAAGACTTGTGCATGGAGTAACACTTAAATCTACTGGTTTTCCTCCAGGCATGTCAGGTTATTGCTTCAGATATGTATGAACATAACAAGTTGCAACACTCCAATAGAAAAATGTGCTCTTACCAGCTGCCATATGCATTCTTGTACAGGTGATTCTGCAATTAGAAGCATAAACAACCCCTGATTATGACTTAAATAATTATTACTTAATTATGTTGAAAGTCTCCTGAATGACACACAGAAAATAGGTTAAAATCCCTTTTTTTGTCACTGCTGAAATTCAGTTTGTAATGTTAGCACCTTAATTGGGACTACTTTGCTTCGGACTTACTGCTGCAACTAAAGAATATGCAAATAAAGATGTCATGTTCTGTTACTGCTCCTGCAGTTTCTGAGGCTGTGATCTTGGGGCAGGTTGGTGGCGGCTTGTTTTGAGCTAGGCTATAATAATTACAGAGAGGATTATTCTAATACATGTCTCATAACTATGATTTGCCATTTCTTTTTTGTATGTTAATGCCAGTGGGTTTTGCTTTGTTTAGGCTGCTGGAGTTGGAAACATGCTTGGGAAGAAAAATCAACATAAATTTAGCTTATAATTTAATATACACCTTTCTAAGCACAAAGAGTTTGTGGTCTAGTAATGGCACAGCATTTTAACTCCTGAATGTTTAGCTCCATCTTTGGATGAAACAGCAGGAAGCATTAAAGCATAGAAGAGCAAGGACTTCCTGTTAATTTACCTGTGTGTTTGCTTGGTGGGGTGTGTTCTGGGGTTTTGAATAGTTTTTGATCTTTACTTGCTTAAGAGGTGTTTGTTTTCTTGCACTGCTGTGGATATCTGAACAAGGTTATTTTATTTCATTTTATAGGAAGAAAATGGCCCAAACTACTGCACCAGCAACATCCGTTCGTGATAAGAATTTCTCTGAAAGCAAAATGGTGATTACATTCCTCATGTCAGCACTGGAGTCAATGGTTAGTAGAGAAATTAAGCAGCTGCATCATTACTCTCTTGGCATGTGCAGGATTACACCACCACATTGCCTCCTCTGGGGAGCAGGAAAGGTGTAATTTCATATCTTGACCTTACTGTGTGCTGTCCAACCTGCTGTTAACTCTTCTCTTTGCTTGTGGAAAATCATGCTAACAGTCTTAGCAGTCATGTTTCTTGTTGTGATGTGGTTGTTTTAAAAATTATTATGTCATATAAACAGGAAATAATTGTTGATTGCTCAGGTAGAGTGTGGTTGAAAGGCAAGAATCTGTTCTAGTCTTTGCCTCCTGTAATACAGGGTGAATAAACGGTCTTGAGGCTAAAGCCTTGTCCTCAGCTGCTGTACCAATTCAACAAAACTTGTTCAGAAAAGACTTTTGTATTTAGTTGGCCTATCACCTGTTTTGTAGAAGTTATTTAATCATTGTGTTGTGGGGTTTAAGTTTGGCCCAGGGCTGTGAGTAGAAGTGCTTGTCTATTTCCATAAAGTTGAGGCACTGTCAAATATTCGTTTTTTTTTTTTTAATAATTTTCTTAAATGATAAGAACAAAAATTTCCTTTTTAGCAATGGAACTTGAACGGGATGGTTATAAGGTAATTGATTGCAAGCCTTTTTTTCCAGTGGCTATATTCAGTTCCTGAGGGTTTTGTGTCACTTTTTCCTCTTGTGCTGCAGTTGGTGGTGTTTTTATAGGTTGCAATAATCTCTGATCTGAGCTCCTAGGAGAAATTGAATTCTTGTGATCCCTTCTTGATGATCTCACTAATTTTCTTAGGATCTTTGGTCTCTCTCTGTGCCACAGGCTTCCTACTTCACTTCTTTGCCAGAAATTTCTCTCAGCAGAATGCATGTAGGTGTTCACAGGGAAGGTGCAATCCTTCTGCTCAAGAGGAATTCACCTGAGCCTGAGCACAGCAGGCAGGACGAGGCAGACTGCAGGCAGCTTTCCTGCTCACAACCACACCTTTCTGAACAAACATGATGTGTGATAAGCCTGCTGTGACTGAACAAACTCGCTCTGTTGAAAGTTGCAGTAAGACACTCAATATGATTATCTAACAGAGAAGTGATAATTTCACATGGATTGATGTCATAAATCACTTTAATTAAAACCGGTGCAATTTCTGAGTCTACACAAGGCCTTAATTTCCCTAATGCATCTACAATGCTTTTAAGATTCCTGATGAAAAGCACTTCAGATGTATAAATTATCCTTTGCTAATCGCTGATGTTATGTTACTCACAATACCTTCTGAAGGGTGGATGCTGGCAGCAGAAGTAGTAACTGTTTTACATGATACCACATACATTTCTATTAACTATACTCTTAACTATAGTAATAAAAGCTTTTGTTTTTCTTTTTATAGTGTAAAGAACTTGCCAAGTCCAAAGCAGAAGTTGCCTGTATTGCTGTATATGAAACAGATGTGTTTGTAGTTGGAACTGAGAAAGGAAGAGCCTTTGTCAATTCTAGGAAGGATTTTCAGAAGGATTTTGTTAAATACTGTAAGTTCCAATGTTGTGTTTTTATATTTCACAAGCTGTGTAATGTGTTTTGCATAATACTAACAACTTTTGGGAGCAAAGGTCTATATATCATGACTACATGCTATAATTATGTTGACTATAGCAAAACCAGCTGTTTAAGAACATAAAAATGATCAGTAACAGTGGTCTTGTTTGGAGTGCTATTTCAACTGTGGCTGAAAATGGTTATTTTTTTTTCCTTACATAATGTGAAAAACTAGTACAGAGAAATATTAGACTTACACCACATCCTGCATTTCCTAGTACATGTTAATTTTTCTTTGTAACTCCTCCTCTAAGTCTTGCACTGGCAAAGGTTGGATGTCATATTCAACAGGTAGTGGACTACTTCTGTCATCTCAGATGGGCCTGGTTCTTCAAATCCCTTCATGCCTTATTAAAGCAGATGCACATTTTTTGT
Source organism: Melopsittacus undulatus (assembly GCF_012275295.1). Taxonomy (NCBI): domain Eukaryota; kingdom Metazoa; phylum Chordata; class Aves; order Psittaciformes; family Psittaculidae; genus Melopsittacus; species Melopsittacus undulatus. The sequence continues at coordinate 4,677,580 of NC_047539.1, read as the reverse complement.
CAAGACATTTTTATGTAGCTTTTCTATATCACTGTTATTTACTAGACAGAAATATGTATGTATATCATAATGACTTAAAATTACATCTGCATTACACACATCTAGGGTGTGAGTTTTGTTTAATTTCTGTTTTATAGTGGAACTTACGGTTTCATAAACCATTATCTATTGAGTACAGGACAGTATTTTTAGGAGATAGGTTTCAAAGATTCAGTGACTTTGGTGGAGAATTGATGTGCTCACTTAGGAAAGTGATGTTGATGGACACTGCTCAATAATAAAATTTACCTGCATAGGGAAAGGAAGAAGATGCAGGTTCAAGAACAGAGTATGAGAGAAGAATCAGTCTGAGGAGAGAGGGGGGAGTTTGAGCAACAGCTGTAAAATATTCTGGTTTGACTAATTAAAAACTGCTTGGAAAGCAACTATGTTTAATATGTAATAGAAACATTTGCTTCTTAGAACGCTTTTGTTTCTAGCTAAAATTCTCCTGGTGGTTTTGTCTGGAGACCATTTGTTTCTGGTGAGGCTCTGGATTTTAGCTGCTGTCCTACGCACTTGGACAATGACTTCATGTATATTTACTCTAAGGAAAGACACCCCAATGTTGCATTGTAACAGATAATTGATATCAAAATGCAGAATTACAACCTGAGGCAGTGCTCCCATACTGGGATTCATGAAGACTGTTAGCTGAATTATGGGGGAAGTTCAGTTTTCCAACTCATCTCCTCTTTTTGCTTGTTATTATTCCTTAAAGGACTTCCCTGAGATCCTACATACTTTGTTTTATTGCCAGTACAGTGGTATTATGGGCCCTGATATACAGGAGACTGTATACTGGGTGCATCCATTGGTAAGGAGTCAGAAATAACTGGGATTTGGTGTTTAATCCAGGGAAGCAGGAAGTGCTGTTAGAATGAAACCTTTAAAAATCCAGCTGGGATATTGGCCTCTGGAACACGTAGTGCTGACAGTATGGAGAATTAGCTCTCCACTTGTGTGGGTCTCTTAATTTCTCTGTAAGTCTGAAAACAGAAGTGTAGCTACTAAGCATTCCTCTGGTTATGTTTGACTGTTATGACACATGGAAGCCAGCATGTGTCTCCAGTACTTACTTCCACTTTTCCCACAGCTCTTGCGTGTAATTGGAGTAAATATTAAGAGCTTTCTAGCATTTGGAGGGCTCAAGCTTCAAGTCTGCTGTTACTTTTAGTAAAGTATAATGTAGTGGGCTAAATTGGTGAAATGTACACATAAGGTTTATGAAGGAAGTAGCATCTATGCTTTCTAGCAGTATAGGGCAGCTAAAAATAACAGCAGCTCGTTGGCAACAGCACTGGGGTTTTGTTTCCTGTGGCTTTCATTCATGAGGATTTTTACCCTCATGGGTTTTCTAATGTTTAGTGCAAGGAAGGAAGAGTCCTGCACATATCTCATGTACCTTGTTACCCTAAGAAAATGCATTAAAACAAATTATAGCAATGTTTTGGGCTTTTTAAAAAAATACTAATATGGGTTGTGTAGTGAGTGTTGGAGAACCAGTCAATAGGCATTAATTATTTAAAATAGGGGCAGATATGTATTCTTCTGACCTGTGCTTAATGAAGAGGGCTGTGAGCTGTGTCTTACAATGAAATGGTATGTTTCAATAAAGGTAGCACTCTGTTGTATGTATAATGTGTAGCTTAAGTAACCTGCAGTGCCAGTTACTCTAAGCCTGTGTAAGTTTATATTGTACATAAAAGTGTATTCTTCCAGTGCCTGCTTATGTTCAAAATATGGACAAGCATGGATGCTTGTGCCCTGTAAGGAATCAAGATCATACACGTCTTGCTCTACCAGTGCCTCTTTGTTTTAGTTGCTGTTCCCTGCTGAAGTCTATTGTGTGGTCCTCAGTTCCTCTTGGATGGCCTCAGCAAGAGGAAGTGCCTCCTTGCTCTCTGGATTTCTGTGAAGTTATCAGCTGTCCTGAACAGGAGACCTGTTGCTGGCAGGTGTCTCAAAAATGCTGTTTGCTTCATATATTCATCTGCATCATCTTGGCAGTTTCCCTTGAGTTTCAGTTAAGGCTTGGTGTCAGCTCGGTGGAATTTATCCTAATTTGAATGGAATTGGAGGTGGTTTATAGCACAGACATAAACCCCAACCAAATGAGGCTTCATCATCTTTAGGCTGTATTTGACTGTCAGGTGAATATCAGAACAGCACTCCAAATTGCCTAATATGTTTTATCAAACGGGAAGAATCTTGTGAAATCAGAGTCTATACTTTTGTGATTGAAGCGTAAAGAATGTTAATATTCTCCATTGCATTGCTACAGGTGCAATTAGTTCTAGTACTGGCAATAAAAGTAATGCCAACAACAGGGCCAGATCCTTAAGGCAACTTAGGTACCTAAAAATCTAGAGCAAGGCTTCTGAAGGTCTTGCATCTTTCTCACATCGCCTCCACCTGCAGGCATCTAAATAGCTCATCAATCAGTGGGTTTGTCTTGAGCTGTGTTTTCTTTGTAGGTGACAGTATCAAAAAAACATGGTGTAGAAACACATGACTGAAGCATTTTTTCTTTTTAACCAAAGCTAAGTTAAGAGTATAGCATGTTGGTATAAACATAAATTTCAACATGCTGAAGCTCTGTTTGCATGTTGCTGCTTTCATCTTTTTCTAATGGATGAAGCTGATTACATGTTTGTGTATCGTCTGTGTACTTTCACAATAAGCAGTGCTGAACAGACTGTGGTATTTCAGGCCTGAGAGCATCATTCACAGATCGTGTATTTAGGAGGTGAGGGGTGGGAGTCAAGCTACAGTAGTGTGACTATTTTTATTAACTCAGTAGCTCTGGTTTAATTTTAGAATTGTGCTTAAAAATGTCTTTGATGCAATCTGCTGAGGTAGCCGCTGACACTGCAGCATGCTAGTTAGTGCCTGTGCTGTACTGCTGGTCTGGATGTAGTGTTTTTATGGTACTTTATTTGGATGTTCCAGTAATGATGGAAATAAGGTAGTAATACACTTGGTCTGCTTCTTTCTTCCTATTGTGATTACCTCTGTGTTCTGTATATTTTACTTGTCATGCCTGTAGGAATTCAGAAGCATTATCTAAATGGGGTGTTTAGCTTTTCAGCTCTAAAGCAGAATGTGTCAGACTTGAAACTGAGTAGACTGAATCTCCTGACCTGTATGGAAACAGCCTAATGCCTTTCCAGTATTACTCTTAATAACAGAGGGTGTTGGGGGTCTAACTGCTACTGATTGTGTCCTCATTGTAATATCTAAGTGACAGCCTTCATCATATTTGTCTCTGATTATCTGCTATACTTTTATAGTGAAAATACTATTCTATAACTAACTGACATCTTTTTGGTGTTGCCCAAAGGCAAACAAGGGATTTGTGTCGAATTCCTTGACACAGATACAGCTAGTTTAAAAATACCGCTTTTTGATGATGATCAATTGGAAACTGCTTTCCCACTGTCATTTACTTTGGCCCTAAACTAATCCATGGCCAGCTGATACTTTGGTGGCTTTTGCTGCTCCTGAAGCTACAGAATACTTTGGAAGAGAAAGAAGTCATTGAATTGTAGACCTAAATAGTAAGCACTCGTATAGATTCATGTCTGCCGTCACTAACGTTACTATTTTAAATACAAATGGAGGGCTGTATCTAATTCTTGCTTTAGGTTTGGTCTTCCAATGCACTTTGAAAGAGGTACAATTTATGAGGTGTGTAGCAGGAAAAAAGGATTTTTGGAATAGCAGCTTTTTAAAGCTGTGACTGTCAGGATGGTTTTCTGTTACCAAGCCAGAGCTGGTTTACATCTCTGTAACTCTTGATCTCTTTTTTCATACCAGATTTCCTTCCAGCTGTTTGGGAGCTGCCTCTTTGAAACAACCTCAGCTAAATTCTGTTTCGGTATCTGCTGGTAAAGGTTCTTCCCAGTCACTTTATGGGAACTAGCTCAGCTGTGGCGCTCAGTTATGTTCCTGAGTTTTCACCTCCCTTTTTTAGCAGATGACTTGGAATATCTTGTACTTTGCCATATTGCAAGGCCAGAAGAGATGGCTGCTGCTGGCTACACCGACTGTAGCCCATCACCTTTTTCAGACTAATTATGCTGGCAAACATGATGTTTAACAAGGTCTTAACTCCTGTGTTTGTCACTTGGGAGTTAAGACCTTGCCTCTCCTAGTGGAAGGGATCACATGAGTGGGTTCTGTGAGCCAGGTTGCATCATGCCTGTTCAGTGAGGTGTTAATGATTACCTGGCTGGCTCTGCCTGGGTTTAATTAAGCAACAATTTTATAACATTTTTGCTTGGGAGAGCTGTGGGCATGGCAACTTCTTGTGTATCTTCTTTCCTGTTCTGCAGCCCTCTGCGCACAGTGGTCTTCTGCAGTTGGGCCCAGACCCCTGTGCCACTGTAAAACCTTGCATTGTGAGTTGGTTCTGGGGGTCCCCATCTCCAAGGATGCTACAAAGATGCCTGGAGTGTACTGATTGCTAAAGTTTATGGGATATCTTTGTTTATAAGCATGAAGCTTCAGATGTTCTTCCTAGAAAGCTAGGACACATTGCTACATACATTGTGACTGCCCCCAGCACTCTGGGCTTCTGCTTTCACAGTCTCTTAAAGTATTTACACCGTACTCTGTTTATCGGAAGCACTAGTTCATATTTTGTATCTGTTTCTGCCCCACCTCTAGCTTTTGGTGGAGTTTTTCTGTTGTGGTTGTAACTGCTTGATAAAGTACCTGAGGTGTGTTCATTCTTGGCATTGCCAAAAGCTTTTTTGATTTAACATTTTGGTTTCAGTCGCTTTCTATTTTGTATTTGCAGGATGTATTTATGAATTAAAGCATCTAACCTTAAAGCTGTTAATTCCAAATAAATCACATGCATAGGAGTTGGTTCAAAGATAACATTCCTAGCACTTGCCCAGCTGTTGCAGTTACAAGTAATAAACCTAAAACCCAGAGCAATTATCCCTGTCTTGCTGTGAGAGCTGCTTCTTTGCCATTGCTGTCTCCATTTGTCCATTTTACCAGTCCTCTTCTGCCTGACCTTTTGAAATGAAAATAATGTAGGGTTTGAGCTGTCCCATGTTGCATTTCTCACATGTGTTCATTATTTATTTGTATGTATATATATGAATATTATGTATTTATATGTATTCTCAAATACATGGTTATTAACTGAACCCCACATTAACAGCCTAGATCTTCATTAAAGACTTGGAAATGTCTTTTACTCTACCTTGTGTCCTGCTATACTCATCCTTTGCTTTTCTACTGTTGTTCTTCTTCCTTTTCCCAAGTTCTCAAAATGAAAAGAAAGTTTCATTTTCAAAACCTCTGCTACACAGGTAGACACAGGTTATTTCTAAAGGGTTTTAGAAGGTCACTTTGTGCCTCTCCAGGGCGCTTCCTTTGCTCCCATCCTGTTAAGAGTGAGTTTAAAAAACTTTCTTAGGAAGCTCAGTCACATTTCAGTGGAGACCACCCATCTCGTCCCATCCAAGCTGAAAACAAACAGAAAATTACAGTAGATAGCTGATCTGTTTGAAATTCCCTGGTTTCTAAATTCCACCTCAGGTGATTTGCTTTTCTTGTGGTTTAAGTGATCCTTTGATAATCCTAAAATGATTTCTCTTTAATTTGGGGTTGTCCAATTTCCTGAACTGCAAAACTGGATGGCCTTAAAAAGCTCACAGATGAACTGGGTGGATGCATTGCAAAACAAAGCAAACAGCTTTTAGCAGCACACACGTGTACTTTCCCCCTTTCGTTGCTCATAGTTATTTTCACAGAGTAATTTTCCGTAAGCAGAAATGGTAAAATGCAGGTACATGAGTGGTGTCACAGAATAATGGTTGCCCTTAAGTTGCCTCTCAGACAGTCTGCGCTCTGAGGGAGCTTTATAATCCCTCTCATAATCCCTTTGTGGTTTTCTCCACCTGGGGGATTAAAAGCCAAACCACCTGGTTAACAACCTGTTGTTTTAACATGCCTTATGTACTGTGGCACTGACAGCTCTTCAGCTAAAGCAGTGTTGAGCTCCATCACCTTAAGGTACTGAATCCTACCAGCTTTTCTCTGTTGTTATTTGTGTAGCATCTCCTCTGCAACTGACATTTTGGAGGAAGTTTCACTCAAGTAAACTGTGTTTCTGCTAAAGCTTGATTTTTGTGTCTTACTCTTTGGTGACACACAGACAGTGCTGATTTTGTCAGTCGTTTGCCTCCTCCATGCATCAGCATTCCTCTCACCTCTGGTTGGGTCCTGTGAATACAGATGTGCTTTATGGACTATTTTAGTCTGCCAAAATAGTACTTAGGCCGTGCTTTAGAATACATGTTGTATAACACTGCTGATCTGTAACACTCTTTTAACATTTTATAAGGATAACAGCATCTATCTAAAGCAGGAAGCTATACTGTCTACCCATTGGGAGGTCAGGGTGTAGCTATCTAATTGCTGCCATCCAGGAGGAAAAAATGGCCAAGTTCAAATTTGATCATTTCAGGTATTTCCTTTTTTGTTCAGTCATAAGAATTTTTATAAGAGGACACTTTTACTTTAAAGCAGCCTATTCATTTTATAGTATATCCATTTTATAAGGATGGTGGTAGCTGGGAGATTCCTTTTCCAGCCAAGTGGTAGGCTGGGCTGTCAAACCCAGTCTGCTGCTGATCAGGACAGGTAAGAGGGAAGGGTGTTCTGAATAACCAAAACACCTGGATGATACAAGAAGGTAAGAGGCACTGAATCATATATGGACCCTTGAGTACAAAATGAGGATTGTTTTTAGGAGCTGGGTCATTTTTAACCATGCTGAATCTGGAATAGCTTTTGCAGAGTAACAGGACTAATCCTGCAGTATGCCTCAGCTGTATAGAAAGCTATTCTTTTATGATATAACCATTCCTTCCCCTTTCTGAGCTATTTACCTTGTAAATACAGCCCACATCCCTCTCTCCCAACAGGTCTTACTGCACATGTCCCAGGCATTCCCTCCCAAATATAGCCTGAATCCTGCTGGGTGCTCTAGTAGTTGTGGCAAGGGCTTGGGCAGAACCTGTAAGGTTTGTAATCTCCAGCAAGTGGAGATGTGGCCATTGATGCTGCCACAGGAGATGAATGGCTGCTGGGTCTGACCAGTTTTGCAGAGCTCTCCTAAATCTTACTGTGTTTGAGACTTAATCTTGTTTGTCAGAAATTCTGTCAAAAGTGGGAGAGATTAGGGAGGCGGATGCATGATGTGAGCTTAAGAAAATGGATTCAAAACATGTAATGAAACCCAATGACAAGAGTTAAGAAGGAAAATTTCAATGTCTTTTTGTCTAGTTCTCATTTTAATGGGAAGTGAGCAGTGTCATCATTTTTGGTTTGCTTATATTTAGAAAGTGTGGGTACACTTTTGAGAAGCTACAGTCAGTAAAGGCGTTTTCAATGAATCAGTCTCATAGGTGGACAAAAAACCCACCCAACAAGCAACATTGCATGTGGCTATGAATGGAAACTGATGTCTCTTATCCCCAAGTCTGCAGGCAAACTTTATAAGCTGTCATTAATTAAGGACCTGTGTTATAGGTATATAATAACATTCCAGTTTTGCAGTATTGTTTTTGTTATGGCAGGCCCTGTCAGATTGCAGAGGAAGCAAAAGTGTCAGGCCTGAAGAGCTGAATATTGTGTGGAGGTGGGATTCCTGTGCAGGAAGCAGACATGTGATTTGTAGAGGGAGAGAGAGATTCTTTTTTTAAGCAAAAAATCCCAGTTTTTAAGATTATAAATGTCTTTGGTAAAAACAGTTGTGTTTCAGCTCATTTCACAACTCATTTATAGTCAGTTGTTTAAACAGATGTTTGTTTTCTTGTGTTAGTGTAAAATGACAATACTGGCAGTGCAAATCAGTGTTTCAGATGTACTGCTGTGACTGCTCATGGTGAAATCATGACACAGATTCTGCACCAATCGTCCTCATGCACATAGGAACACAGATCTCCTATGCTTTTTCTTTCATATGTAGAATGTCTGTTGTTTTCCCCCATTTTTGCTGGGTGATTCACAGTAAATCTTGGCAAGAACTGAGTGGTAAGAAAGGAAGGCTGCCACCTGAAACGATCACTTCCATTTGCTTTTTAAATACTGAAAGTGTTGTTATTCCATCACTCTTTTGGCAATGACTTTTGCTCAGAGACTATAACAAGATCTAGGGCTGAAATCTCTGTTCTGTGTGCTGGTGTCTTGTTTACAACTTCTCCTATTCACTAATGAGATGTATTTGAAATGGCTTTTGAAAGGCAGGAGTTGTAACAAGTCAGATTGCTTCTCAGCTAAGTGCATACAGCATAAAGAAACCAGGATGTAACATAACATGCTGCAATAAGGCATCATGGATAGCACTGGAGAGTTATGGTACCCTCTATGCAGACATTTTAATTTTTTCCCTGGTGACTGTGTCAGTCCTACTTCTCTTGGAAGTGTTGCATTTTATTTATACTGAAATTAATAGTTTGCTACCTCTTCATGCCCCCAAAAAAATCCCTGCTTGGATGCGTCTTGTAATTCATCATTCTTACACCTCAGAGAGGTAGTTTAGATTGGATATAAGGAAGAAGTTCTTTACTGCTAGGGTGGTGAGGTACTGGAATGGGTTGCCCAGGGAGGTTATGAATGCTCCATCCCTGGCAGTGTTCAAGACCAGGTTGGATGAAGCCTTGGGTGGCATGGTTTAGTGTGAGGTGTCCCTGCCCATGGCAGGGGGGGTGGAACTGGATGATCTTAAGGTCCTTTCCAGCCCTAACTATTCTATGATTCTAAGTGCATTCGCTTCTAAGACAAGTGAATTCCTATGACTTTTTGGCAGGGATCTTGCCCTAGTGTCTATACTCTAAACTGGAAGGACTGGGTAATGGGAGGTTTATTAACTTACTTTATTCTCATCTTATTTTTATAACTAACTGCCAGGTGTTACAGAAGAGGAGAGGGCTGCAGAACTGCAGAACACAAAACCACCTATAAATAGACTGCCAGTGGATATTGTGGAATTCGAAGCTCTCACGAAGTCTGTGGAGGACTTTTTCTGCCTTTGCTATGGTGAGTGCTTCAGAGTCTTCTAAACAGATGTCCTGGATTTCTAACTTTTATGCCAGCTGGGAGGAAAGTACTGCATGACCTTAGTCTTCCAACTACAATGCTGTTAAGGTGGTAATTGTAACTTTTAGTACCCAATTCTAAAACATACCAATACATTGTGTAGTTTTTTTGGTGTGGTTTGCAGGGTGTGATGTGAAGGTATTTCACAGCTCATTTAGTTTCCTTTCAGGAAAGCCTCTATCATAGTGGGTTCCAGTGCATGTTAATGTGGCCAGTACTTGGTTTCCTGTAGAGATTTGCATCTACACCTTTCTTTTGCTCCAGACCTCTCAAAGTAAAAAGTTTTTTGAAGGTCTTATCCTTTTCCCACTTTGAACACTCTTGACCTCAGAACAATCTCTTTTTATTCTCTAGGTAAAGCTTTAGGAAAGTCAACGGTGGTACCTGTGCCATATGAGAAGATTCAGAGGGACCAGTCTGCTGTGGTAGTGCAGGGCCTGCCTAGAGGACTTCCATTTAAACATCCAGCAAATTATGATGTTTCAACCCTCAAATGGATTTTGGAACACAAGTCAAGGATCTCATTTATCATTAAAAGGTCATTTGCTCTATCTTGTGCTAATCTGTCCGTTCTGATTTTGTACTTAGTCCAACTAATGTTAGTTTTTAATGAAATATGTTGCAGCTTGTTTCTCTTAAACAGGAGCACTCTCTCATTAATGTTACACTGCCAAGTAAGTTATGATGTCTTTGCTAAAACTATGTGTTTTCTTTCTGTATTTCCACACAGGCCTTTCCTAGAGCCAAAGAAACACCTAGGTAAGTTACTACTTACTCAGACTAAACAGAAATCACAATTTTAGGTTAGATAGCAATATAGATACAAGATTTAGTTGTGTGGATAAAAGTGGCAAGCTATGCAGAAATTCTGGAATGTGAGATGCCTTCCTCATGGAACTATAACATTTTCCTTTATCTGTTTTGCCAGGAGCAATTAATTAGAGATAAATCTTATTCTATTGCATCCTTCATTCTTTTACTGAATTTGAATTTAATTGGATAGTATCCTAGGCAAAGAAGTGAACTGAGGAAGGACTGTATTGCATTTTTAGAAGATGCCAAGACTTTGCAATGTTCTATGTTCCTATACAGAGCTGATTTTGGCATTTATATCTCATTTTAAACATTGATCTGATATTCTGAAGTGGCTAGGTGGTGTAGTTCCTATGAGAGCCTCTAGATGAGAAAAACTGTGCTAGAGTGTTTTAAAATTACATAAAGATTCATTTCTAGCTTACAAGAAATCCCTGTTCCTTTCATGGGATCAGGTTGTTTACTTGCAAAATTTGTACATGTGAGAATTTGTTTTATGAAGAGGATGAAGGAATCTCAATAGGAATTTAATCAAAAAAGAAGAGTTTCACTGTCTCAGGAGACACAACCAGAAGCTGATGCTGGATTAGTAAAATTAGATATGTGTTGTCTGTGCCCAGTAAGAAGAATAGGGAGTAGGTAATCACAGGGAATCTGGTTATATTTCTATTAAAAATGCAGGACAGATTTTCAGTGGGTTAAATGACATTCTAATAGCATGAGCTGTCTGTGTCTAGTTGTAATTTAGGACTATGCCGAATCTCTGTTGAGCTACGTGTTTTACCACAGTTTAGGTGAAAGATTTTTTTACCTTTTTCCCCCAAATTTTCACCTGCCATCATGAAAAGGAGCAGGGAAAAGCATGATGAAATGTACATTTGAAGTAACTTTATAGTGGTGTTGCTTTATAGATTAATAAAGCAGTTTAACAAGATCCTTCCCTCATATCTGTGAATACAGAAAAGAAGCACATACGCTTGTGAAGTGTAATCAGGTTTTCACTTCATGAAATCAGTGTTGCATTTTCAATTTGTATTTAAGGTAAATGGAGTGCGGGGAATTCAATGATTGTCTTTTAACTTTCAGGAGCTGCTGTGACAGATCCTTCACAATCAGTTATACCTCCAGGTGGAAGGTGAATGTAAAATCATGGAGGTTTTTTGTATCAGCTATATATTTTGATACAGTTTCTTTCTCTTAATATGCTTTTTCTGTCCAGCTGACCTTTGGATAACTTCTGCTTGCCTGGGGTTATAAAAAAGCATGAATCTGTATTTTCTCTTTCCTTTGACCATTATTTGTGGGGAAACTGTTACAAATTAAACAGATGGCAAAGTTTCCCTTTGGTTTAATTAGCCCAGTGAGTGTTCTTAATTCACAGTCTGTCAGTGAGGGATAAGTTTGTCATGTTTTATGCTATGGCAGCAATGGGGAACAGATGTAATGTTGCTTCCTTCCTCTTCCTCAATAAAAGAAAAACAGTAAAATAATTTTTTTGTTAGCAAATGAGGAGATTATGTCTGAAATAAATCAAAAATTGGTTAATGTGAAAACAGGGATCAGTTTGTTCTGCTGCTGAGTTTGCTTCTCATTAAATGGTGAATGTCCTTTGAATATATGTCCCAGAAATGCAGGGATAGGACATTCATGGCAATTGCCTTGAGGTAAATCAGATAAGCCAAAATGCAGGATTTCTTACTTTTGTGTTCCCAGTTGGAAAAAGAATACCGGGAGATTGATTTTACTTGACAGCCTGTAAAGCTTGAGGAACTTCCCAGAAGGTTTTTAGTAATGTCAGTGTGCTTGGTTTGTGTATTTTTTAGTTTTACTCCTGTTAAAGTGAAGACAGAACCAAACGAGGACTCAGGTATGTTCAGCAATTTGCCCTTATATTCCAAAAAATGGTCAGTTTCTGTTCAGAAGGCTGAAGTTAAGCAAATATAGGAAGCTTTGAGAAAAAACCAGCAAAGAGCCATTGTTTGTGAGAAGGAAAAGCTTTTCTTTCCTTAAAATTGTCCACTTATCAGTTGGAGTTTTATCAAGTATTGAGCCTTGGCCAAATGTTTCCATTTCTAGAAGGGGGAGATCTGTAAAATTTTGTAGACTAAACCAATTTATCTGTGTAAATAGTTTAGTTTTAAGTGGAGAAGAAGGAAATCACAATTTTTATTTTGTTCTAATTCAAGATTACTTTGTCCCTAATGGGGAGATAAAAACTTGGTTTAGTTGTTAATATTACTAAAATGTTGAAAATGACAGAATTTCCTTTTTCTAGCTAAAAGGCAAATGAACAAATAAATAAGAGATGGCAAACCATGTTAGTTATTCTTAAGAGAAGCCCTAGCATTCCTAAGTTTCCTGCAGGTAAGACATGATCCTGCAGGCACTGTCATCCACAGTGGAGCAATACTTAAGTTTCTGCTTTGAGGCAAGGGTGTGAATAATCCCATTAAAGTCAATGAGACACAGGTGTGCTTTGAGATAAGCTGGTGACTTCCTTTTGTTGGGTCAGGCCACACTGCTCAGTGTTTTGTATAAGAATGAAGTTTTTATATTTAGCTCATTTCCTTGCTTCTTTGTGCTTCACAACTTTTAAACTTGTGGTTTGGGAATCCTTCATGGTTAACATGCTCAACATACACAAAGAGTTAACTTGAGCCTTCTGTCAAGGCAGTCCCAGACTCTTTCCAGTGCTGCTTCCAGGCATTTTAAGTAATTCTCCTTTTGTTGGAATGTTTTAAAAGTGTTTCAGGGAATGGTGTGAAGGCTCATGGAGGGGATGTTTCACTTGAAGGAAGCCAAGAGCAGTTGAGCACTTCTGGTGTTGCTCCATCAGCAGCACAGTTTGCAGGGTATATCCCAACTTGGCTGTGCAGAGGGGTGAGCAGGAGCTAGGTCTACAAGTACTGTTAGCACAAGTGATAAAATATGTCTGATCAGAGATAGCATTTGCAAGGATGCCTACTTTGTAGGGAAGCATTTAATCCTGAATCCCTTTGACAGTGACCAAATTGAAACATAATAAACCAGCAGGTCACTTTGTCACCATTGGTTTAGCTCAGCAGTTGTTTGGTGTCTCAGCACTTGATCTTTATTTTTCTTTTCTGTCTTTGAATAGAGACCAGCTAGGATCTTGGTGGGTGTTTTGTTCAGTTTTAAAGAATCTGATTATTATTAGTTTCCATATTTGATTCCTTTGTTGCTTCTACAGAAATTTCTCCGGAAATGTCAAAAGTAACAGTGAAGGAGGAACCAGATGATTCTGATTACTATCAATATAATATTCCAGGTAATGAAACAAGCTTTCATATGTGTTTATTTCATTAAAATGTTGGTCGTTTAAGTATTGCTGTCTGTGCCTCTCTTTTTATTTATTTTTGGTGATTAAACATATTTTGTCAGGATACATTTCCATGCTGGCTATCATTTAAGTTATTCTGAAGAATACCAAAAGAGCTGAAGTATAAGAGCATATCCATACGTGTGTGCTTGCTCTGAAGGAGAAGTTTCAGGAGTCTTTTCAACTGCTTGTGGTTTTTCAGTGACCTCTTTAAATAGGAAATAAACCATAATAACAATGCTGTGTAAAGCACTGATTGAATCTTGTATTTATTTTTAAAGTTTCAGTAGCTTTCATAGTGTATTTATCAGTCTTCTTGAATGGAATGACCAATATGTGTTAAAATTATTGAAAGCTTTATCTAGGCAAATCATAACATTCATGAGGCTCATGACTGGGAGCTCTGTGTATGCTTTAAGGTGTCCCTTAGTTACTTTTCTTCATCTCTACATATCCAGTTAATACTGCATGGTAGCCTCAAGTAGGAGTGGGAAAAGAAATGTTTATTTCTGTAGGTTGATATGAACAATAATTAAGAAGTCATGATTATAAATGGCAATATAAAATAACTAGAACCTTAAGTTTATTATTTCAGCCTATTTGCAGTTGTCATTAGGTTAATTAAGCAATGCAAAAGAACACAGGCAAGCTGCCATGCACCTCTGAAGGATGGCTGCATTTTCAGCAGTGAAGTGCAAAACTGCACATCTTTTCATTTTGTGATATTCTGTATTATTGAGATAACGTTTTTGCACATGTTAAGGCACAAAGATCCTTGAAACTATTTTCTAATGTGCTTTGATAACTAACTACAGGACTGTATAATCAGTATTCTTGTACTGGCACATCTCAAGTAGTGCACGAGCACTGTTTAGGGAGATCTTCATACAGCACAACAAAATGCCACCACTCAAGTTCAGAAACAGAAGGTGAATGGCATTAAGATTATCTTCTTGTGGAGGCTCAGAGGATGAGGGTGCTTACAGGCATGATATGAGGTAACAAAAATAGATGTTTTTGGAGACAGCCCAAACATTGCTCCTTCCAAACTCAGGTCTTGTCATCTTTTTGCTTTTTGGCCCCTTGTGGCTTTCCATTTCATGCATAAAAACAGTGAATTTGGCCAACAGCCCACAGTGGAATCCAATGCTATTTGAAAAGAGTCTCCCCTGAAATTTGGGAGGGGGGGGACAGATTTTTTTCTTGGCTTTGCAGAACTCTACATCTTCTGATTGGTGAAGAGCAGTATGTATATCTTTGAGATAAAATGGTGCTCTCTTAATAACTCCTTTTCTCCTCGTAACTTGCATGACTTAAATGAGACAAAACTGAGTATGTTGGTAGAAGTGACGGGATGCTATGAGCTTAAAAGAGATGTCAAGTCAAGCTGCCTTCCCTGGAGTAAAGCAGCTTCCCCTTCATTTCTTCAAGTTGCTGCCACTCAGATTCAAGCTAAAGGTTGTACAGCTATAAATTTAAGAGCATATAGGGGTTTGTGTGTGCACGATGGTGCTGTGCAGAGAAGTTAACCTTAGAAAAGTATAGCTATCCTTGGGAACGACACAGTCTGCCCAAGCATTGCCTTTGTAAAGATGTACTGAAAAATAAGGAAAATGGCTAGGGTCATAGTTCTTACTAAGAATACTCTCCAGCAAAAGCTTATCGATTTATGAGAAGAAACAACTGTTAGAGAGCAGCAATCTGCTTGGGGCTTCCAGGAGAAAATGATCTACTGATGAAATTTCAGTTATTGTTCCTCTCTGAGCTTTTGCTTCCTCTCACAAGTCTGAAATGCTGACCAAAGTACTCTGCCTGGGTGGCACACAGAATTCTCCTGTTAATCAAAGGGGGAAAATTATACCTGTAGGTGGATGTTCTTTTAAGCTCTTATTATCTTGTGGTAGGTTGCACCATTCAGGTGTCACCATGAGTTAATACTGAATTACTAAATGTAGGAATGTTTTAGTAGTGCACAGTAAGACTTAGGAATAGGGACTTTAGCCATCAAAAACTTCATGTGGTTGTTTTGACAGAGTATTAGGGCAGCTTTCCACCAGTGGGCACTAATACTTGTAGTGGCAGTGGGTGTTTTTTTCCAGTATCTTGGGTAATTGTGAAGGTCACTGCAGTGTTAAATGTTTTGTCTGACACCAAAGACAGCCTGTTCTGGAAGAAAGGCCCAGATTTTGACTGTTAACTACAGGAAAAGGGCTGTTGAGGAAAAGGACTGAGTAGAGATCTGCAGGACTAAATAATGCATATTGGAGCATTCCAGCTATCACAGTTAATACTCCTGCATATACCTTATCTGTAAGTACCAGTTACAGCTTTTATGAAAAGAAACATCAGTTAAAATGCTGTTTTAGGTTTTGAAATGTGGTTTAGACCTTGAACTGTGGTATGTACTTTTAGATTAAGCATATTACTATGCTGTAGGAATAGATCTGTTTCCATGGCTATTGCAGAGGGATAGCGTTCATGTGTTCTGCCAGAGCTTCAGACCAGCTGGGTGTGTGCAAGGCCTGATCCTAAAGCCAATACAGGGCATGTGTTCTGTACTGGTTAATGCAAGTACATCCTCATGCCTATAAATCCTCCTAGCTTCTCTACCAGCTTCCTTGCAGTCAGGGGGCTGTTCAGCTGATGCATAAATGTATTGTAAAGTTACAGACATGAATTTTGGCTTCTTATTAAAAGGCTGCCCGTAAGACCCAGGCTATCCTGAAGAGTTTTAATGGAAAAAGAATGAGGTCAAAATACCAGTGCCAGAATGAGAACAGCTCTGAATCAATTAACAGAATAGAATTAAGAGCTATATTTATTTCTTTTCCCCACCAGCTCCCAATTTACAGAGTAGCAGGAATACATTAAGAAAATGTCTTGGGGATATGTGCCACCTTCAGTCCTCTTCATCAGCACAGAGTAAAGGAAGGCTTTTTGGAGACAGCCCAAGTAGAATGGAGTAATATGCTAAGGACCAAACATGTCCTGAAAGAGGCAGGTTATCTTGTGAGTTTTGTGGATGCAAGTCTTCAGTTACCACTGATGCCTTGAAGTTAAATCCAAGAAGAAGAGGAAGCAGAAGGAAAAAGGCTGTAAACACTGTGTCCTGTGAATTGTGCCTGGTTCAGCTTATAAACCACAGTATAATCAACTGACTGATTTAGCTTACAAACTTAGAAGTGAGTAAAAAATGCCTAACATCTCTTTAAGACACCATGTGGTTGAACAGTTCAATTGGGTTTGGAATTTCTGGAAATGTTAGGCAGTTAAAATCTAGGACATTCATCCAAAACCAAATGAGATTGAAAATATCTTCTGCTGGGGAAAAGAAGACCAAAATGGGAATGTAAACTGTGTTTTTATTCTCTCTCTGGAACACTGAAAGTCATGAATGTCTTTTAGTATGTCTCTTAACAACAAAATACTTCTCCTTTGGAGACATCCCAGAATACTAGAAGTAATATCCATTTTCATGGGTTTAAAACTGTAAAGCTGGCAGTACTCTCACCACTATAGTGTAAAACTTGGCATGTAGATACTATCTTAAACCAAGAAATTCCAGAGAATATATCAAGATGACAAGAAAGCACAGTGTTGTGCTTCCTAAAGGTGTTCTGATATTATTCTGATAATTACATATTGTTCATAACGTTACCATCTGTGTAGCCAAAACCGAAGACCTAAGGAGTAGGCATTGCTAATCCATGAGATGATAAACCCAGATTCCTTCTGCCGAGTGGCCACAGGTATGACTCTGTGGACATAATCCATTAGAAACTGAGGATGTGAGATTTGAACTCAGTGTAAGTAAATAGTTTGTGGTGGGTAAGCAGAAGGAATAGCTGACACTGTCAAGGGACTGGCATCTATTCTTTAAGGGGATTGTTAGAATGTGAAAAATTACATGTTTATAACAGGCATTTCCGAAGTTTACAATTTCTGGCAATAACTATCTTCTACAAAGGTTTCACTGCAGTGCAGAATCCCAGCCCAGCTGCATGATTTAGGTGCAGTGGTCTGTCAGTTATCTGTATGCTCATGGATGACCATATTTTAGTGTGTTACAGAATTTCTCAGTGCCTGTGTTGTGTGGTGAAGTTGTCTATTAATAGGAGTGTACTGAGTGCTTTCACTGATAGAAGGGGATATTGCTTACCTCTGTCTAGGGATCTTAAGTTCAAACTCTAAGATGTAACCATACTGCAAGATTTTACTTCTAGTGTGTCCTGTGGTTTTAGTAATTAAATCTCCTACCTTTGTGTCCATCCTGCCTACTGCAGTGGAATTAAGTTCTTTTTCTTAAGTTTTTTGGATTTGGGTTTTTTTTTTCTTTTCTTTTTTTTTGTGACTTCCTCATACTTTTATTCCTAGCTGGAACTTCTTTTGATCTGGTTACCCCTGTAATGGATTTTTTGCTTTTCTTAATTATGTGATGTATGTGTATCTGCCTGTTACATGCATGAATGCAGTGAAGTGGAAATGTATCTGCTTTTGTCAGTATCTCCCAGTGGTAGGAGTATCAGAGTTCTTTTAAATTGAATTTTCTAGTCTTTACTAAATGAAGGTAGCAGAATATATTTACACTATTTAATTTCTGAAACAATTTTTTCATACTGGTTTTTCCTCTGTCAAATCTTCATAATATGAATAAAAAAGCTTCAAGTTTCATCAAATAATTCATGTGGATCACTTTGGAAAAATCAGATGGATTTACTATATGTACCGTAGTTTTATTGTCGTTAAAGATGTAGGGGTTGAATTCTCTGTGCTTAATCCCAAGGGCTGCAAGCCTAGTAACTTAACTGGAGAAATTACTTAACCTAGTAATCCTTAACTAGAGAAATCTAGTTTGGATGTGTCAAAGACTCCTATTTTTCCTTTATTCGTGTCGCAGCATGCGTGAGGCATGATGATAATGCAATAGAGACAATACCTCAGAATATGTAGGTAAACCAACCCTGACAGCATTTCTGAATTAAGGAACAAATATAAAAATGTGCTTCTAATGGGATGCATGCTTCTGTGTGTCAGTGTGTTATGAATGATAGTAATTGCATGTTCACAAGAGTTCCTAGGAAATTACATACCCAGCTGGCTCCATGCATTGAATTTGCTTATTTAGATAAAAGCAAACTGGCTCCACAGGGATATTTTTCCAGCACACACAGGTACGCGCTGTTCTATTCCCACATGCCCATAACTATTGCAGGTCACTCTATTTGGATAAGAATCTCTTCTCATGTGGTCTAGAGCAGTACCATTGCCTCTGCCTTCTGACCTGCTCCTTTTCTTCCTCCTGATTTTCCCTGTCTTTGGACTATGATTTGTGCCAGTACCACTCTTCCTGGAGCAATGTTTTGAACCAAATCAGGGAGCTTCTCTGAATTGAACGGGCAGATAGGACAAAAATCCAAGCACCCCCAGCAAGGAGAAAGGGGCAGATTAAAGCAGCATTTACTGAAAGAAATTAATGGAAAACAAAGATCTTTGTATAGGTTGCTCACTTGAAATCCTGTTAATTCAAAATCCCTTTGAAAATCTGAGTAATCAAATTAGGCAGGACTATCTCAAACCAGTGTGTTGTAACCATCTAATAGTAATTTTCTTTATCCCCTAAATATTAATTATTCTTGAATAACTTGTAATACTGTCTATGTTTTCAGTTGGTTGAAATGCTTATGAAGGGTGATTGTGACAGTATTTTCTGGGTTACCATGCATATGAAATAGATTTTAAAATATTTCACTTGCCTTATTAGTTAACAATAGCTTTCCTATTGTGAAGCTATTCATATTCATTGCTGATACACTTACAGATCTACCTATGAAGAGCTGTAATTTCTGGGGAGCTATGTGATCTTCTGCAGATTACTTTTGCAAATGAGCACGGAAGTGGTTTGATTTACAGCATACAACTTGTCCAAATCCTTCAGTTCCACCTAGTTGTAACATGACATTCCCATGTGCCACACACAGGTTAGGTTTATATACCTGTGCTATTTTTGTGGTGTAGAATGATCCCCTGCTCAGTGTGAAGCCATTTGTGCTGTAAGCAATTCACTTTCAGTGTAACTTCAGGAGCACTGCGGCATTAAGCAGTAGGATTTTAGGGTGTTAATTTAATCTTTTAAGTGTTGTTTCTGTGCTGCTTCCTGCAACAGCCTCTTGAAAGCAGTTGGTATATAGCCTTCAAAAGAGCTGCTTTGATGAAAAGCAAACAACTGTGAAGTGTCTGAAATGATTTTAATCTCTCTGAATTTGTCTATTTAATGTAGGTAGACATTTTAGAGTCAAAAAGAGCTCCCTAGGAGTTCAAATTTTAACAAACAGGTAAAGATTTAGCTGATTAAAAATCATTGGAAAAGGGCAGAACCATCAACATTTCATGTTCTAAATAAGTTTATTAACACCAGAATATTTTAAAACCTGCTGTGCTGCATGAGTCTCTTGACTGTTCAGTAGTCAAGCAATGCACACCTCTGCAATTACCTCCTCAAGATGCTTATTTTGTTAAACTGGGTAAGTAGGATTTATAGACTTCTAACATTTCACACAGTCTTTCCAAAGTTTAACATTACAGAAAGTATGAAACAAGTATGTGATATATTTGGTGTTACTTGGCAAATTCCTTCATGGACTGGAAAAGTGTGTTTGATGTGAGATGCTCTCTTTGTTCCCAAGCAGGCCCTTCGGAAACATCAGAGATGAATGAAACAAATGTTCTTGCAAAAAGTTGTACAGGTAGATCTTTTAATTGTATTTTTCTCATATCTGTGTTGGAAATTGAATGTGTGTTTCACTTTTCAGGGATCTCCTTCCTTTATTTAAAGTAAGAGTTAGGGTGTTGGAGCTTAAACTTCAACAGAAAGGAAAATTTTGTTGTCTTAATTTTTGGGTGCCCCAGCAGGGACACGTGCAGAAAGGGAATCTCATGTCTTTCCTTTTTAAATTGGAAAAGAAACATCAGGTTGATCACTCTAAAATGCTAGTAGTTTGTGTGGAATATATTTGTCAAGAAGTTCAGCCTGTTTCATAAGTGATTATAAGGTTTAATAAACCTCTGCTTACATATTATGACTACAACTTGATCATTTCATTCAGCTGTGTGTGACATGAACAGGCACATTCAGAAGTACATGGAAAGTCTGTGTTTAGGGAAAGAGTTCCTTACTGGATCTGAACAGTAGCTTAAATAAATTTGCCCCCAAATTGTACATTTATTTTAGCTTCTTACAGTTTGCATTAAAAATACCTGTTTGCCCATTTGCAAACACTAGAAAATACTGATTTGTATTTCAGCCTGTGAATGTCTTTATGAAGTCAGAGTGCTCCTGCTCTTAAGAAGTCTTAAGATTTAGAAATTGTGCCTTCTGTATTTTACCTATGTGGACATTATAGTTCTGGATTTTTTGCTTATGAAAACCCTTATTTTGAGTAGTCAATGTTAAAAGTTCCTTTTTTATTTTCATTATGGCATGTTTTGTACTTTCTATTTGTCTAAAGGAAGCCACCAGGGTTCCAATTGCAGAGAAGGAACAGATGTGGAAATACCAGTAGAAGGTTAGAGATACAAAATATTTATTCATGGGAATAAATTAACATCATTGGATGTTTTTTTACAGAAATATTTGAAAAGATGGCACCTTAAAGTTGTACATCTCCAAGTGTTCTCTTTCCCCATTTCCACAAGGTTGGCTTTGGGTTTTTTTGTTTTGTTTTGCTTTTCATCTCCCAAATCATGCCACTATGCAGCTTATTATAAACAAGTTGTGATGGGATTTCTCATTCTTTTAAATCATAAATTGTGAGGTGCTTGTCACCCAGCATTTAGTGTTTTGACATGTTGAAAGAACATCATTCTGCAGTTAGTTTCATTCTAAGCACCTGACTTTCAAACCTGAGTCATGAGTATTTAAGGCCAAGTTATGCTAGCAGCAATACTCATTCTTGCAAATCCCATTAGTTTTGCTTTGAAGGTAAATATCACCATAGTTAAGGGTACCATTACATGAGATTTAAAAGCATTTCTCTTGGTAAAGAAGAATAAAGTTCTTTGCTCTTGCTGAACTCTACTTATTTGAGGAAAAAATAAGCTAGGTACTTTGTTTTTCTAAGTACAGTGCCATGAGCTTTATGCCTCCCTGTGAAGAGAGCTTGAGGAAAGGGAAGCGTCTTACCAAATAACCGAGACTCTGACTTTGCTTTGATTTTGACTACATAGAACTTTACAGCTACAGTTTAGTGCCAGAATATAGTTTTGTTACGCACCCCTTTCTCAAATCCTTTTTCTTTGCAAGTTCCTGTAAGAGATGTGCTGAAAGTTGCCCTGGTTTTCTGAATAGACTAAACCTGCTGTT
The DNA here is from genome assembly GCF_012275295.1 of Melopsittacus undulatus. Classification (NCBI taxonomy): domain Eukaryota; kingdom Metazoa; phylum Chordata; class Aves; order Psittaciformes; family Psittaculidae; genus Melopsittacus; species Melopsittacus undulatus. The sequence goes on along the minus strand of NC_047539.1, from coordinate 4,655,903 downwards.
TATGAAGGCTAGTATTTATGAAAAAGTTTAAAAACCAAACACCTCACTTTAGTGTTTACACCATTTGGGTTAGTATGACTTGAGAAGAAATGTCTCATCTGGGAGTTTTCTTCCAGAGCTTTGTTGCCATCTGCTTTGATATATTGACACATTTCTCTTAATTATGACTGTTTTTAAGGGATTTGTTACAGTAGACTAGATGAATGATTTCATAGAAATGAAATAGTCATTTGCCAGTCTTTGTGGCTGTTCCCGAATTTCCAGAAGTTGTATTTCAAGGGTTTTTTTCATACTTTTCTGATGCTCTCAAAAATTGTACCAAGTAATCAGTTGATGTGATAGTCATTTTTATGACCATACTTTCCATTCGTATCTACGAAAAGACCATTGCCTCCTAATTCTTTCCTTTTGTTGTGCTTCTGCTTTGCTAGTTATCCACCCTGCACTCACTCCTGGCTCCCAAAGTGATCTCATACTTCCAGCTTACAGGGATGTGAAAGAATAAATTCATCAAAATGCACAAGCACAGCATCACTCTGCTAGGATAATTTAAACAGATACCTTCATACACTGCTACTTAGTTGTGAAATAGTTTCCAATACAATTAGCTTATTTTTTTCCAAACTTCACTACTGTTAAGTGCAAATTGCTCTTTCTCCCACACAGCATTGATAGGGCTAATCCTGTTTGTTAGTGCAGACTGCCCCAGTGAACACATTGTGATTATGAATTTCCCTCTTGTTTTTCACTGTTGGTCTCGCAGCCTGTTATGGGAATCATTATAGTGCAACAACTACTCATTAGTATAAATGGTAAAGAAATATACCTTCTGTAAGGGCATGCAGCCTTTGCTTATATTTTCAGGAAGCCTTGATAACGAAGAGAAAAATATCTATAATTGTATTAAGCCAAGAATAAGGAATTTCCTACTGTCATTAACACCAACTCTGCCGTGCTGCACATGCAGTTTAGCAAGTATAATCTCCACGTCCTTACCATTGTCTAGAATTGCTTAAAAGCTTGTAGTAGAATATCTTTGCTCCTGTTTTTGTTGCACGTTGTGAATGCCAGGGGTTTCTTTGACAAGTGCTAGTTTAAATACAGAATCACGGAGGGTTGGGTTAAAAATCTTTTCTGTGTCCATCATTCGGTGATCCTGTTTTCCCCCCCTTTAGATTCCTCCCCGCAAGTCCCTTCAGAAACAAGTCAGAGCCCTGAGGTCGAGGTCACCATTGAAGGTTAGTTCTCCAGTTCATTGATTTCAGTCCATTGAGCATTTTTATGTCCAAAAAATGTTCTAAAATGCCTGCATTACTTGGCACATATAAACAGGATAATGTGTCAGTGTTGACTGCAGTTTGCATTGTGCCATGCTTGGTAAACTTATCCAGTCCAGAAGTTTTATAAAACCACAATATACTGAAGCATACTGGATTTACAGGGCTGGTACTGAAATGCGTGACAGAGATCTGCATCTTGCATGTACATTTCAAGCACTGGTAATGAAGAATACTCATTATTTAACATCCATTAATTTAGATTTTAAAAAGATGTTACAACATCCATTCTGAAGAACATGCTGCTTTATAAGCATGCTGTAGTTATGCAAAATTTCTAGTTAACACTAGCTTCTGGGAAGAGTTGTACCAAACTAGAAATGGTGTTACAAGTGGTGTAAGTGAAGCTTCAATTTATTTGTCTAATATTGATAAATACAAGATAAACTTTCTCCATACTTTCTCATCTAAATGGCACTAAAGCCACTAACCAGCATCCATGTTGTTCTCACACTAGGATGTTGGTTAAACGTCAGCTGTATTTCTTGTGCTTGTGAATTACATGTCCTGTAACTGCTTTAAAACACTTCTGAGATAGGCTTTTGCAATGCTTGCTTCTGGAATGGGTAAGATTAAGACCAACAAATTAGCAATTGGGCAATACATTTTAGGACAAAGTTGACACTTTGGCATTGGTTTCAGCTTTTTATAAGGATACTTCCAACTGGGTGAAAAAATGTAGTCTGTGTCTACATACTTTATTTCTTGATGTCTTTTGCTGTTGTGTAGTCATTTTATGATCATGTGATGTCCAGTGGTGTTTCAGAACATCCTATTGTCTTCCCTGGGAAAGACAGAAGCAGCTTTGCTTTTTGCTATTCCATGCTTTGCTCTGGCTCTCTTAATCAAGTTGTTCCTACTCAGGCCAATAGCTTTCTAAAATTAATCAGATGAGTAATTCATTGCAGAGTTGATGCCCTGGTAGAAGTACAGTTCAATACTTGCATTAGAACACTGAAATTCAAAGTAGTTCCAACCTTGCGTGTGAGTTCTCTGGACATTAAAGCGAAGATATTTTTATGTTTCTTTAAGATGATGATGATGATGACTACTTGCCCCCTAACAAGAGACCAAAGAGCGCTGAGTCACCTAATGAAGCTGGGAGAAGAAAAGTGAAAGAGTTCAATTTTGGTAAGATAAGAATTAAAGATTATTTTGTTTCTTTTATTTTATAAGAAGGTATTAAACAATTTCATACTGCAGAGTGAGACACATCAGTGCCAATACTCATTTAAGACTCTAAGGCTCTTTGCAGATGTATTGCAGCAGTACCATCATCATCCTAGGCTATCTCTGTTTCTCATTATTCAAAGTAACCATCTAAATAGGCACTGCAAGTAATTTAATAAAATAAGCCATTATTTTTGTTTGCTGATTTATTTTTTTTTGGACAAAAAGATAAGACTGAATTCACTAGTGCACTGAATCAAGGCATACTAGAGGTCAGGAACCTGTCTAGCTGCTCTTTAATACATCCTGTGAACAAGATGTGTTGAGGGAGCCAGATTTGGGAAGGTAACCAAATGACTGGTGTGATGAGTAGCCTGCCTCAATGCCTGTGGACACACAAAGTTGGAGTCTTTCTGATAGTGTTCTTTCATGATAGCTTCTGTAAAGTTCTCATTGCAGAAATGCATCCACACACTGTAGTTATTCTGGTTAAAGACAGTTCCCATGGGATTTGTTGCAGTGTGTACCTCTCCTTTGTTTCTTGATTTGCTTTGGTTTCTGGGCAGATAGCCCGTGAATCTATGTACTTCTGCAAGGTTCTGCACAATCAAGGATATGTCCTTTGGCACAGTGTTTGAGATGTTTATTAGGAATGCTGGGTTTGACTTCAATTGGAAAAGTCCCCATGGAACCTTTTCTGACATCTGTTTTGTGTGAAACATGTTATTTCACATTAATTCAACTGAAAATGAATAAAACGTTGTTCAGAGCTCTATTCTCTAAAGATCATTACTAGTAATAGGCAATTCCAGATGTAGCATTAGCCATTTTTGGTTGGGTCAGGAAAACATAATGGCAACATTAGCAGAGAAGATTGAGCAGTTAATACTGCAGAAGCTTTTTCAAGAACTCTTTTCCCTTATTAGAAAACAGCATCTAAGCTTGGCAGGCAAGCTTGAAGGGAATAAACAGTGGAGAGCAAAGAGATATGAAGAGCAAAGGTAATTATTTAAGATGATAAAAATTTGAGTTGAGCTTGCAGTGTTAAGGCTCCAGTTAAAGAACATCTCACAACTTACCTGCTCCCTGTTCCTTCTGAATTCATGTGGTAGATAATCTCTCTGGGCTTTTTTCCAGGAAAACTTTGCTCTTAGCCACCTGCTGTGCTGTCAGATCACAGTTGTTTGTAGCTCCCAGGATTTACAGGCATCCTGGGCTTCCTAAATTGTATTGAGGTTATTGCCCTTCATCACTGTTGGAGTTCACCTACAAGAAAGTGGTATTTCATTGTGGTGTTGCAAGTTCTGGTTAAAGCAAAATGGATTTGAGAAGCTATGGAGAAACAAACTTCATTTATTGTAGAGTAAAAAAGAGCATCTGTTGACAGTTGCAGTGTTGCTGTTTGGACATTTCTTAAGACCCCACACTTATGTCTAATAAGGTCTAGTATTGGATAATTGTACAGGAGAAAGAAGGTGTTTAATTCTATCATGAATAGCTGTAAAATGACAAAGACACATGCACCCAGAAGAGTAAAAAGGACAGTGAAGATGCTTGTGATATAAATCTGTCTCATCTGATAAGGACTTGAAGTATTTACATAACATTGATGAGATCCAGGTGTTCAATAGCTTTGAGTTGGAGACACTTCCTGTATGTCTTGATTGAGTCAGAGATCAGGTACCCCACGTGGCCTGAGAAACTCTGAAAGATGTGCTGTGCTTTTTGTTTCATGGAAACAGGAGAACAAAGTGGAAAACGAAATTATTGCAACTCAGGGGAAGAATGAAAATTGGTGAAATACTTGATAGAAATTCATCATCTTTGGAAGGGATTTCCAAAATATTTCTGAACCAACTATTTAAGGTTAAAAATATCTTTGCTGGAAGGAACTGACTTTGTCAGTAAAAATCTCTTCTGGCAGTGGTTTTTGCTTTCTATTGAAAGCTCAGAAGCTTTGTTGTGTCTTGCAGTTGTAGAATCTTAGAATCATAGAATGGTTTGGGTTGGAAAAGGCCTTAAGATTATCTTGTTCCAACCCCCCTGCCATGGGCAGGGCACATCACCCTAGAGCATGTTGCCCAAGGGTCTGTCCAGCCTGGCCTTGAACACTGCCAGGGATGGAGCATTCACCACTTCTTTGGGCAACCCATTCCAGTGCCTCACCACCCCCACAGTAAAGAACTTCTTCCTTGTATCTAACCTAACCTTCCCCTGTTTAAGTTTGAACCTCTTACCCCTACACCCCTATCACTCCAGTCCCTGATGAAGAGTTCCTCTTCAGCATCCTTGTAGGCCCCCTTCAGATACATTGATGACACCAGAACTGCACACAATACTCCAAGTCGGATCTCGTGAGAGCAAAATAGAAGGGCAGGATCACCTCTTTCGACCTGCTGGTCACACTGCTTTTGATGCAGCCCAGCACACATTGAAGTTGTGTTCACTTTCTCATTGACCAGCACCCCCAACTCCTTTTCCATAGGGAAATTCCCTACTGTAGTGAATGTTATCAGGAGCATACCCCCAGGGAATACACAATGGGGTAAATTGCCCCTTGCCCCAGGACAGCCTGGGGAAGTTTTCAGGATTGTTATTTAATTGGGATGGTGTTCCCATGTATCAGAAGGTGTATACATAGGAATGGAAGGAAGCCACCAGTTACCTTGGTGCCTGTGGGGAAAACTGAACTGCTTTGCAGAGAGTGATTACCAAAACAGTATCAGCTTAGCTTTGGGTAGGTCTTCAACTTTGCTATGTGAGCACAAAATGTGTGACAAAAGAGTGTCTTTACAGTAATTGGTCTGAATCCAAGGAGTTAATAATGCTGACAATTTGATCAAAATTATGCCAATTACCTGATAACCCCTCTGAATATTGAAATATCTCTGTAGTCTACCTTGACAATTTACTCATGAAATGCAAAAGTAGCTAAAAAAACCCCAAACTAGTGTGCTGATCAAAATGTGATTCAGTTTATGGGGTTTTTTAATAGCATTTTTCTGTGTATTCACCATTCCAGATAAACATGCCTGTGTTGTGATGTATTTGATTTTTAATCCCTGTAGGGTTACCATTAGAGGGAGAGCAGCATGGAAGTAGTAGCTTGAAAAGAGCCACATGGAATATTTGGCCAGTGATTGTGGGGTTTGGTAATTGAGAAAAATGAAGTCTTGACAACTTAATGGCTCATGTAGGAACACTTGTGAGCATGTTAACAAGCAGAGGGAGACCAGGCTGTGTGGGAGCAGCTTCTCCTAAAACTGCAGCAACAGCTATTCAGAACAATATTACTTATATACTTTTACATGGTTGCTTTGTAATATGGTATGACATGCTTTTGGCAGTGCTCCCTCTGATAAAAAACACACTAACATTTCATGGAATCACAGAATCAACCACGTTGGAAAAGACCTTTAAGATCATCGAGTCCAACTGTTCCCCCAGCACTGCCAAGGCCACCACTAACTCATGGCACTGAAGGACTCATCTACATGGTTTGTGAGCACTTCCAGGAATGGGGACTCCACCACTGCCCTAGGCAGCCTGTTCCAGTGCCTCATCGAAAGGGAGAGCAGATGGTTTGCTGACTTTGTCCTGATGAACTGAAGGTGTCTCAACTCAGTTTACTTTGGGTTACAATCTAGCATTTCATAAGTGCCCTTCAAAACCCTTTACCTGGTACTGTCCGTGTGTGTTCACCAGCTCTGTTGAGGAAAGCAGGGTTTCACCTTTAGGCCACTAAATTCTGACTTGTATCTTCCGGACTCTTACTGGTAAAGCTGATGCTAATCCATGTTCAAATCCATTGGTCAACAGAAAACACTGTCAGAGGCTGTACTGCAATCAGAACTTCATCTGGCTATACATCTGCAGTCAAAGGGGAAATATCACAAGGTTGAAATGACACAGGAATAGAGAATATTGAGCTCAAATTGTTTTTATCATCTAAGAAGCTGTGGGCTACAGAATAGCAGCAAAAAGGGTGGCAGAAGCAATTATGTAGATTTACCCACAAGGATGCTATTTCAGAATATAAACAGGTTAATTGATGTAGGTGATACGCCAAGTGATTAGAATGAAGAGTTTATGTGTGAATGCAAGGCAGTATGCCAAAACACCCTTTCCCCTCTAACCAAGGTCTTATTCTTGCCCACATCTGAAGCATGCTGTCCTGTTTCATGATATCCATGAAATTATATTAGAAAAACATAAGCTTAAACATGAAAACCAAAGTTGTCTGTGTTGGCCTGAGAATGAATATTTAAACCCCTTTCGACACAGACTTGAAATTCAATTCTCTGTGTTGTCTGATATAAGAATTTTTTGACAACTGGAAGTGTAACAGCTTGAATTGTGTCATTTTTTTTAACCTCTGTAGTTATTAGGTTCAGGTGTTTGGTGTAAGAAATAAGGTGTAAGTACACTTGCTTATTAACTCATTCTTCAAAGGCCAGCCAGCATCTGGTACTGTCTACAAAAGAGTTGTGCACTTTCCTAAAAGCATTGAGATAGTACAAAAGGCTCTGAAAACATGTGCACTCTGTTCCAGGCAGAAAATTAGATGTTAAAATTCTGCTGTTTAATCCAGCTTTCCATGGAACACACGATTGGATTTGGATAGCTTCTGTTTTGCAGCCTGTATCTGCTTTCAGAAATAGGATTTATGGGGATGTTTTGCAACATCAGGACTTAGAGAAATACTGGATTAAGGTAGAGGATTGCACGATGCCTCCTGACCCAGATAGTTATACATATTTGTGCTAAAACAACTCCATGTGCTGTCTCTAAGCTTTATCAAGCTTCAGTAATTGGGCTTTTCAGCACCCAGATTTAGATAATTATCAGCACCAGCTGCAAGCTGACTTTGCCCCAGTGGTAAGGAGAGCTGCTGTCTGAGCTCTCAGAGAGAAACCATTCTTGGAAGTTATTTTAGCCTGGTTTGTGGGGGGTTTTTAGGCTTGATTTAACATCACAGGTTTATGAATTAGAGATTCTATGCTTTTTTCTTTCTGAATGAATCGATATAATTTAAGGTACAGCCTATAGTATACTCATAGAATCACAGAATGGTTTGGCTTGGAAGCTCACCCAATTCCAACTTTCCACTAGAGCATGTTGCTCCAAGCCCTGTCCAACCTGGCTTTGAACACTGCCAGAGATGGGGCAGTCACAGCTTCTCTGGACAAACTGAGCCAGAGCCTCAGCACCCTCACAGGTATCTGTGTGCAAACGAGTAGTAAAAACACAATGCATATTTCAGTTGGCGGTAACATCGATTTTAAAGGAGATTCTCAATTTGGTTTGTAGTCTGACATGTCCTCCTCTTTTCCTTGCAGAGAAATGGAATGCACGAATTACAGAGTTGAGAAAGCAAGTTGAAGAGTTGTTTGAGAAAAAATACGGTATGTGTTACACTCCCTCCCAAGCCATTGCCTCTACTCCTTTGCCACCTAAATCACGTGTCTTGTTGGTTCAGGAGCACACAAGTACTGACAG